>NC_081563.1:28624316-28843315 GCF_022355385.1 Mustela nigripes | reverse complement strand
GATGGGATTGGGAGGGAGACAAACCATAAGTGACTCTTAATCTCACAAAACAAATTGAGGGTTGCTGGGGGGAGGGGGTTTGGGAGAAGGGGGTGGGATTATGGACATTGGGGAGGGTATGTGCTTTGGTGAGTGCTGTGAAGTGTGTAAACCTGGTGATTCACAGACCTGTACCCCTGGGGATAAAAATATATGTTTATAAAAAATAAAAAATTATTAAAAAAAAAGTCTCTAAGTGTAAACCAGTCATAGGTTAACATGGATGGAGGCTTTAGTTGTGTTATTAGGGGTCATGACTGGTTAGATCCTTTTACTCATTGCTCTTTCAGACTTGACATCATGGGGCATATTCATGATCATGGAGCCACTGAGAATTTAAGACTAAATGAAACAAAACAGAAACACCTTTATTTCTCATCTTCTTTGGGGAGGTTATCCTTTTCTTGTCCCCCAGGACAGTTCAGACAATTCAAAAGGCAGCTAGTTCTTCCCGAATGAGGAGTTTTTATCTTATCCCCTTCACTTCCCAGGGGTCATCGCCATTTTCTGTCTTGAACGCTAACCTTTTCATCACCCACTCGTTTTAACCGTTTTCTAGGTACTTGTGTTCAGTTATTTACTGGCCTTTCATTCTTGCCATAATAACTTCCCTCAATGGGCACTGCTGAATCTTTTCTCTAATTTGTGCAGTATACGTTTACAAGTAGAATATTCTCCTCAGTTTCTCCTTGCCACCTTTTTCTGTATGGACCATGGCTGTCATAAGGATAATGTGGTTGGCTCAAGGCTAACAGGGATTCTGACTTTACCTACTGTGACTGAGCCAATCAGATATATTCCTCAGATGCAATTTTGGCTCTCCTCATGCGCTTCTCTGTATCTCAGGGAAGCTGAGACCTATAAGGCTATATATATCCCAGGCTCCATGTCAACTACTTTCCAACTCTCTTACCCCGCAAAAAAAGTTTTGGTGGCACTATTGAATATCTGGAAGAAAGAAGTCCTCTTCCTATTTTGCTTCTCTGACCAGTCTAGGACTCTCCATGACCTGGCTCCCTAGTGATAGGTCTGTCATATTCTAGTCCTATCAAGTGTCCCTGGGGGTTAGTAACACTGAACCACTCTCTCCCTTTATCTGTCCAGCTCTATGGTAGAGTGGTTTTTTGCTGTTGGTAATCTTGGGATTACGTTGATTTCTCAGCTCCTCTATTATCTGTGTAACCAATTCCCTGAATTAAATGCCCTCTGATATAAATACTTGAAATGATTTCTCTCTTTCTCATTAAAACCTCACCGTTATACCTCACTGTGCTCATTTCCCTTCCGTTTCCTTCTCCCCTTCCTCTCCATCTCCTTCTCTTCTTCTGGCTTCTCCTCCTCACTTTTCCAGCTAAGGAACCTCTCAACCTAACAAAACTCCAAATCTATTTCAGATTTCCCAGTGCCCCCAAATGTGAAGGCTCCTCCTATCCTGCTACCTTATCCTATCCTGCTCTTGGGATTAAGTTTCCCTGTTAGAGAAAATGGTTAATTGACTGAAAGAATTTTTTTGATGGTTATAATTATGGTCTGTGACCACTTAAAAATAAGACACCAAAGACTGATTACAAAGTATTGAATCAGAATCATATGATGATTATGTAGATGGAATAAGAAAGATGGGAAGCCCATATGCTACTTTATTCATGAGAATCTTGTGTCATTTAGGAGCAGAAGGCAACATACTGTGAAGCATAAAGTGGTAGGAGTTGGTGAGACTAGAGACCAGAGATATGGTTTCCAAGGAAATAAGAATTCCTTTGTCTAGAGAAAATCACATACTTTTTCTGAGAACAGGCTTTCCTAGAGGGATTCTCAAAAGATTGTGGGTGTTCTGTAACAGGGACTACCAATTTCCAGGCTATGATTTATCCCAAATCTATCAGCTGCGCTGACTGGTAGATAGAGCTGATAGATAGACTGGTAATCTGCAGTCTTTACCCATTAACAGAAATATCTCTACTTTGGTAATGGTTAAGAGTAGTTAAGGATCATATGGCAAGTAATTAAGGATCATATGGCCTAGTCCTGAACTCTTGAAGAACTACTCCCACCAAGACGCACCAGACTACCACCCTTTTCAAACACACATACATGCATGGGAAAACACACACTAGTAAATTGTCCTCATCTATATGGTTAGAAAAATGGTACATGTCTCCAGATCAGGTATCAGTGGCAAAGGATCTCTCTATCTGGATTTCTAAGATTTTTTTTGATAATCTGATTTAATGATTAAAAGGGGGGAAAGGAATAGATTGTACCAGATAGATCAAATGGGCTTTGGGTAAGTATTACATCTTTTTTTTTTTTTTTTAAGATTTCATTTATTTATTTGACAGACAGAGATCACAAGTAGGCAGAGAGGCAGGCTGAGCAGAGAGCCTGATGCGGGGCTCGATCTAGGACCCTAAGATCATGACCTGAGCCAAAGGCAGAGGCTTTAACCCACTGAGCCATCCAGGCGCCCCAAGTATTACATCTTTATAGGAGGAATTATCATTAAGCATTTTCTGGACTTGGATTCTGGTTCCTATGTGATCTTACAATTGGCATTACATTTCTTTGAAGTTTGGTATCCTTCCGTATTTTTATAAAAATAACAACATAGCTTAATATATAGGATTCTTTTTAGGGTTAAAAAGTACACATTGAGGAATGCCTGAGTGACTCTGTGGGTTAAACCTCTGCCTTCAGCTCAGGTCATGATCCTCAGGGTCCTGGGATTGAGCCCCATATCCGGCTCTCTGCTCAGTGGGGAGCGTGCTTCCTCCTCTCTCTCTCTGCCTGCCTCTCTGCCTACTTCTGATCTCCATCTCTCAAATAAATAAATAAAATCTTTAAACACACACACACATTGCCTGGCGGGTTATAAACCCTCAAAATATTTGTTGATGTTGTAGTTCCTATATTATATATACAGCTCCCAAGATACATCCTGGTGTTCAATTACACTAAATTCAGTATTGCGTATCTTTTACATCTATACTGTTCTACAAGGATTCTTGAAGTTTCAGAATGAGGAGGTTAAAAAAAAAACCTAAAAATACTTAATTTTTTTAAGGATGTTTAAAATTTATTAGGCATACTGTCTTGACTAAGGACAGGTAAGTAACAGATAAGGAAGATTTTCAATGACTGTGGGTGTTTTATTATTGAACTTTGCTATCAACCTTTAGTTCTTTTCAGTAGACTGTACAATCAGGAAAAATGTCAATTTTCTCAATCTTATCCACTGTTAACCCTTTTGTTCTTTGGTTCTGTCTTGATCTTTTCTCTACGCATTCACTTGCACTGAACCTATTTTCTTCCTTCATAATGCCAGTGGATTTTGCTCTCACTTTTATTAGACTCATTTAGTTCCTTTTTTGGGATACAAGTATACAGTTATACTCAGTTTGAACCCTAAGGCAAGCAAATTAAAAATTCATCAAATTCTAGGAAAATAGTATCTAACCCCTGTTTATTGTACCCCTCTCCTTCCCTTGCAAGACTTCTGTCTCTTGTGGGTCACATGGCTGCTGGGACAACACACTCATGCACATTATACACTGGGGGCTGTGGGAAAAACTATGAAAAGATACATTTTAGGTTGTTGATTTGGATTGCCTCCTAGGGAGGAGGCAGGAGGGAAGTAAATGTGGGTGGGGCGGGGAACTGGGAGCGAAAAAAGTAAAGTAAAAGGTAAAGGGCTGTGGGAATCCAGCTAGTGATAACTGGTGGGGATCAGGACAGAGACTAATTGTTCATGCCTCATAGCTCAGGGCTAATGATTAGAACTCAGAGGTCCCTAAGAACTCAGCTGAATGATATGTGGGTGCCAGACCAGCTATATAATTTGGGGGCTCAGTGTAATATAGAAGTGCAGGAACTCTTATTCAGAAATTATTAAGAATTTCAGCAGACCATGAAAGCAAGCATGAGGTCGGTTTCTTTCTTTCTTTCTTTGGATGAAGACTTTCTAGGCTTTGGGGCTCTGTGTAACCACACAGATCACATACCCATGAGCTGGTCCTGGTAGGGGGTGTGTGTTAAGGAAAGGGTATAAGCATCAGCCTTGTGTGATTGTGTTAGACTATCTATTCCAAGAAATCAAGGAGCTGAGCTGATGGGCTGAGGCCTCCCATCCTTGAAGTACAGGGAGCATGGGGAGACTAAGGAGCAGAGAGGCTTCCTTCTAAGATGGTTTCAGGGGACTGGCAGCCTGCGTGCTATTTTACCACCAGCCCGTAGGTGAGGGTTTCCTTGTGTTAACTTGACAGTGACCTAGAGGTTCTAACAAATAAAACAAAAAGAAAAAATAAAGGAAGAGAAGACTGGTATAAACATTAAAAAAATAAAACTATCTTTTTTTTTTCTTAATAATATTATATACTAGAAAACAGAAGTTATTTTTCTAAAATCCAAGATGATTGATAAGATAATTTAGTACATTGGTTGGGTATACTATAAACATATAAAAGAATACCCCATGGTGTTAGTTGTGATTTATTCAGCGAAATGGAATTACTAAGAGTATTATAGGAGGGGAAATTTATTATAGGAGTTAAAATTTAATTCAGTGTGGGAAGAGTTTAGAAAGTAAAGGTCCCAAAAGGAGAGTCAAAAGAGCAGAGAAAAATAGCTAATTAGCAGTGGTGCAGATAGTCACTTGCTTGCACACCTAGAAGATGGGTATGTGTGGTCACTTTTATTTGAACTGTGAAGGAGGCTTGTGTAGAAGTTCCTAGAAGATTGTGTAGATGCTAGTGGATGAGTGCTGGCTCTTTATGGCCTCTGCCTCTGTCAGCAACTAGTGGAGGCAGACCACTGTCTGTCAGTAGGACCAGTGACCAGGAGGGAGAGCTGGGGAAAAGAAATACAAACTGGGAACTGTGTCTCTGTTTCCAGCCTGATGACTGCTCCTTCATTTTTGCCTCCACATTTTCATGCAACATCACTTGTGGCCAACCTATAACAATACAAGGAGGGTGGCTTTGGGAAACATGGTACCCAGCAAAGCCAAGTCTAAAATAGAGCAATTGAGCTTAATACCTCAAAAAGGATAAGGATAAGTAGTCTACCCTTAATACCAAAATATCAACACATTATTTAGTAGTAACTCTGAGAAGAATGGTGTAAGGCCTGTGTGAAGGACATTATAAAATCTGAGGATATTAAACAAGGTTTGGTCTTGCTTTTGTAAGATTAATAGTATAAAAATATAAATTCTCCCAATCTCAATGTATATTTAATACATACACAGTTGGCATCCCAATAGTTTTTTGTTTAATAAGATGATCTTTAAGTTTATGTGTGAGAGTAAATCTTCAAGAATATCCAGGGGAGGGATAGTGAGAAGTGATTTGCCTTAGAGATTCAGAATATATTACTAAACAGAAAGCTTCTGCTCATAAATCATTATGGTATAACTGTAATCATAGATAAAGTGGAAAACAGGGAAGGTTGAGAGAATCCAAAAGTTGGTCCTGATGTATATATGAGCACTTAACATATGACAATGGCAAGATTTCAGTATAGTAGAAAACAATGGATTATTTAATACCTGCATTATTTAGCAAATAAAAGCAATGTATTATTTCATAGAGCACAGCTAGCTGTCCACCAAGAACAACTTAAAAATGGGGCTCTTTCTGACTTTACATTAAAAAAATCTCCAGTTGGCTTAGATATTTAAATGTAAAAAAATAGAATAAAAATCTTTTTTTTTTTAAGATTATTTATTTTTTTATTTGACAGAGAGAGATCACAAGTAGGCAGAGAGGCAGGCAGAGAGAGGAGAGGAGGAAGCAGGCTCCCTGCTGAGCAGAGAGCCCGATGCGGGACTCGATCCCAGGACCCTGAGATCATGACCTGAGCCGAAGGCAGCGGCTTAACCCACTGAGCCACCCAGGCACCCTAGAATAAAAATCTTATAAGAAAAATTTAGAAGACTGAATACTTTAGAGGCAAACAAAGGGTCCTAATTCTAATACTAAGAAGCCATAAAAGAAAAGTGTAAACCAATTGAGTATATATAATTAAAAAATCTTATTATGGCAAAGATGCCATAAATGAATAAGCCAATAATAAATTTGGAAAGAAAAAATCCCAACTTGTAAAACAGTGGAAAAAGCAACATCTGTTCTGTATAAAAGATTCAAAAATAGATAGGAAGGCTATAAATGATAGAAAAGTCACAGTCAATATGAAGAAAATAGAGCAGTGAAGGTCTGAATGGTTACTAATACATGAAAAAATGCACAAACACATTAGTAGTCAGGAAAAGATAAAGTAATAGATTTTACTTTTTACTCTTTAGATTGGCAAATATTAAAATTAACAAAATCTCTTGCTACATGGCGGTGGGAAAAGTGGCATGTTGATAAAATGCTAAAAGAAATATGAACACAATCCCCTACCATCTATAAAAAAAAGCCTATATCACCATCTCTACCCAGTAATCTCTTTCCTGATCATCTATTCTATTTAAATAAAACTTTAGTTCCACCCGGATTAGCTACAAGGTTGTTTAGACCTACATTACTCAGAGTAGGAGAAAAATCCATAAATAAGTTTTTGTGCTTCCAAACCACTAAAAACAATGAATGAGAACTATGCCAGGGACTGTGAAAGATTACTGTGAAATTACATTACACATTACAAAAGCAGCTAAAATACTGTGTATCATTTCATTTTTGTAATATATTGCTAAAGCCTGTGTTTGGATATGTGTGTGTATTTATTTGTACGTGGGTGTGTTACGTATAGGTGACTACATGAGCATGGAGAAAAATTACGAAAGGATACATTTTAGGCTGTTGATTTGGATTGCCTGGTGGGGAGGAGGCAGCAGAGAAGTTATGTGGGTGGGGTGGGGAACTGGGAACAAAGCAAAAAAGTAAAGTACAAATTAAAAATGAATTAAAAGCAATGCATATGATCATATTTATTCATGTATGTAAAGTCAGGATTATATGACTATGTATATAAAAAGTTTTAAACAGCGTTTGAGCCAAACCTTTGGCTGGTCCTATGTGGATAGATATCTTCCAGACATTAACTTGCTTTCCCCCAAAACTTTTCTAATACCAAGAGTTCACTGTGTTGGGAACTCTTTTTTTTTTTTTTTAAAGATTTTTAAAATTTTATTTATTTGTCAGAGAGAGAGGGAGAGAGAGCGAGCACAGGCAGACAGAATGGCAGGCAGAGACAGAGGGAGAGGCAGGCTCCCTGCCGAGCAAGGAGCCCAATGTGGGACTCGATCCCAGGACGCCGGGATGATGACCTGAGCTGAAGGCAGCTGCTTAACCAACTGAGCCACCCAGGCGTCCCTATGTTGGGAACTCTTAAAATGAAGGTAAAAATGAACTCCAGGGGATTTACGATTTGGGTGCATTTTCCACTGAATTATTTAAAAGGGGCTGAATCACATCCTATTTCTTCTTGAGAAATGTATAGAATCAGCGTTTGCAGGGCACTGATAAACAAGGCTTTAGGACCAAGGAGGGCGCAAGAATGAGTGTGAAATCGGAAACACAAACGAGTTTCAGAGAGAAAGGTCACAAGTTTCATTAGAACAGATTGCATTCGAGATTCTGCTTTCCGCACTTAATGATGAGGCTTTAGAAGAAATGGCTGAAGGAAAGGTTAGAAGGTTGGGAGTGGGGGAAAGGACCCTCTGTGGTTGGGAGCATCACAGGGAATTTTGCAGATGAAGGTCAGAGTTTTGGGGCAATCACACTTTTAGAGAGAAGTGAGGCGAGCAGCAGTGATGAAGGTCAATGCAAAGAAATGGAATAAGCTGAAGAAAAATACCAGTAGAAGCAAAAATACTCGTCTTCATGGAGAAGCTGCCTAACCATGGCAATGCAGCGGAATGGACAGAATGTCTAGGCAGAGAGCAGACTGCTAGATTTGTCAACGCAGGGAGGTAACCCTAACGTCGGCCAGCAAACACTGAGGGCTAATGTAGACGCTTGTGGGGGTTCTCTCTTCATTAGAAGCAGAGAAATGTTCAAGATGATGTGGGATTTGGGAATGGAGACAGTTTAAATCCACTGCAAGATATGTTTGTGAATCCTTTGAAACATCATTATTATTACTTTAAGAAAAGAATTGGAAAATTTATCTGGGCCATGGGAATGTGAAACAGCTGGTCAGAGCTCCAGTGGAAATTGGTTCAAGGTGAACATGTTGACTCTATGGGGCATCTCTCTTATGAGCCCCTCACCTCCTCTTCACCATACCTCTTATTGCAGCCACAGTGACTTGTTCTGTGTTGGTGACATCCCCCCAACCCCGCCAGCTGCGTGCAGGAGTCCCTGACAACATGCATCTCAGGTTTGCCCAGTGCATGTCTTGGGCTGCCTGACTTGCAGCTTCTGTTTCACGATGATTTGTGATATTCACAGGAACCCACTTAGTACTGACATGTGTGGAATCCTGAAGTGTGTGTGTGTGTGTGTGTGTGTGTGTGTGAGAGAGAGAGAGAGAGAGAGAGAGAGAGAGTGTATGTATGTGTGTGGTGTTGGAAGGGGGTCCTTTGACCAATGAATAAAGGCCAATGAATAAATGCCTCTTTTTCTTTGTCTCAGGCGGATGCATGAGCAAAGATGCATTTCATATGACATCTCATTTGATTCTTTTAATTAGAGCACCATTTTCCCCCATAGTAGCAGTGGCCAACTTGGTAATGCTTTCTCATATTCCTCTCCCTCATTCCTATTTCAGTTCCCCTATCCCTTATTCCTGACACCTCCATCAAATTTCCTACTAAATTATCACATGTAATCCTTTGTCTCTGGCTCTGTTTTCTGGAAGAACTCAAGACAACTTCTGTTTAAAAAAAAGAAAGTACAGGAGCTGTGTGGTCTAATAAAGGAATAGGGAATGGAATGAATGCTGCTTCTTTTTTTTTTTTTTTTTTTTTACTAGAAAGTGTGAATCTATTTCTTGCTTTTTATTTTTTTATTTTCATTTTTTAAAAGATTTTATTTAATTATTTATTTTGACAGTGAGAAACACCGTGAGAGAGGGAACACAAGCAGGGGGAGTTAGGAGAGGGAGAACAGGCTTCCCGCAGAGCAGGGAGCCCCACGCTGGGCTCAATTCTATGACCCTGGCATCATGTCCTGAGCCAAATGCAGATAGTTAATGACTGAGCCACTCAGGCACCCCGATTTCTTGCTTTTTAAAATAAGTTTAGGTCTTCTGTTATTTTTAAAAATGCCTCTGATATGTTGATTTCCTTAGGTGAACAGCAGTAGAAGAACCAAGTGTTCTATGATGAATCTTCAATTAATTGCAGAATATACAATGGAGGGTAAAAGAATTCAGCTCCTTTGAATAAAATGCTCTTATAATTAAAAATCTGTTAGGAAGAACAGTCCTAATTTTCCTTTATGTGCCTTGAAAATTTGCCAGGAATTTAAAAGTCTTCCATCATTACACATGGCTCTGGACTTTAACAGTCCCTTAGCTCCCCAGTTAATTTTATGTCCTAAGCTAAAATTACTTCTTTAGGCTTTCTTTTCTTTTTTATGTCACCTAATTTAGTAAGGTTTTTGGAGATGGCTATTCTGATTATGCTTTTGTTATTTAATTATGTGATCTACTGTAACAATTATGCTATTCTGGAAGCAGCTTCTGAATAGAAAACTCCTTTTGAGACTGATCTGGGAGCTTTCCAGTTTTATGCCCATCTCCTTTGATTTCAAGGTTATCCAAAGAATCATGTAGCATTAATGGACATCAGAGGCAAGCTCAGAACTTGAGTTTCCTCTGTTGGATTCAATTAGGAAAAATCATCCAGTTTTGCCTATATTTGCCCAGAGGTTATCCTCTAAGGGTAACAGTTTCCCCAAGGGCAGCATCCTAAATTTGGGGGGTTCTTTGTATTTCTGGCATTTCATTCTAGGCTTCGTCTATTCAAACTTTCTTTAGAGGAAGAAGCTATTTAGCAGATTTGCACTGGGGTACACATTTGAATGTCAAACACTTTATTCTTGCAACTGAATTATACCTCTCATTTTCAGCCTGCGAGATTGGAAAGAAATCTGGCAGAAAACTCTGTCTATATAGATCTGGTTCCAGTCACTCACTCTTGGCACCATTAAAATGGACATTGGGAAAATTATAGCACTGTGACAAAGCCTGTAAGCCCATGCATGTTAATGTCAAATTGTCTGAGGCCAAATCCTGACTCTTCCACTTATTACCTAATTAGTCTGACAAAGATTACTTAATTTCTCTAAACTTCTATGTCCACATCTGTAAGCACAGGTAATAACTGCAACTATCTCATCAAATTGCCAAGGCCCAAGGGAAGCACTCACTAATAACTATTATTATTCATTATACCTGCTAATGTCAAGTGTAGTCAATTAGATTAAATGCCCACAATATCTGTGGGTTTCTTTATGGTGAATGTGAATTGTCTTTTGGATTTTTAAAAGGGAGAGGAGCAAGGAAGAGCCAAAGAAGTCTGGGAGTGAATTTAAAATCAATGCCTTTAGGCGCCTGGGTGGCTCTGTTGGTTAAAGTCTCTGCCTTCAGCTCAGGTCAAGATCCCAGGGTCCTGGGATGGAGCCCCACATCGAGTTCTCTGCTCAACAAGGAGCCCGCTCCCCCCCACCCCTGCCTGCCTCTCTGTCTACTTGTGATCTCTCTCTCTCTGTCAAATAAATAAATAAAATCTTTTAAAAAATTAAAAAAAAAAATAAAATCAATGCCTTTAAGAGAAGCAGCACTATGTGTTTGAGCTGACCCTGAGTTCAAATCCCAGCTCTGCCACTTATTAGGTCTTATGAGTACTTGATCCACTTCTCTGTGCTTGTTTCCTCATTCTGAAGTGAAAGATTATTATAGTGTCATCCTCACAGTTGTTATGAAGGTTTAATTGTTTTTTCCTTCAAGTGGTGTATGGCCGGGCTGGCTTCATGGTTGTAGGACCTGTGCCATGCTCAGAGCAATCCTAGGCTTGGTTTAATATTATGCTTTTGCTGCTGTCTTAAAATTCTTAATTTCTTATTATTCCTAATGGGTTTAAGCATGTGTCTGAGTGTGTTCTGTGCTGCGGCCTCCATACATAACATTCGTGATGTCTGTGAACATAGAATTCTGGTGGCCCCAAATGTGGGGGGGTTCAAACGAGGCTCAAAGCAAGTACAAAGAAATGTCTTGCATGTCTAGCTGGATAAGTAAGACTGCCGACCGCCCCGAGAACCACAAATTCTGCTTAAAACAAAATTTTCTTTGAAGGCAAAAAGAAGACAATGGCATTCGGCAAACACAATGACTCAAACCCCTATTCTTTCTTACTCATGTTCCTTCCTTATATTAACCAACCACCTTTGCTAAAAATGACATAGAAGGAAAAGGAAATAACTCATAGTTTTTTTCCTGTCAGTCTGTCCTTATTCATTAGTGAGCTGATGGTACATTGTTAGCAGAATGTGCATGTATCAAAATATATTATAAAAACAGCTGGATTATTTTTCATGCAGTGTTTCCTGTATCCTAGCAAGAAGGAAATACAAATGCATGGTGACCTGTAAGAAATATGAACCATGTAATTTTGGTTATTGGGTCTACTAGATGAGTGTTCTTTCTTTCTTTTCTTTTTTTTTTTTTTTTTAGATTTTATGATTTTATTTATTTATTTGAGAGAGAGAGAGCAGGAGCAAGAGTAGTGGTTGGGTGGAGGGGCAAAGGGAAAAGGAGAAGCAGGCTCCTTGCTAAGCAGGGAACCCACAAGGGGCAAGATGAGTGGTCTTATATTTTCATTTAAAGCTGGCATTGCACATTATGAAGATGGACAATAAAACTCAGGCTAAATTTTTTTTAATTAATTTTTCTTTACTTGGAGTGGCATCAGCAAATGAAAGACACCATGACAAGGGAGCAGAGAATCCATGGAAGAAATGTTCTTTATCTTTTATTACCTTCTACAGCACTTATTTTCTTGATTTTTGAACAAAGCTCTCTGCATTTTAATTCTGCACAGGCTGGGGCTGTTGCCTGGTTATCATAAGTACTATATATTTATATGTATATTTATGTATGTATCTATATACATATCACCAAAGAGTTAGTGGTGATTCTAGATTTTTGTATTGGAATGTTGAAATCTTAAAAGGAAAATCCAGAATGTCTGTCCCTGAAGAAAATTACTCAGACAGGGAAAAATGGTATATTCAGTATCTGAACTTGTCCCCATGAGTTTTACATTCTTCATGGGATTGATACACCCGTTTTGTTACTCCTAGCTTGGAAGTTTTTCAATTCTCCAGATGGTCCCAAGGAGCCAGATGGGCAAGGTGCATAGGACATACTTAGTTTGTTTCTTCCACCATCTCTTAGGCAATTTGCAGTGTTCCTCAAAAGAACTTTACAGCTTTCTAAACCCTTTCAAGTATATTATTTCACCTAAACCCACAACCTTTTTGAGTTAGGCAGCAGAGAAGTTAAAAAATAACGTGTGTGGCTGGCTAGTCCCCAACAGCCCCTGGAGGGGCTTCACCTGCTGAGCTCATCACAACCCAGAGTCTGACCCCTCTGTCTTCCAGATTCAGAAAACAGACAGTGTCAGTTTCTTAGAGCTTTATTGGACTTAGGCATGCTGATTCACATCAGCTAAATCCACAGGAGAATAAAGTATAGAAAACAGAATGCCAATGCTGTAATTTGTAGAGAGAAATGTAACTTTCTAGCACACCAGAACATTCTCTCCCTGTAGAAAATCCTGGGAAGCTAGATTATCAGAAGGTAGCTTGTGAGCATGGAATCAGAACAAGAAGAGTTGGCCGGATAACTCATTTGTTTAACGGTATCAGACTCTGATGGTCTGATAGATCTGTCTTGACAATAAGGAGAATCGGACACGTTTGCATCATTTTATCTTCCTAGGACACTTTGTTCTCCAGTCAGTGCTGGAGGCATACTGATAATTCATGCCTTCCTTTCTGTCCTGCTCCTTGCTGACTGATTCATTTTCCGATGTACTCATTCTTTCTTGAGATATGTGATTTTTTATCAATATAGTAACAGCCAGATTCTTTCCCTTTCTGCTTCCAGCCTAGGGAATACTTTTTCTTCCTCAAGGCACTTTTCATATAAAAGGGATTGCCTATAACTTGTGCCAGTTTTAAGGTTTAACTCTTAGATTTGAGGACCGTATTGTTCTCACCCCTGCCTTCAGGCAATACTGTCTTCATTTTAAAAAACAGAACAGTCTCAGGGAATTTAAATAACCTGGTCTGAGGAAGGAATCCACATGTTTACTTCTCTTCAGGCCTTGTTTGTTTGGATGCAAGTATAATGTTCTTCCTGCTATATTATACCATACTGCATCTGCTTTCTTGAAATTTAAACACTTCAAAATTTTAAGGCAGTTTCCTATTGATTTTCTACCACATTCCTTCACATGATCTACTAGATACTACAATTCTGCATTTTAGCTTGCTTTCTGACTTCGTTTTATCTTTTTCTCCTGCTTACTCCTTTTCAGCCACATTCCCATGGTCTGGCCTCAGGGGTGTTACAGGTGCTTTTCCGTCTGACTGGAATGCTCTTCCTTCACGGATGTCCTTTGCTTTACTCCTTCATTCCTAAGACCACTCAAATTCAATCTCCTATCGAAAATTACATCGCTCTCCCTGCCTATCCCGGTTTCAGGCTTTACATTTCCTCATGACATTAAACACTAAGTTACGATATCACACCTAATTTTTGTGTATTTATTTTTTAATTTAACTATTGTCTGGCCTTTCCACTGGAATGTAAGGTTCAAAGGAGCTTTTTTTGTTTTATCCACAAACCCCAGACTTTTGAATAATCTCTACCACTTTGAACTATCGTGGGATAAAAAAAAAAGTGCATGTAGGGCACTTAGCATCAATCCTGGTCTTTACCGAGTGGATGATAAATTTTACTTGGTTGGCTTACGTCCACGTACTCATTGGTTCATTCAGTGAGCGTCTTTCTTTTGAGTGGTTCCTCTGTGCACAGAGTAAGCATTCATCAAATGTATGTTGAATGAGGAGATGGATAAATGTATAATGAACTGCTATGGGTTTTTTTTTTTTTTTAAAGATTTTTTATTTATTTATTTGACAGAGAGAGATCACAAGCAGGCAGAGAGGCAGGCAGAGAGAGAGGGAAGCAGGCACCCTGCTGAGCAGAGAGCCCGATGCAGGACTCGATCCCAGGACCCTGAGACCATGACCTGAGCCGAAGGCAGCAGCTTAACCCACTGAGCCACCCAGGCGCCCCAACTGCTATGGGTTTTGAAAGGAGGAAAAAGTCACTTCCAAATGGGCCAGATATCAGGAGAGGATTCATAGAGAAGATAGCATTTAAACCAGGTGTTGAAGGGTAAGTTTGATTTATTTCTGTGGGCATAAGGATAAAAGGCACTCCTTACACATTTTCCATGTGTTCCAAACTACTCTGCAGTTTTAACATCCTAGGATGTAAGCTCCATGAAAACAAAGTCTGTTTCTATCTAATTTATCCTGATACACATAGATTAGTATCTTGATATATCCAGTATATCTTCATACATATACTTTATATGTAAAGAATAGATATAAACAAAAAGTAAAGTGTTATACAATTTACAAAGATGAGATTTTGATGATTACCTTGAAGACTCTAAGTGAGGAGGTAAGACAGAAGTTAGGCTTGCTTTGTTATTATACCTGTGAGGTAATATTTGGGTTGTCAGTGAGATTCAAATATCCTTTGTCAATTTGGAAGTCCACTTTTCTCTGTAGGGGAAAGTTGGAGTGATTAATATGTACACAGTTTCAAATGAATTTCAAATTACTATAAAGTTTTATTATGGAATGTTGATGTTAGTATACTTCATAATCTTTTTTTGAGTTCCCAAAAATATCAATGGTTAACAGGCTCAGAAAGCTTAGTTTTCCTAATGATGTGATGAGATCTTATTTGTGTTCTGAGATTTTTAGTGGGTAAACTCTGAACCATTGTTGTACCTGAGGATAATTATTAATCATGTATCTTTATGACAGGAAATTCTTTCTTGGGAATACCTCATATACTGTGTTTCTAAACAGTAGACACTGATGTTTCTTATATCTCCATTAGTCACAGATAGAAAACAACATTTAAGCATTTATTTATGTAGTGGCCAAGTCACTCCACATGTATGTGGCTAAAGAGGAACTTATAGTCAGATATTATGAGTCTAAGTATGATTCTTTCTTCACCTCAGCACAACAACCATAGCAAGGAAGGAAGTGTCTACTTTTTCCCTGGGAGATTTTATTTCCTCCATTCCTGGGCATGAGTTATCAAAGGGCAAATTTACAACCCTTTGTCTTAGGAATTAACCAACCCTGATGGCCATTTCAGCACAGCTGCAAGGAGAAATGTACCAATTCTAAATACTTCTTTATCAGTTTACCTGGCAGAGCATGAAGTGCAATTGATGCCTGACTATTTTTCAGGTAATAATTACCTTTTAGATTCTGTACTTTCAACACAACATACGGCAATACTTGGTTTTACAACCATATTATAGCTGGCATGAAGTGTTGATTAATTGTGCCTAATAAATTACCATTTTCCAAACCTAGTTGGGTTAGAAACCATGATGTGGTTAATTATTTACACAACTCAGCCAATGCTGTTGTATTAAATAGAAAGGTGTAGCAATAGAGGGATTGCATAGCACCCCATTCTATTTTCTTTTCTTTTCAAGCTAGTGGTACTTATAAAAATATTATAAAACACAGGATATTTTACTAGGCTTTTTAAAGCTTGTAATTCCTTGCAATTGCAACCTGAGGTAGGTTATCGTTTGCAGGGTAATGTGTGCACAGTTCATTTAATTTATGGATATGGTGCTAAAAACACGGGTAGGTCAATAAACTAGGGAAGTTCTGTATGAACTTTATCGCAAGTGAAAAGGGGCACGAAAGAGGGCCGGTACTGGATTAGGTGATGACTTCAGAGCCTGAGAAGCAGGCAAAGAAAGGGAAAGTCAGGTGCTCTCCGTGTCATATCCTAACTATTTTGTATGACACCCCCTTGAATATCCACAGTTTTGCCTTTTGGATGTTACCTCTTCATTTTGATATTTATAGATGAATTCTAGGTATCATGAAACCATATTAACCTACACCTGTTTCTAGTTGTCATCTACTTATTCAATAAACATTTTTTGTGCGTTTTTTTTTTTCGTACAGGGTGCTATAGATGTGGGTTGGGGGAGATGAAAAAGTCTTTATTCTTCTGTGCATTTTCTCTGTGATAATCCTCAAGGGTAACTCACTGTGGTGGTAATTTTTGTGTGTCAGCCTGTCTAGGCCACCATACCCAGATAAATGATGAAACACTGGCCTGAATGTTCCTGTGAACATATTTTTTTAAAGATGAGATTAACATTTAAATTAGTAGACTTTAAGTAAAACAGTGTACCCTCTATTATGTGGTAATGTGGATGGGGCCACATCCAGTCAGTTGAAGATCATTACAGAAAATATTTGACCTTCCTGAAGGAGAAGGAATTCTGTCAGCAAGCTGCCTTTGGACTTGAACTGCAACTCTTCTTGGTCTCCAGCTTGCTGGTTTATTCTTCAGATTTGGACTTGCCAGCCTCTATAATCACATAAGCCATCCCCTTAAAAGAAATTGCTTTCTGTATATACACATACATATTTAATTATACATATATGTATTCTTATATTTATATTTATATACATATAAATATAATACATCTATACATATATACATCTATTTCTGTGGCGAGACCTAATACACTATCTTTGGGACAGGTAAGAAGCGTCACTAATGAGGTGACAGCTTGCCTTAAGTGATTTCTTTTAAACAACTTTAATCTTGACTTTAGATAATGCTTTAAAAATTTATTATGGTTTATGAAATTCAAAGCACTGTTCACATGAATTTTCCCATTTGTGGGTGTTTTTTAAAGATTTTATTTATTTATATATTTAATATTGAGAGAGAGAGAAAGAGAGAGATAAGAGAGCATAAGCAAGGAGAGTGGCAGAGGGAGAGGGAAAGGCAGACCCTCTGCTGAGCAGGTAGCCCAACCCGGGACCCTGGGATCATGACCTGAGCCAAAGTCAGATGCGGAAACAACTCAGCCACCCAGGCATCCACCATTTGTGGTTTATAAAACTTGTGATGGAAAATTAGGGCAGAGCCCGATTAACCTCATTTTATAGATTCGACGTATTGTCCAGAGTTTATTACTTATTCAAAGTTAGCTGTGAAGTGATAGTACTTGTTTTAGTACTCAAATTTCCTTTCTCATAGGGTAGTAATCTTTGCATGATGTGTTACTGCATATTTGGGATATGAGAATGGTAAGTCATGGTGGACACAATGTATGTATTAAGCAGTGTCATATCAGAATAATGCATACTGAAAAAAATTTACAAAAGTTATTAAAAAATTAAAATCTGTACGTTATATAGGGGAGCAGCAGTTCAAGCGCAGAGAAAGGTATATTTCTAATACCCCAATGGGGCAGGCTTGGGTACCTATCTGTATCAGTTTAAGCTGTGGAGCCTGTCATTTTTTTTTTTTTCCCCTGCACTTGAGCTTTATGCTGTCTGTTGGAAACAGAGTTAAACGTAGTAATATGTTAAGGTCTTGGAAATCAAGAATAATAAGTAATACTTAGTTAGATTTATATAGAGTACCGGGCTCTTTCATTCTCCACACAGCTCAGCTGGGTGTTGATTTTTTTTTAAATTTTTTATTTTTATTAACATATAATGTATTATTTGCCCCAGGGGTACAGGTCTGTGAATCATCAGGTTTCCACATTTCACAGCACTCACCATAGCTCACACCCTCCCCAATGTCCATAACCCAGCCACACTATCCCTAACCCCCAACCCCCAGCAATTCTCAGTTTGTTTTGTGAGATTAAGAGTCTCTAATGGTTTGTTTCCCTCCTGATCCCATCTTGTTTCATTTTTTCCTTCCCTACTCTCGAAGCCCCCTGCCCTGCCTCTCAAATTCCTCATATCAGGGAGATCATATGATGATTGTCTTTCTCTTATTGACTTACTTCACTCAGCATAATACCCTCTAGTCCATCCACGTTGTTGCAAATTGCAAGATTTCATTTCTTTTGATGGCTGCATAGTATTCCACTAGGATCACTACATTTGTATCTTTAGGGTAAATACTCAGTAGTGTAATTGTTGGGTTGTGGGGTAGCTCTATTTTCAATATTTTGAGGAACCTCCATGCTGTTTTCTAGAATGAACACACCAGCTTGCATTCCCACCAACAGAGTAGGAGGGTTCCCCTTTCTCCTCATCCTCACCAGCATCTTCCATTTCCTGACTTATTAATCTAGCCATTCTGACTGTTGTGAGGTGGTATCTCATTATGGTTTTGATTTGTATTTCCCTGATGCTGAGGATATGGAGTGCTTTTTCATGTGTCTGTTGGCCATCTGGATGTCTTCTTTGCAGAAATGTCTGTTCATGTCCTCTGCCCATTTCTTGATTGGATTATTTGTTCTTTAGGTGTTGAGGTTGATAAGCTCTTTATAGATTTTGGATACTAGCCTTTATCTGATATGTCATTTGTGAGTATCCTCTCTCATTCTGTCAGTTGTCTCTTGGCTTTGTTGACTGTTTCCTTTTCTGTGCAAAAGCTTTTGATCTTGATGAAGTCCCAATAGTTCATTTTTGCTCTTGCTTCCCTTGCCTTCCCTTGCCTATGTTTCTAGGTAGAAGTTGCTGTGGCTGAGATTGAAGAAGTTGCTGCCTGTGTTCTCCTCAAAGATTTTGATGGATTCCTGCCTGACATTAAGGTCCTTCATCTATTTGGAATCTCCTTTTGTGTGTGGTATAAGGAGTGTTCCAGTTTCATTCTTCTGCATGTGGCTCTCCAATTTTCCCAACACCATTTGTTGAAGAGACTGTCTTTTTTCCATTGGACATTCTTTCCTGTTTTGTCAAAGATTAGTTGACCATAGAGTTGAGGGTCTATTTCTGGGCTCTCTATTCTGTTCCATTAATCTATGTGTCTATTTTTTGTGCCAATACCATACTGTCTTGATGATGACAGATTTGTAATAGAGCTTTAAGTCTGGAATTGTGATGCCACCAACTTTGGTTTTCTTTTTCAACATTCCTCTGGCTATTAGAGTTCTTTTCTGGTTCCGTATAAATTTGGGGATTATTTGTGGCATTTCTTTTAAAAAATGATGATATTTTAATAGGGGTTATGTTAAATGTGTACATTGCTTTAGGTAGGGTAGACATTTTCACAATATTTGTTCTTCCAATCCATGAGCATGGAACATTTTTCCATTTCTTTGTGTCTTCCTCAATTTCTTTCATGAGTACTTTGTAGTTTTCTGAATACATATTCTTTGCCTCTTTGGTTAGGTTTTTTCCTAGGTATCTCTTGTGGTTTTGGGTGCAATTATAAATGGGATTGACTCCTGGGCGCCTGGGTGGCTCAGTGGGTTAAGCCGCTGCCTTCGGCTCAGGTCATGATCTCAGGGTCCTGGGATCGAGTCCCACATCGGGCTCTCTGCTCAGCAGGGGGCCTGCTTCCCTTCCTCTCTCTCTGTGATCTCTTCCCTTCCTCTCTCCTACTGTGATCTCTCTGTCAAATAAATAAATAAAATCTTTAAAAATAAATAAATAAATGGGATTGACTCCTTAATTTTTGTTTCTTCTGTCTTGTTGTTGGTGTATAGAAATGCAACTGACTTCTGTGCATTGATTTTATATCCTGACACTTTACTGAATTCCTGTACAAGTTCTAGCAGATTTGAAGTGGAGTCTTTTGGGTTTTCCACGTACAGTATCATATCATCTGCAAAGAGTGAGGGTTTAACTTCTTCTTTGCCAATTCGATGCCTTTAATTTCTTTTTGTTGTCTAATTGCTGAGGCTAGGACTTCTAGTACTATGTTGAATGGCAGTGGTGATAATGGACATCCCTGCTGTGTTCCTGACCTTAGTGGAAAAGCTCTCAGGTTTTCTCCATTGAGATTAATATTCACTGTGGGTTTTTCGTAGATGGCTTTGATGATATTGAAATATGTACCCTCTATCCCTACAGTTTGAAGAATTTGGTCAGGAAAGGATCCTGTACTTTGTCAAATGCTTTTTCAGGATCTATTGAGAGTATCATATGGTTCTTGTTCTTTCTTTTATTAATGTATTATATCACATTTATTGATTTGCAGATGTTGAACCAACCTTGCAGCCCTAGAATAAATCCTATTTGGCTGTGGTGAGTAATCCATTTAATGTACTGTTGGATCCTATTGGCTAGTATTTTAGTGAGAATTTTCACATCAGTGTTCATCAAGGATCTTGGTCTGTAATTCTCTTTTTTGATGGGGTCTTTATCTGGTTTTAGGATCAAGGTAATGCTGGCCTCATAAAATGAGCTTGGAAGGTTTCCTTCCATTTCTGTTTTTTCGGAACAGTTTCAGGAGAATAGGTATTAATTCTTCTTTAAATGTTTGGTAGAATTCCTCTGGGAAGCCTTCTGGCCCTGAGCTCTTTTTGTTGGGAGATTTTTGACTGCTTAAATCTCCTTCCTGGTTATGGGTCTGCTCAGGTTTTCTATTTCTTCCTGGTTCAGTTGTGGTAGTTTATTTGTCTCTAGGAATGCATTCATTTCTTCCAGATTGTCAAATTTTGCTGGCATCTAGTTGCTCATAATATGTTCTTATAATTGTTTGTATTTCTTTGGTGTTGGTTGTGATCTCTCCTCTTTCATTCATGATTTTATTAATTTGGGTCCTTTCTCTTTTCTTTTTGATAAGTCTGGCCAGGGGTTTATAAATATTATGAATTCTTTCAAAGAACCAGCTCCTAGTTTAATTTATTCTGCTGTTCTTCTGGTTTCTATTTCATTGATTTCTTCTCTGATCTTTATTATTTCTCCTCTTCTGCTGGGTTTAGGCTTTCTTTGCTGTTCTTTCTCCAGCTCCTTTAGGTATAGGGTTAGGTTGTATACTTGAGACCTTTTTTCTTTCTTGAGAAAGGCTTATCTTGCTATATAATTTCTTCTCAGGATTGCCTTTGCTGTGTCCCACAGAGTTTATACAGTTGTGTTTTTATTTTCATTTTTTTCCATGAATTTTTAAAATTCTTCATTAATTTCTTGGTTGACCCATTCATTCTTTAGTAGGATGCTCTTTAGCCTCCATGTATTTGACTTCTTTCGAACTAGGTGTTGTTCTTTAACAGCAGTTAATAGTACATTGGGTAAGGCAGCCATCTCTGAAAAAGTCACAGACTTGCCTTAGCTTGTGAATATCTGATATGAGACAATTAAATAAGAAAGACAGAAATAATTTAAACCCCATCGATTGTCCTATCCAAAGTTAATTTCCACTAAAAGGGCTTTATGTTTCTATTGGATTCTCTTATGGTGCTTTTTAAAATGCCTTCCACTATAACCCTAAACTTGGCTTTGGCTATAGGTGGAATACTAGGGATTTAATGCACAACCAGTTTTTCAAAGTCTGCCTCTTACCTACAGTAGGAGTATTGGCATTGATTAGTGCATGGAAACAAAAATGTGTGTGAAATACTAGGCTTAAACTGGAGGTTTAAAAAAATCATTGTCAATTATGTCTCAAGAAAACTGAAAAAAAATCCAGCTTTCTCTTTTGGTTTTGTTTTTGATTGAAGAATTGAGGGATTATAAAGTAGCTAACATTTGGCATAGAGAAGGGAGGTGAGTTGATCCATATGTGCTGGTTGGTTAGCAGCTGTCAGTGACTGGACCTGATCATCTCTGTCTTGCCGCATCCTGGCCTGGAGAGGATGGGGTACAGAGAGGGTGCTCAGGAAGTCATTCCTGCACGTGTGAATGGATATCGTATGTCTGTGCTCCTGCTGGGACATACTCTTCACTTCTCCCACAGGATAAACTGGGCAGTAGGAACACTGAAAGTTAGCCTTAGTAAGTCAAAATGGCTCCTGGTGATGTCCTGCTTGAAGTCCAGGGACAGTGGCAGAACCTAAAATACCTTCTTCTGGGTGTGTCCTTCATCTGCAAAACTGACAGGAATTCTCGGGTTAGGGCCCATTCTAATTCCATGGTTGTTTGTTAGCAGTCTCCTGTACCAGCCATAAATAACGTTTTCTAAATACATTAGCAGAATTAGAATCTTTTTAAGGCCAAGAGGAAGTGGGCCATTCCTCTCCCTTTGTGATGCTGATCAGCCTCCCACTCAGCTATTGCAGCTACTTTGAGTAAACCTCAAAATGGATTAGATCTGAACACAACCTGTCACAGGCAGTTGTGAAAGGGTTATGGGTTGACAAGTGAATTCCTGTCTGAAGGAGGACATTTGCTGTGGTAAGACGCATACTACATTGGGAGTCAGGAGACCTAGATTCTACGCCACAAAGCTGCATGGGATTTGCAGGATGACTTGTCTCTCCAACCTTAATTTCCTTTTCTATAATTGAAGAGGTTGGTTTAAGTACTCTTTAGAGTTACCTCCAACTGAATGACCTTGTGGTTTGTTAAAGGATTTTCTAAAGGAGTGTTAACTCCAGATGTTAGAATTTGAGGTCTTGAAATTGAGTTCAGAAATTGAAATTTTGGAGGTGATCAAACCTTTACAGGCACCGTCTCCATTACATACAATGTGTATATTTTGGAAACTCATCTGTAAAACTGGCAAAATAATAGTTCCTTCCTCATAATGTTATTGTGAAGATTAAATTAGATGATACGTTTGAAGTGGATAGTAAACAGTCAGTCCTAGGATAACACTAAATTAATGGTTCTTATTAGGAGAGAGGGAGGTAAAGAGAGAAGAGAGGGATTATTATCAAACATTCAAAATCAACTGGCATTTTAACCTTCAGTGAGAATCAAAATGCTGTGAGAAAGAATTGAGTCTGAGCCTCATAGTGCCGGTGAGTTATCACTGACCTCAATATAAAGTATGAGTGCGGAAAAGTCAGTTTTTTCTTTCTAGGCATAAAGAATATTTAAGGTGATTTTAAGGATCAAGAAAGTTGCTCTTTCTTGATTCACCTGTAAATACTTCTTTAAACTCAGAAAGATCATAAATCCACATAATTATTTTAGAAGGAGAATTATCTACATGTGTGTATAAATGTTGCTTGTCACTGTGTTTATCAGTTATTGTTTTCAGAGGATGCATGTTTTCAAGTTTGAAGAAAAGAGAAGAGAAAGAAGAGAAATAGTTTTCTCTCTGGCCTCATTTACCCCCTGCCCCCCCTTTTTTAAAATAAGCTCCTTAAACTTCTCCTACAATATTTAGCTATTTTTATTAGTCTCTTACATATTTTTTCATGTTCTTTATCCATAGTTAGTTCATCCCTTTTGTTTTCATAAGCGGTAGCATATTCCATGCATTTCAATACCTTGCTCTTGACTTAATTCTATATCCTGTCTTTTCATAGGAGTGGAACAGATTGTATTTTCCAGAAATGGTAACAGTAATAGTTCCCTCCCACCCGTTCTTTTTCCAATGTGGCTTAGACATTCCTTCCATCAAGACTTGAATCCAATCTGAATGTAACTATGAAGGAAAATGACACTCGGTGACAAAGCTAGGGCAAAGAAAGCAATACAGCTTCCTCCTGGCTTTCTTTTTAGGATGCTCCTCTTAGAACCCAGCCACTAGGGTGTAAGGAGCTTGAGAAATCACATGGAGAGGCCATGGGTAGGTATTGTAGCTTTAACTACTGTGGAGGTTCCAGAGCTGGCAGTCCTCACCATTGTTATAAGTGAGCAGACTTCCCAGTACTTCAGTGTCCAGCAGTGGAGTTAGCTCCTAGCCTTCATACCTTCCCAGTTGAGGCCCCCATATCTGGTAGAAAAGAGTTAAGGTGTCCATACTGTGCCCTTTCTGAATTATTGACCCAGATAATCCATGAGCATAAGAAAATGGTGGTTGTTTTATATCATGAAATTTAGATGGTTTGTTATGTGGCAGCAGTAACTAGAAAAGAGAGTTTCTGTTTTTTTTTGTTGTTGTTGTTGTTTTGCAGCTTTTGTAATATTCTATTGTAGAGTTCTACTATATTTGTCTATATCCCAGTAGATAATGATTTGAATGAATACAATTTTTGGGTTTTGAAAGAAAAAACTCTAATAAATAACTTCATAAATATATCATTTTAAATAGATGCAAGCATATTTATGAGTTGGTTTCCTGAAGTGGGATTTCTGGGGTAAGGATAAATGAATTTGTAAGTTTGATTGATATTTTTGAATTGTCCTTTATAGGAGCTGTATGAATTTATACTCATACCTGTAGTGCCTAAAAGGGTGGGTCTCAATACAATCTGACTATTGAAAAAACTTTTTCTCTATTCTAATAAGTAAATAGTGGTGTCTCATGATTATAATTTGCATTGCTTTTATCATGAGTAAATTTGAGCAAATTTTTTTGTATGAATATCCTTAATGTAAACTACCTCCTTCGACTTTATTTCAATTTCTAGGTGCTTATACATATTAAGCAAATTAGTCATGTACTTATAAAATAACTTACAGATATTTTTCTTATTTGTCTTTTTTGACTCTTCTTGTAATAGTTTGTGTGATATTGAAAATTTTCATTTTTATGTAAAGTTATCAATCTATTCTTATATGGCTTCTGGATTTTTAGTCTTAATTGAAATGTACCTTCTCTCCCCAATGTAGTCAAGTATTTCTCCATCAGTATATTTTAATTATATAGATGTTATAATTATTTATATTTTAATTATATAGATGTTAAATATATTTATTACACATAAATATATTTACTAACATACATAAATATTAATAATCTAGAAATTCTCCAGTGTTACATCTCATAAAGAAATGAAATACCTATCAGCTTGATATATAAACATGTCAGTTTTATATATATATATATATATATATATATTCTAATTTTACAGTACTGTACAAATTAGTAAATCAGTTGTATATATTTATGTAATTATAAAATATCCATTGAATACTATTGATTGCTATACATTAAATACTAGGTAAGGGAATTTTAAAAAATTAAAAATGGATGTTGAGGAATGCAACATCAGTAAGAAGATGGAATAGTGGTTTTCAGTTCTCATTTCCTCTCCCCACTTCCTCCAGAAACTTCTTTTGACAAACACCCATAGAGAAGAATATCTTTGTGGGAGCCCGGGAGTCTAGCAGAAAGGTCCCAGCACACCCTTGGACCCCAAATTCCAAGAATAGATACACTGCAGTGGGTAAGAAGAACAGTTTCACTTTACCTGTATCACTCCTCCCCTAAGATGGCAGAGCTCATTGCCAAGAGAGACCCCTCTGGCCCACGGTTTCTCCCATAGGACAAAATGAGAGTTTGGTGAGTGCCTGGCTTTCCCAGGCATGTGGGCAATGCCTAAGAAGCTCACTATTTCCTCACCCCATCCAGAACACTGAAGGGGGGAACGGGAATGGCTGAAGTTGAGGCAGCTAGGAGCTGGGAAAAGGTTAGGGGCTCACAGCAACCAGGTCACAGAAATCAACAGAAGCCATGTTTTCCTCTAATTGTCCGGCAAACTTCACCCAGTAGCCTGCTAGCAAAACTGCCAGGATGCATCATCTATTGTACACCACCCCTCCACCAACTGTATAGCCCATGTGTGCTCCTAGTCCCCTGCATGTCTTCCCTCTCTGTAGCCAGAGCTGTCTGTGTAGCTCAATGAGGACTCTTGGGAGCCTCTGCAGATTGTGTGTGAGCTCCCACTGGCAGCCAGTTCAATTCTGCCAATTTGGGGGAAGGCGCTTATTTTTGAATTCTTCAGGTCACTCCTCTAGGGGAAATAAACTGGAGGCCCTCAGCATCTGGTCTGGCTTGTTGAGATTGAGAGAAAGCATGCAATTCAAAAATTTACTCCCTAAGAGGGATAAACTTGTCTCTACTTGGGATCAGATGGCAGCTAGGAGAAGCAGCTGGAAGTTTGGGCACGAACTCCTGGGAAGAGGCAAGTATGAATGGGGTTACGAAAGAAGGGAAGGAGGTAGGAGAGGAACTAGAAATAGGGTTTCCTAGGAGAGGCTCTTCTACTAATAACGCCTCTTCAAATAAGGCAAAAAGAGAACAAAATAGCTCAGCTTGGAAAGCCAGTTCTTAAGAGGGAGATTTATATTGGTGAATACCTACATTAAGAAAAGAAAGGTTGTGGGACATCTGGGTGGCTCAGCTGGTTAAATATCTGACTCTTGATTTGGACTTCATTTCAGAGTTGTGGAATTGAATACCACATTGCGCGTCATGTTGGACGTGGAGTCTGCTTAAGATTCCCTTTCTTCTTCTCCCTCTGCCTGTAACCCCCTCTCCCTCCCACTCTAAAAAATAAAGGTCTCAAATAAGCAATTTAACTTTCCAACTCAAGGAAATAGAAAAAAAAGAACCAACTGAGCCCAAAATAAGCAGGAGAAAGGAAATAATAAAGATTAGAGCAGAAATGCATTAGAGATTAAAAAAATAGTAGAAAAGATAATGAAACTAAGAGCTAGAGTTTTTGAAAAGATAAATAAACTTGACAAGCCTCTAGCTAGACTAAGTAAGACAAAAGACTTATAAAAAAAATTGTAGGAACAAGATGAGACATTACAACTGATAACCATAGAAATACAAAGGATTGTAAGAGAGTAGTATGAACAATTATACACCAATAAGTATGATAACCTAGAAAATAAATGTATTCCTGGAAATATACAAATTACTATCTCTGAATTAGGAAGAAATACAAAGTCTGATAACACCAATAAAGAATAAAGAGATTGAAGCATAATCAAAAACTTACTGACAAAGAAAAGCCCAGAACCAGATGGCCTCATTGATGAGTTCTACCAACGTTTAAGGAAAAATTAATACCAGTCCTTCTCAAGTTCTTTCAAAAAACGGAAGAGGAGGGAATCCTTTTGAAGTCTTTTTGTGAGACCAGCATTGTCCTCATCAGCATGTCTTGACACCAAAACCAGACAAGGATACCACAGAGTAGAATATTACGGGCCAGGGCGCCTGGGTGGCTCAATGGTTTAAGCCTCTGCCTTTGGCTCAGGTCATGATCTCAGGGTCCTGGGATCAAGCCCCGCATTGGGCTCTCTGCTCTCTCTCTGCCTGCCTCTCTGCCTACTTGTGATCTCTCTCTGTCAAATAAATAAATAAAATCTTAAAAAAAAAAAAAGAATATTATGGGCCAACATCCCTGATGAACACAGGTGCAAAAATCCCCAACAAAATGTTAGCATATTGAATTGAACAGCACATTAAAAGGATCATATACAATAATCAAGTGGGATTTACCTCTAGAATGCAAGGATGCTTCAAAATAAGCAAGTCCATGTAATACACCACATTTACAGATTGAAGAATAACAATCCTATAATCATCTCAGTAGATGCAGAAAAAGCATTTGACAAAATAAAACGTCTTTTCATGATAAAAATTCTCAAAAAATTATGTTTAGAAGAATGTACCTCAACATAAAAAAGCCATGTATAACAAGACCACAGCTGAAGTCATACTCAATAGTGTAAAGCTATTTTCTGTAATATTGGAAGTAAGACAAGGGCATCCACTTTCACCACTTACATTCAACATGGCACTGGATGTCCTAGCAAGAGCAATTAGGCAGGAAAAAGAAATAAAAGTCTTCCAAATATGAAAAGAAGAAGTAAAATTATCTCTGTGAATGATAAAATCTTCTATATAGAAAACCCTATAGATGTCATCAAAATTGTTCAAACTAATGAGCTAATTCAGTAAATTAGCTCTGACATTTTAGTTGAATCCTAAGTTGAGCAGAATCCTGCTCTGACATTTTAGTTGTGTTGAGAAGGAACACATTGTAAGGTGCTGGCAGTTATTCTCCAGTGGTATTCAGGATTCCTGGGCTCTGGTTTCAGCTTTGGCATCACTGAGCATGACATAACCTGAGTGCCAATATTTTCATCTGTTAAATGGAGGTATATGTATATATATTTTTTAAATTTAAATAATATTTATTTTTTTTTAACGATTTAGCAAGTTGGTATGTTATGTTGTGCTCCCACCACTGTTGTCATCGCACAACACTGGTAGAGTCCCATCGACTCTATTCCCTATGCTGTAACTTTTATCCTAGTGACATCTTCATTCCATAACTGGAAGCGTCTGTCTCAAAGTATAGATAATATTGACTACCTCATAGGGATGCTCTGAGAAGGAAATAATGGATGATGTGTGTGCATAACCGATAGTAATAAATACAATTTTTGTTCCCACTTTAGAGATCTGTTGATTCTGTGTTACATGAACGCTAAATCAATAGAAAGCCCAGTTCTGAAGAAAATTTGGAAGGAGACTTGAAAGCTTCTGCCACTTGGCTCCAGAGCCTTGGTTCCAAGGATAGTAGTAGCAGGTTGACTGTCAAGGGAGATTATGTTTCTTGATATTCATTAGGTTTTATAATCTTCATGATTTATTTAATTACTAAAATTACATTTTTGGTAATAAGCAATTATTTAAGAATTGCCTTTGTGGGAGAAAATAAGCAGTTTTGTGCATAAGTTATACTTTTGGACTTCTGGTAAACCTATGACTAAACTTGTGTATGTGTACACACATACTCCTGTTGTTTTATCTTCTGTAAAGGAATTTTATTCCATATTCTTTTTACCCTTCCCTTCCCTTCCTTCACTTCTCATTTCTTGGAAGACTAAGGCAATTAGCAAATGTTGGCCAGCCTCCTACTTACATACCCTATCACCCTCCACTAAACTGGTACAGTGTTTATTTGTGCTTAGTTATCTTTTTTATTCGGTTATATGCAGTTGTTGCAATCCTTGATGCATGACTATCTGGGTCTATAAGAGCATATTCTTGGCTGGGAAAAAATGATGGCATGGTCCAAGTTACCCTTGACATTTCACAGAAGTAAGTACAATTCTCCAAAGGACTGGAGGAAGAAGGGGAAAGAGGAATGAATCAGACGGAGACCTGAAGGGCACTGGACTTTTAGGAAGCAGTAGGCAGGCTGGCTGCTTGATCAGAGCCTCAGGCTGGGAGCTGAGAGCAATAAATGAGTTCCACACACTTCAAAGGACTTGGCCTGGCCTGGGAATATGTTAATATGATAGAGGTTTCTTCCTGATCCTACCTTTTCCTCCCTCACGTATTCTCCCTCTAAAACACCTAGGTTTTGACCTGGATTTCTATGTCTGCATGGGCAATAGTATTCCCTAAACCTTAGCCATTTTTTCAATCCTAGTACCAGGAAAGTGTAAGTATTTTTTTTTTTTTAAGATTTTTATTTATTTATTTGACAGAGAGAGATTACAAGTAGGCAGAGAGGCAGGCAGAGAGAGAGAGAGAGAGGAGGAAGCAGGCTCCCTGCTGAGCAGAGAGCCCGATGTGGGACTCGATCCCAGTACCCTGAGATCATGACCTGAGCCGAAAGCAGCGGCTTAACCCACTGAGCCACCCAGGCGTCCCGAAAGTGTAAGTATTTTTAAAGAGTGGAGTAATCCATAAAGCAACTAATGTTTTTCTTTTTTTAACTCCATACTCCCTCAGGGGCCCAGTTCTTTCCTAACACTGAATGAAAATGTAGGAAGTTTCCATAGTTTTTCTAGTTTCCCTATATAGTAGATTAAAACAAACAAACAAACAAACAAAAAAAACCCTCAGTGCACAGGCAGTCTCAAGAACAGTAATTAAAATGTGAAGTCCAGGAATAATAAAAATTCCTTATTTAATTCTGAGTCCACACATCTTCCTTCCTTCAACTGGGGACCTGCCATGGTGGCTGGCAGGATGTTTATTCTCTTTCTCTCATCCCCCTGTGTTGTCTTTCTCCTCATCTGTTCCTTCTCATTTGGCAGCCCGGCTCCAGGAAGGTCACTTAAAGGGCGTGGAGGTGTGGTAGGTGGTAGAAAACATTTCTGTTGGCTGATACTCTTCTGAATTGGCAAGGTGCCCTTTCTAGGCTTGGTAGTTGCTCACAGCTGATGCCCTCTCATGGGATACTTTCAGATGTTTTCAGAAACACCACATCCCCCCAAAGAGCCACTTCTTATGAGGGGGTGAGATATCTCCTTGGACTGGCTACATAAATTAAAGCTGTCTTCTTGAACAGAAAGTCAGGTTACCCCAGGGTTGATCCTGTTAGGTGGTTGGTATTTAGGCCCATGGCATATATTGCTTTGTTGTTGGCTGTTGGGGCTTAATCCCATCTCAACCCCCTGTTGCATTAGAATGAGGAAAATGAAGTCAAGAATGTAGCACAGTGAGTAAAAGCAAAGACTTTGTGGTTCAAGTCCTGCTTCCCAAATTGAATAGCTTTGTGACTTTGGGTGATGTACTTAACTTCTCTGAGCCTCCATTTCTTTGTCTGATGATATCCAATTCAGAGGGTTGTTATGATGATGGGATGATTAAAAGTTCCGGCACATATACACACCCAGCCAACATGTGCTTTGACATCTCTCCTATGATTTCTCAGCAATGAGGTCCTGGATTTGCCCTGTGCTCTGAGAAGAACCAGGTGGTTCAACACCAGACTCATCTTTACATACTCGGGGACAGTTATGAAACCAATTTTCAAAAACACATGAAGCAGCTATTTAAGAAGAGCTCCTTATAGGAGGGCCATGGTTGCAATATGTAAACTGTCTTCTTGTATAATTTCTCATGTCATCTTCAAGATACTTCTGTAAGCAGGCAAAAAAAAAAAAAGTATTATTTTCCTCTCTTTGCAAATGGGTCATAGTGACAGTGCTGGACTCAGAACCCAGGCCTCGGACTTCCAGTGCTCTTCAGGCTGCATTGACTCTCCTCTTGTGTCATAACACTGTTTGTCAAATGGGCCCGGCAGTAGGTGGCAGGGATGTCATTCCTTGTGGCGGCCTTTTGGTGGGAGGCCTTTGAAGAGAGAAAATTTTCTTGCACAGGTTTTCATCTGTGCAGGTGGCCTCCCAAGTGAGTGGGCAGGAATGCCTCTTTTTTGTGGGGTATAGGCTTGCTCTGTCCCATTAGGGAGCTGGTCTCTCCTCTCCTTCAGAGGCACTAGTTTCTTTAAAAATCACCCCTGTCGACATCCCATTAACAGAGCAGAACATGTTGACATCCAGCTGTTGCTTTCATTACCAATTTGTTTTAATTGGTCTCACACTGTTTTCCCCCTCATTTTTTTGTGCTGTGTTGGTTTAACTCTGTCTGCAGCCAGCCTGGCTTTGAGCTATAAACCTTTTATGAGGGGACTTGCTGATGTGTGGAAAGTCACAGGCAGCTGGCTGGGCCTGGCCGGCAGGTCTGGAATATTCCAGCCCAGACCTTAACTATTCCGTGATTTTGTTTGCTCTTTCAACATCTCCTTTTTAAAACTGTTATCCCTAAAAATTTAGAGAAGGAATACTTCTCTGGGCATATCTCTAACAAAATTTATTCTCAATGCCCAAATAACATATTGTTAAACTGGATATTAGGATGCAGTTTGTAATGAAGGATGTTTGGCAGTTCTTGCTGTTGGAAAAACATTTGAGTGATAGCAAGGAGGACATTTTGCTCTAGTCGATGTAATGAATTAACAACTGAGCGGTGGCCCAGTGTAGACAGCGCCCTTGGAGGAGGACAGAAGTCCAGATGGTGGGCTTTGATCCAGAAGCTTGGGCATCAGTCAAGAATGCAAAGTGATTACAAGGTGGCCAATAGGGAGATGGCAACCAGTTTACAAAAGGCCATCTTCGGTTGTACCTGCCAGTGGTAACTGCTTCCTTGGTGTCATGAGGTAGAAATTACTTATTTCCCACAGCTTGGTTTTGATTCTCAGGTATACTTAACCTGAGCTTTTATCTAGGAAAAAAAGAAAACACACACACACACACACACACACACACACAGAAAAACCAGGGAGGCCAGCTTCCATTAAGAATTAATCATTTATTTGTGTGTTTAATAAATATTTATTTAGTAACTACCATCTTTCAAGTACTGTTATATTTGCCCCTAACAGAATAAAACCTCCTTTTTCTGGAGGATTTATTTAAAACATCAGAAATTCTTGCAATAAAAGATAAGTAGGTTTTATTCTGTTAGATGCAAATTAGCAGTCTATTATTCTCATGTTCACTAAATAAATATCCCATTCCAAATTGACAAAAGCAGAGTCCTTTCTTTAAAATTTTTGTCTTGAAAATTATGTGATTAGTCTGTTTTGACACATATGATACCAAAAAAATTAGATCCTAATGGAAGACATGGAGTTTGCTTATTTATTCTGCATGGGCTCCCAGGCATCTTCTCCTAGGGAGTTGTCCAAACACTTTAATTCTCACAGTGATGTGTGACAGTGGGTATGGAGAACTGTCAGCTAGAGAAGCTCATTTCCTCCTTTGTCTCCAGAGTTTTTATTGAGGGTTGGTCAGAGAGGCATAGAAGAGTCATGTGGCTGACCATCATGCTGAGATTCTAGACCCCTCCAGAGTTTAAATTGATACTGTGTGGCCCAAGGTCCCAGTCATAAACCACATTGTTAACATAGACTATGTGGCATGACCCAAGGCCCTGGGTGAACAGAGGTACTCTTACTGGGATGGATATTCCAAGGGCTTAGAAGTTGCCTTCCAAAGGTAGTCAGAGGCCAGACTTTTCTTTGGAATGTGATGGTTTGAACACCCCAGAGCTACTAAGACATTTTTCTTACAGTCAGCATTCAAGAAGGGTCCTTACCCATAATGTCTTCTTAGAGGACACAAGAACAGTTTTGTCAGTGGGATTGTCAGATTGTTATTGGCCACTGGATAATCTGGGTTAGGTGTTACCTACTTAGAGAAGTTGTCAGGATAGCCAGCTGCGGTGCACATGGAGGCCTTGGGCAGCTGATTTTGGAAAACCTTCATTGTACTGTAACAGTCTAGATGAAAATACGAGGTAATTTCAGCTGAAATCGTCAAAATCATAAACTCTCCTAAATAAGCCTGAAAACTCATCAGGGTGATAAAGACTTTAGTCTTCCTACAGCACAGTGGATTGAGACTAGGTGATTATTTATAACCTTGCCCAAATGTCCTGGATAACAAGGATAGGTAAAACCAAAGCAGTGTGACACATTTGGAAATTGACGAGTTGAATATCAGATGTAAACAAAATCTTCCAAAGATGTGATTGAATACTAGGATTCGTCCCTCAGTACGTTGGCTTTTTTTTTTTTTTCCTCTCAGACAAGCTAAAGTTTTTATAAATGTGACCTCAGTACTAAATAAAATTCATCCTAATTAAAGAGAATTTCTAATGATAATAAAATCCTGAGACGAATCTTTGGGCATGATATTCCCTAAGGAGCTGAGCCACATTCAGTGTGTGCTGCCAAATATCTTTGAGGTTGAATTGCTCAGGGGCTCATTATCAATGGGTTTTCATCTGTTCTTTTTGAATCAATGATTTCCTTTGTTGGATTTAGACTCTCTTTGTATTCTCTTGACACTCGTATAACAAAAGATGCCTGGTTTAGCAATGCTGTTTGCTAGAAAAATCCAACCATCAGGTGAATTACTCCTTTCTGTACTTCAGTTTTGGGTGTCATGTGCTCTCTCCAGTGGGGTATCCCTCATTCAGTGCTGGGCTTCCTTTCCACTTGAAAAGTAAAGATCCGTTTCCATTCTTAACAGTTTCTCCGTCTTTCTCTCCTTGTGCCCTCTTCCTTCTCTGGTTCCCCCCACAACCATCCTTGTCCAGTCTCTCATTTAGGACTTTTAAATCATCAAGGTGAAAAGCAAGAATAATGAGTTTCAGAAGGAAAACCTTAGATCTATTACCACTAAATTCCTTGCCAAGAATTTTCCAAATCACTTAGGCGTAATAATTGCTCATTTTTATTACTTAGTTGTGCTATTCTACCTTTTCAGTATCTTTGCATCAGTCTATACATGTGCCATATATTTTTATATCTTTTACTTTCCTTTTATTATGTCAATTACTGAAAGGTCATTCAAATTTTCAGTTGAACCAACCTATCTGAAAGGCACGTGCTGCTAGAAGTTTGTTTAAAATTGAAAGGTTTGTTCTTTTCCTTTTTAAATGGAAGGCAAGGGATTAACTATAGGAGCCAGTTGGGGTTTTCTTTAATTCTAGAAGTAGAGAACATATGCGCATGGTAAACTCTGAGTAGTAAGAGAGTCACACGTTTCTAAGGTAAAAATAGTTAAGTTGGCAGACTATGGTGCTATTTATAGTCTTTATTACTGAATGTGTCCGATGTTAATTATGTTAAATGTCAGATGTTAAGTCTAGAGGACTGTTCTAAATTATGGACTTGATAAATTTTTACTGGATAATCAAATGTAAGAAATCCGAGTTTTACTTTCTTAATAAGCATAGATAAAATTTTTAGAAATACTCCAAATTAACTGTGTGGCTCCAGTCAGCAGCATCTGGGTGACACTGCAGGGGGGAAGTGTAGACAAGCTCTAGAGAAAGGCAACTCATGTTCAGATCTCCAGTCTTTCAGTAGCCATCTCCGAGCTTTTTGGTTAATTGTTGAGCTTCTTTAAGACTGGTTTCCCTCGGGGCACCTGGGTGGCTCAGTGGGTTAAAGCCTCTGCCTTCAGCTCAGCTTATGATCCCAGGACTCTGGGATAGAGCCCTGCATCAGGCTCTCTGCTCAGCAGGGATCCTGCTTCCTCCTCTCTCTGCCTGCCTCTCTGCCTACTTGTGATCTCTGTCTATCAAATAAATAAATAAAATCTTAAAAAAAAAAAAAAAGACTGGTTTCCCTCATCAGTAAGATGAGGATAATAGTTATCTTTATTTCAGAGAGTTCTTTTGAAAATATCCAAGTAGAGTATTTAATACATTGCCTAGAATATACTAAGTACTTGAAAAATATGGTTATTTCTTTTCGTAGGCAGAACCAGGATTATTCTTTAGCGCAACTTTCACAACTGAATTAATTCAGGACTGTAAGGAAATATTTTGTCAGTCAGTCATCACTTATCAAGGCAGACACATGAGGGCAGTTGTTCAAGATGCTTCTGCTTATCAAAAGTTATCTAGCTAGCCAGTCCTTAGAGATGGTCCATTCATCTGGTAACATCCAGCCCAAAGACTTTGATTTTTAAGGACTTGGTTGACCCTTAGATGGGAATATGATGCAGAACTTGAGAAACTCAGTCCCTGGTTCAAAACAATTCAAAGCTCTTTTCTGTAGAAATAATACTGAAATATTCACTTATTTTTATAGGTGCAAACATTGCTTTCCTTTGATGGTTGATTTAAAGTCTCTGTCTAGTATATCCAATGTCTGGGCTTCCTCAGAGAGTGTTTCTATGTATGCATGCATGTATATATGTATTAATGTAGGCCTGTATGTGTGAATGTAGGTATGTGTGTGTCCATCCATCCATCCATTCATCCAACCATCCACCCATCCTTTGAATGGGTCATACTTTTCTCTTTCTTTGTATACATTGTGATTTTTCTTAGTTGAAAACTAGACAATTAAACATAATGATATGGTAACTTTGGAAATAAGATTCTCCCTCCTTATAGTATGCTATTCCTTGATTGTTGAAGGTTGTGATCATTAGTTTAGTTATTTTTCCAGACTACTTTTGCAGTAACTCTAATTCCTTGTGGTGTGTGCTCACGGAGCTCTATTAAGCTGGTGTTGTGACTGAGATTTTCTTGTAATCCAAGAGCTCAAATAAACAAACACCTATCCCAGTCTTTGCAGATTGGCTCTGTGCTGTGACACTTCTTTAACACTTAGCCAGGACATTTACAACTTTGTCCTGGCCTTCACTTCTTGTTTGCATTTGAACCTAAAGATCTGCTGAAGGTAAAAGCTTAGGGTCTCCACAGATATTTAATGAACATGTATTCTGCCCCAAGCATGAGCCTGGCTTCCTAAGTTCCTGAGTATACGTGGATGGTTTTGAAAGTGCCAATACCCCAAGGAAACATTGTTCCCAGCTTTTCCTGCCAGGCTTTAGGCTGTACATTATATGTCTCAGCCCCAGCCCTTTATCCCAGGTAGCTGTGGATTTTCCATTCATCTTACAGTGTTTCAATAATTATTAGCTGTTCATAGTTTATTCAGCACCACCAAACATACAGCCTTGAAGTCCACAAAGAAAAAAGCAGTCACACATGGAGTTTCATAAAATTGTCATATTTTTATGGTTTTTGAGTTTTTGCCTTTTCCCCCCTGAAACTTACTCTACCAGCTGGTTTCCAGCACCATTACATTTTCCATGCTTCAGAGTCTCTGACATCCCCTGAGAGACTTTCCATCCAAGATCATTTCATGGATAAGGACCTGCTGTGTTTTCCTAGATAGCCATGCACAGAGGGCTATGATCTTTCTGTGCCATGGGGGAAACCAGGGAATACTGCCTTACCTCCTTCTTACACCCTGTCTTTGGGTAGGTGCTTTTTCTTCTAACGGATTTTTATTTTTAATACCTGCTTGTTATATAAATTTGTCCATGTGATACACTTCTCTGTCATTTTTTTTTAAAGATTTTATTTATTTATTTATTTGACAGAGAGAAATCACAAGTAGATGGAGAGGCAGGCAGAGAGAAAGAGAGGGAAGCAGGCTCTCTGCTGAGCAGAGAGCCCGATGCGGGACTCGATCCCAGGACTCTGAGATCATGACCTGATCCGAAGGCAGCGGCTTAACCCACTGAGCCACCCAGGCGCCCCACTTCTCTGTCATTTTTTTTCTTCCTTTTTGTTTGCAAGCCACTTAAAGATTACTTTATTTTTAAGAGGCTTAGAAAAACTTGCTTTTGTTTCAAAACTGAAACTTCATGAGTACTTAGTCAGCAAAGAGCTGAGTAAGCTTTAAGGTCAAGAACAACAGCAACAAAAAAGCAGACAATAACCAGAGACTTTGCTTAGCTCGGACCACACAGATTCCATCGTAATTTTTATCAGGTTGCAACACATTATGTTAGGAGGTGAATCCTGACTGAAAGAGACTCCTTTAAAGGAGCCCGCTTTAACATCTCACCCTCTCCTAGGTATGAGTTGTTTGACGATCTAGTAATAACCACACTATGTGTTTTTATAGTGCTTAATAGACATTCAAGTGCCTTCACCAACATTATCTCATTGGATCCTCACCACCAGTAGTGGGATAAACCTTGTCATCCCCATCACAACCCTCCCAATTTTCTCTGAGTATCTTTGCAGTAGAGAAACCAGTTTTCCTTTAGGAAGTGGATAGACACTGATACGAATGGCTGTCCAGACCTTTTTTCTCTTTTTTACGGTCCCCTAGTCAACTTGTCCTGAGTTTCCCAGCTGACTCTGCTCAGTGGGCATTCCTCTCAAGGGGTCAGTGGCTCCTAACACTGACTAAGTGTTAAAATTATTCTAGGCGTTCTTTAAAAAAAAAAAAAAAATCACTTTGTGTCTGGGTCCCCCGTTAGACCAACTTCATCAGAACTGTAGGGCAAAATTTGGAAAGTGTCCAGGCAGTGGTATCTCTCTTTTTCTTTTTCTCTCTCTTTCTCTCTGCCTGCCTCCCTCCTTCCTTCCTACCTTTCTTTCCTTTTTTTTTTTTTTTTTTTGGTAAGCTTTCTTAATGATTTTAACAGACAGCCTGGTTTGAGAAGCACTGCTTACAACTGTTGTCTTCGGAGATGGAGAACTATTTGATTTCAGTTTTCTTAAAAATGAAACTTTTGTGTCCTAACCTTTATTATCCTGTGGCTTTTCTTTTAAAGTAAGAAATCTCCTATTTCCATTTTCTCAAATAATAGTGCATTTTGTTTATATACTGTTTGATAATTAAAGCATTTTCATATACATTATTTCTCAGTGAGACTCTATTTTAGGCATATGATTAGTGTCCCATCGTAGAGGAATGGGGGCCTGGGGAGGTCTCTGGCTGCAGATTAAAAATTTGAGTATGGGGGCTCCTGGGTCGCTCAGTGGGTTGAGCCTCTGCGTTAAGCTCAGGTCATGATCGTAGGGTCCAGGGATTGAGCCCCACATCGGGCTCTCTGCTCAGCAGGGAGCCTGCGTCCCCCTCTCTCTCTGCCTGCCTCTCTGCCTACTTGTGATCTCTCTCTGTCAAATAAATAAATAAAATCTTTATTTAAAAAAAAAAAAGAAGTTTGGGTATGGCTGTGTGTGTATGGTTCAGGCAAAAGTGCAAAGAGCAGTCCAGATTTTCTAAGGTGATGAACTTTACTTCCCTTGCTATTCACAGTGTGGTCCATGGGTCCACAGGCCCTTCATTATCACCTGGAAGCTTGTTAAAAATGCAGAATCCCAGGCCCTACCGCAGATGTACTGAATCAGGGCTATAGTTTAACAAGGTCTCCAGGTGATTCAGATTGTCAGTAAGGTTTGAAACTCTGCTTTCTACCGTGCTGCCTCTTGGAATTCTCAGTCCTCTGTTTTGTGGTGTTTTTATATAAATATGTTGCATATATAGATGCTGCGAGGGATAATTTTTCAGAGTTCTTACCGATAGTTTCCCTTTGGAAGTTTATTTTCCAGTCTTTTCATTGTGACTTGAGGCATTTTTTTCCCCCCGTAGCTCTCCTACTGCCCTGGAAATGCATCTCTGATCATTTTCTGCTGCTTTGAATTTTGCAGGTACAAGAGCTGTGGAGGACCCTGGGAGGGCAGGTGCTGCTTTTCCACCATCATAATTTTCCTCCTTTTTCTGAGCCAGAGGGTATAACCTAGGAAAATGCCAATCAGACTCCTATTAAAATTTAGATTCTCAGTGGATCATGCTGAACTCTTGTTCCTTATTACCATTGCTCACAGTCCATAAGAGGACTTCAGGGATCTCATGTGGTAACATCTTTCCTAATAGGTATTCTCTCTACATACTTAAATTGAAAAGGTTCCTAGTGATATGCATTACACTTTACTGAGCTCTCCGTTTCTCTCTGCTTTCCTAATGAGTTCCAAAACCTGGAGAAGTCGAAGAGAAGACAGAAAGATCTGTTGTGGATGCCGCAGTTCCAAGGCCGGGGCTCTCTCACGGCCGCTGTGGCTGAAGTAAACAAACAGGTTGTTTTCTGAATCTGAGGCTGTGTTGAGGTGTTGCCGCAGCGTGGGAAGCAGCCCTGACAGCTTGTCTCGTGATCCGCTGTGCCGTTTCTGCAACGCACCAGCCGCTCTGGGCTCAAGTTGCTTTACTGCCTCTCTGTATCTATCTTCACCTCAGTATTTCCCCAGACTCAGAGAAGGTAATGACTTCGTGCTTGTTTGGGGAGAGAAAATGCACAAAGCTCCAGCTATGATCTTAAAGTTAATTTGTGGCTTTCCTTTGAGAAGGGAATGGGCACATGCCAACGGTATGCCTGATACGTAAAGTCAACATGCTTAGGCATATAGCTAAATTCATGTAAGAAGCATATGAATGCCTATCCCATATTAAAAAATTCAAGCAAAACACGAACTCGCCCTCATCTAAACCCTGTGGCTCTTCATTATAGCTCTCATGGAGCGTTCATCTTATGCTTTGTGTTATGGCATATATTTACTCTCTGAACTTGATTATAAGCTGCTTGAAGTGTCTTACTCATTGTTATATTCCCTAAAGTGCCTGGCTCAGTGTTTTCCCCATATCACAGACCCTCACTGGAGTCAGTGTATATGGCCAAATCAAATAATGGGGGAGAGAAGAAATAGGAGTCTGGGTGTTTGGGTTCAGTGTTTGAGACACTGAGGAGAAAGAGAACCTGGGAGAGCAGTACACATCCCTGGGTTCTAGTTTAGTTTTCAGCTGTAAAATGTGAACACAGGAGGGGCAGATTTTTTTAAATCCTGTCTAAGGCTATGATTCTAGTATTCTGTGCTGGAAAGGTAGAAGACAACCAAGGAGAAAAGCCCAGCCGGCATCTCAGGTGAGATATCACGATTACAGAGTATGTCCTGGGGAGTCTTGGGTGTGTGGGCCTTCGTTAAACCATAGGAGAGGATGTGGTCTCCCAGACAGTATATAGAGTCAGAAACGGTTTAAGGTGGGACTCCTGTCAAACAATGTGTAAAGGACAGATGGGTGAAAAGATGTCGGTGGTGACTACTGATAGGAGAGTTAATGAGGAGAAGGAAGGTTAGGGGTGGGGGTTCGTAGAAGGCTCACCTCCCCTCCCGTGGGAAGACAGTTGAAGGTTTTGTGGTTGTGGTTTTGCTGCAGGGATGTGTCTGAAGGGTCGGACGCCTCTGACTCCATTCTGGCTCCTTAGCATTGCTTGACTCACGGTCCCCTTTTCCTGTCTGTCCCCTCTGGGGTTGAGGGGGCCCACTAAATGTGGTCTCTGAACCCTACTCTTTGTTCACTTGCCTTCATTTTTATGTATTAAAGTCTCCCTAATGATAATGCTTTTTAAAAATAGGGGTTCCGTGTTAAAATCTTTCCTTTTCAAGTGGATAACATCAAGCCAGCCCCCTTTGTGGGACATCTGAGGATCTTTGTCATTGGGCGTTTTTCACCCAGCCTTTGTCGGGCTCGTGTTCTCCCAGTCCCATTCCGAACATTGGCTGGATCAGGGTCAGACGGCTGTCTGGTTACAGATATCCCGTTCTCTTCTACCTGACTGTGCCTTTGATTATTCTGTCTCTCTCTCTCTCTCTCTAGTGTGCTTAGTTCATTTTCCTTTTCTTGGCAAATGTCTGTTTGTGTTTAAAACATAGCTCAAGCGTTTACTTTTGAGTTACCGTCTTTCTAGGTCACTTTGCAGCTCTTACATTTGCTGCAGCAGCACTTGGTGCTGTGTTGTCCCATTTTCCCCTCCCATGATGGGTTGTCTACACACACTCGGTTGAGTCCTTGATGGACTTTGTTGTGACTAGGTCATGGGTTGAACTTGAACCAAAATTCTCAGGTGAGGATTCAGATTCATACATCTTGTTCTTTTTGAAGGATCAAGTCCACCTGTTTGGGGCGTCCTTCTGTATTCCTGGCACTGTGAAATGTGCTATGCTGGGATGTCATAGGGCAGGGTGGGGCAGGTCTGTGTAACTGGCCACCAAGATGACGTGGTAAAAGTTACATTTGTCCCTGATCTGTAGAAGTAGTCCTAGGGTAGTCAAAAGAGGCATATATCTGACATGTACGCTGATTTTATTTCTTCTTAAGTTCTGATATGGAATGTTTTAACAATATCCTGGGTGATATATCATTGTTAGGACATCTAGCAACCCTAAGAAAGGGCTGCCTTCATTAATTCCTTACAAGCAGCTCAAAATGGTGACTACATCTATAGTGTGTTTGAGTTGTTTTCTCCATCATTATTAGCTAACGTATTGCATCACACATAGAAAAACTCAACAACACTTTTTAAATGAATGAATTTTCACAAAAGTATATTTTCTTTTTTTAAAGATTTTATTTATTTATTTGACAGACAGAGATCACAAGTAGGCAGAGAAGCAGGCAGAGAGAGAGAGGGGAGGAAGCAGGCTACCCGCTGAGCAGAGAGCCTGATGCGGGGCTCAATCCCAGGACCCTGGGATCATGACCTGAGCCGAAGGCAGAGGCTTTAACCCACTGAGCCACGCTTTTTTCAACAAAAAGCGAACCCCTTTTTAAAAAAGCTTAACCAAAAACCAAAATAAATAAAAGAGCTTAACCAAGTAATTTAAGGCAAGTATAAGAAAATAAAAAGACCTAGGACTAAAATATTACATTTGTACAATTCTATCTCAGCAATTAAGTAGGATCTGATGCAAGCTGATTAGTAACACTGACTTATCCCCAGTATTATTTGTTTTTTCCTTCAGTTAATACTGACTTATCCTAGGTATTATTTGAAGAAGCTATCGGATATGTCTTTCTAAGCAAGTTGGCGACACATACCTTTGGCTTGTTTTAATGACTACCTTCGTTTCTCTGTCATAGCTACCACCAATAGGCTATGTGGTCTAGTTTGGCTGTTTGGTTGTCAATTAACCTAAATCAAAACTGCAGGCAACATTTCCTCCAGCTTTCTGTTTCTGCTAACTTAATTTGTTGTCAAAATACCTAGGTTTCTCTAAAGCTTAGATGTCATATTTGGTGGGCTTTAATAAGCCATACTGTAACTTCATCTACTACGAGCACTAGGCCTTTCAATTTCTTCTCATTCCAGGAGAGGCTTGCCCATTCTTTTTTCAGTACCTCATTATGTCTCAGAGAGTTTGATATCCTTGTATCTTTTCCTTCCATCAACAGAAAGAAAAAAAAAAAAACTAAGAAAAACATGGCACTAGCCACATTGTTGTGGAATCATGCTTTTACACATTCCTATCCCCAGAGTATAAATGTTCTCTTTTTCATATTTTTATCTGAGGTATCTGTCATGTTATTTGGCACATGGCTGATATGCTAAAATATTTGCTGCTCTAAGTCAGCTAGTGTGTTACCCTATGATTTCCCTTGGCTAGGCAGAAAAGAAATTCTCAGCTTTTTGCTTCCTCAACTTTTCTTTCTTTTTTTTTTCCTATTCTTCCTGATCAATATTTTATACTATAATTTGCATTAAATTCATTAATTCCCCTAGGAAGCACGTTGCCCAGAATCAGATACATTTTCTTTTCTTTCTTTCTTTCCTTTTTTTTTTTAAAGGCATTATTTATTTATTTGTGAGAGAGAGAGTGAGAGAGAGCATGAGAGCAAAGGTCAAAAGGAGAAGCGGACTCCCTGCAGAGCTGGGAGCCCCATGCAGGACTTGATCCCGGGACTCCAGGATTATGACCTGAGCTGAAGGCAGTGGCCCAACCAACTGAGCCACCCAGGCACCCTGATATATTTGCTTTCTGAGACAATTTTCTTAGTAAAAGAATTTCAGGAGGGAAACATTCCTTAAATCCTTTTAAGAAAATCTTAACACATATCAATTTCATAATAAGAATGCAATGGGCAGGTACTCAGATTCTATAAAGCCCTGAAAAATCTTCTACGCTTAGTCAAAGATGGAACATCTTCATATAATTTTCTATCAAGCTTTTTTGAAGAATTGAGTAAATGAGTATAGCATCCATGATCTCTCTTACCTGGATTACATACCCAGATGTAATGTGTAGTTTTGGGGAACATTTTATCTGTGACTCTTAACACAAGCACTGTCTGCCAAGCAAACTGCTTCCCAATCAAAATCTCACTGCTGGCTTCTGACCAGCCAGTTTCTGGGTAGGCTTTTATATTTGAATTTAGTCCCATTGTCATTCAGTTGGATCTTTAGGTCTGTGGTACTTTAGCTTCCAGAGTGATAGCGGAGTAAAACAACATGTTAACTTGGATCCTGTCTTTCTTAGGAATCTTACTCCAATGATTACTCTCTAAGAGAACACTGGCCTGGGTTTCCTTCTACCTCAGTGGCTATGCTGCCTCTTTTTTGCACTATCAATATGGCTTCTTCACCTCAAACATTACATTTAGGACTTTCTTGACACTTGGCTCTATACTCTAGTTTCTCTTTATTTTCTCCTTAACAGACTTGTACACACCAATAGCTTTATCAACCACCATAGGATTGGGGCTTCCACATGTCTATCTCTAGCCAAGACCTGCACTTTGTGCTCTGGGCATATATAGGCAGCTGCTTACTTGCATCATTTGGGGTGGGGTGGAGTGGATGTCTTAAAGGCACTTTAAACTCAACTTGGCTGCCACAGTATCTCCTTATGGGCCGTACCATCCTGAGAGCTGTCCCTGTCATGGGCGCAAGCAGTTCTTTATCTCCCCGGGATGTTAGACAGCCCGCACATTGTAGTGCTGGCCAAGACTGTTCCTAATCCTTGGTTTCCTCCTTCAGTGAAGAGCCCAATTATCTACTTATTAGTACAAACCAGAAAAATAGAGCTCATCCTTTTTTTTTTCCTCTTTTTAAAAATTTTTAAATTTTTTTATAAACATATAATGTATTATTAAACCCACGGGTATAGGTCTGTGAATCGTCAGGTTTAAACACTTCATGGCACTCACCATAGCACATACCCTCCGCAATGTCCATAACCTCACTACCCTCTCCCTACCCCCCTCCCCTCAGCAACCCTCTCAGTCTGTTTTGTGAGATTAAGAGTCTCTTATGGTTTTTTTTTTTAATTTTTTATTTTTTATAAACATATATTTTTATCCCCAGGGGTACAGGTCTGTGAATCACCAGGTTTACACACTTCACAGCACTCACCAAAGCACATACCCTCCCCAATGTCCATAATCCCACCCCCTTCTCCCAAACCCCCTCCCCCCACCAACCCTCAGTTTGTTTTGTGAGATTAAGAGTCACTTATGGTTTGTCTCCCTCCCAATTCCATCTTGTTTCATTGATTCTTCTCCTACCCACTTAAGCCCCCATGTTGCATCACCACTTCCTCATATCAGGGAGATCATATGATAGTTGTCTTTCTCTGCTTGACTTATTTCGCTAAGCATGATACGCTCTAGTTCCATCCATGTTGTCGCAAATGGCAAGCTTTCATTTCTTTTGATGGCTGCATAGTATTCCATTGTGTATATATACCACATCTTCTTGATCCATTCATCTGTTGATGGACATCTAGGTTCTTTCCATAGTTTGGCTATTGTGGACATTGCTGCTATAAACATTCGGGTGCACGTGCCCCTTTGGATCACTATGTTTGTATCTTTAGGGTAAATGCCCAATAGTGCAATTGCTGGGTCATAGACAGAATGGGAGAAGATATTTGCAAACGACATATCAGATAAAGGACTAGTATCCAGAATCTATAAAGAACTTAGCAAACTCAACACCCAAAGAACAAATAATCCAATCAAGAAATGGGCAGAGGACATGAACAGACATTTCTGCAAAGAAGACATTCAGATGGCCAACAGACACATGAAAAAGTGCTCCATATCACTCGGCATCAGGGAAATACAAATCAAAACCACAGTGAGATACCACCTCACACCAGTCAGAATGGCTAAAATCAACTGTCAGGAAATGACAGATGCTGGCGAGGATGCGGAGAAAGGGGAACCCTCCTACACTCTTGGTGGGAATGCAAGCTGGTGCAGCCACTCTGGAAAACAGCATGGAGGTTCCTCAAAATGTTGAAAATAGAGTCTCTTATGGTTTGTCTCCCTCCCGATAGAGCTCATCCTTTTAAACTATTTCTTTCTTTACCCTTATCATCCAAGTGTTGTCCATTAAATCTCTTAGCCAGCATTTTCTACCTTCTCTGTAAGTGTGAAACACCCTAGTCCAAGCTACAGGGCTCACTAAAATATTATAAAACACTGCTACATTTATCCACCTGCCTTTTTCCTTGCTTCTTTGTAAGCCTTTCTCCATCTGCCATAGGACATAAATCTACTAACATGATGTAGAACAACTCTTCTCAGGGTCATTTAGGGCTCTATTCGGGGGCTCCACAAGGTCAAAATTATTTTCTTAATAATACTACAGTTTGTCACCCTCATTCTTTCTCAGGGCACTGGAGTTTTTCAGGGCAAATTAACCTATTGTATTATAACAGAAAAAATGTGAGAATTCAGATCTTCTATTGGGGAAAATATTAGAGGGACTTGGAAAAATAGAAAACTATCACTCCCTTCTCTCTAATTCCATTTTGTTTTGAGGTATGTAGTTTTTCTTAAAATAAGAATTATGTTATTCATGTTAATGTGTAATGCCTTTATTTTTGTTATTTTAAATGAATGAATAAACACTTAAAATTTCTCAGATTTAATTTATAAAACAGTAACTGTTCCTAGATATAATGTGCAAATAAGCAAAAGTTCTTTGAAGTTCTGGGTAACTTTTAAGAGTGTTAAGTGTTCTAGAGACTAATCCACTTGAGAACCACTATGCTAGAAGGCCATACATGGCCTGGCTACTCCTGATTTCCAAATCCATCTTTCTTCACACTGCACTGCTCTTTTTCCACTCCATCAATCTCGATCCTTTCAGTCCCTTTTTCTTGCCTATTTCCCTGTCAATGTGGGCACTTTGCCAGAAACTCTCTTTTCTACCCTCTTTAGCCAATAAACTTGAAGTCATTCCTTAGATTTCATCCTCTAAACTATAATATCTATAGGCAAGCCTTCTCTCATCTTCTTGAATGGGTGAAATTTACTATTTTAGGGGTGCCTGGGTGGCACAGTCAGTTAAATGTCCAGCTCTTGGTTTCAGCTCAGGTCATGATCTCAGGGTCGTGAGATTGAGCCCTCCATTGGTTTCCATGTTCAGCACGGAATCTGCTTGAGATTCTCTCTTCCTCTTCCCCTCCCACTTGTCCTCTCTCTGTCTCTCTAAAATGAATAAGTCTTTTAAAATTTTTCTATTTTAAGATCTCATAGCATTTGTATATCTTATTTATTATTATGATCATAATACTATATTTGTTTGTCATTATTTAGTCAATTTCTGAAGGCTCATTAGCTAAAAGTGCTATGAAATCAGGAGCCAAGTCTGTTTTTGTTCAACATCAAAGCTCCAGTGCCTCGCATGGAACCTCGCGTCCAATAAAAATGCATGGAATGAATAAAATGGATGAATCAGAATTATGCCACAGGCACAATAGAGTCCTACAACATAGAGTAGGCATAAAATGCAAAAATAAAACCAACAAATTTTTAAGGTAGGTGAGAGTATCACAAGGATTTACACAAAAAGAGTGTAGCCTAATGATCCATCTAAAATGGAAATGAGGGGGAAAAAGAAGACCAGGGATAGAAAAGCACCAACTATGAAATTATATTCATTAAGAAGTAAGAGCATTTTGAAAGGAGTAGTAGGAGACAAAATTAGGAAGATAATCAAGAGCCACATGTTCAGAATGTTGAATGTTGACCTCAAGAATTTGAGCTTCAATCCATAAAAAGTGGGGATTCCAATAAGTACATATGAAAAGGACTGGCAGGAACAAGAGTGCATTTGGGGCACATTCATCTACTAGCAGTGTGTGAGATGCACTAGAATAGTGCTGGTGAAGAGAGTTGGGAATCACTTGGACTTCTGCATAGAATTCCTCTGAAGGAAAGGTGAACACACAGAAATCTGATTTCAGAGACCAAAGATGACTTCCATGGTGCTGAGACAGAAATTTCAAAGACTTATTTATTTTAGAGAGACAGAGCTGGTGTGAGCAGGGTGAGGGGCAAAGGGAGAGGGAGAGAATCCTTAAGTAGATACCACATTGAGAGCAATGCAGGGCTGGATCCCAGGATCCTGAGATCATGACCAGTGCAGAAATCAAGAGTCAGATGATTAACCAACTGAGCCACCCAGGCACCCTGAGATAGAAATTTCAAGTTAATAAAGCTTCAAGAGAATGGGCTGTCCTTCTCACAGTCTTCTAAGCTGTTTCCTGAAGCTAAAGAGTGTTTTTACAATACGGAGTGAACAAAGATTTTGTATGTTGGTATTATTCTGGAAACATAGATTTCTGTTACAGTGGGTATGGTACATGTTTACTCCCTTGCATGACCTAGTCCGTCAAGTTGTAACTGTGCATCTGGTCATGGGATGTTTCATCACTTTACAGTACATTCACCAACCGTGTTGTAAATATCTTCACTCCAGATTGAATTTTTATATACTTGGAATCATGTTGGAATCAAAACTCCAATAACTTGAAATGAAAGGTGAGACAATTTTTTTCATTTTCTCTTAAAGGAGTTTATAGTCTGTTTGCCTCAAGGAATCACAGTATCAGTGAACTCTATAAATGGTGGTTGTACAGATAGAGCATGTGCGCTGAGTCTGGTTTTAAGATTGAACAAACAAGAGCATGGAGCTTTATGCCCTAGAACTTTGCTAATAGTTTTCCATGAGGGTTTCCCTGGAGCCTCAAGTGGCTCCACACATGGGGTCATTGAGAAGAAAGGCCTTTTTACCATTCTGGGGACTATTTCCTCCATATTAAAAATGGGAAAACCTTATAATTTATTATCTTTTTAAGATGCTGGAATGCATTTGATCCTTCCAGGCTGTGAGGACTCCCATTTATTTATTGCTTACTCTGGGCTAGCACTATATTAGGTCTTTTCGATGTATTCTCCAATTTAATCCCCATGAAATCCTGAATGGCAGTAGTCTAATTTTTATCTCCATTGAAGGAATGATGAATTCTGAAAGTTAGAATATTTAAGTAACTTCTCCAAGTTTATATAGGTAGTAAGTGTTGGAGCTGGGCTTTTTTTTTTTTTAAGACTTTATTTATTTATTTGACACAGAGATTGAGATCACAAGTAGGCAGAGAGGCAGGCAGAGAGAGAGGGGGAAGCAGGCTCCCTGCTGAGCAAAGAGCCCAATGCGGGACTCGATCCCAGGACCTTGAGATCATGACCTGAGCCAAAGGCAGAGGCTTAACCTCCTGAGCCACTCAGGTGCCCAGAGCTGGGCTTTTCTGATCCAACTCCTCAAAAAGAGTTTGAGGAGGGTGTGTGGGTGGCTCAGTGGTTAAGCATCTGCCCTAGGCTCAAGTCATGATCCCAGGGTCCTGGGATCAAGTTCTGCATCAGCTCCCTGTGCAGCACGGAGTTTGGTCCTCCCTCTCCCTTTGATCCTCGTCTTGGCTTATATGCGTGCATGTACTCTCTCTCTCTCATATAAGTAAATAAAATCTTAAGAAAAAAAAAAGGGCATTGGAGAATCACTAATGAATAAGAGTCCTGTCCTCACAGAGCTTATATTCTAGAGGTGGAGGAAAATTTGGATGAGAACCTAGCAAATAAATACTGAGCAATTGGCTTTCATAGTGATCTGAAGGGTATGATGATAAATACAGTAGGGTAAGGGGATAGAGAACGAAGGGATAATTTTTGTGATCCTGTTTTTGGTAAAAGTGATAAAATCAGTCTGGTGTAATGACATTTGGACTGAACTTTGGGTGGAATGATGAATCAAACTTCATGAATGTTTTAGGGAAAAGTATTCTAGGTAAAGACCCTGAAAATAGAAAGTGGTAACATATTCCCCTGAGAGTGTCCCAAGCAGTATGGGCCCCAGTAGAGCACTAGGATGAATCTAGAAAGTTAGGTGTATAATGACCATGAGGCTCTTGTTGGCTATGGTAGAAAGTTTGGATTTAATTTGTTAGAGTGATAGGAAGCCACTAGAAGGTTTGAATAGGCTATCCCTTAGGAAATTGCTGGGTTCATAAGAGCTCTGTGTCAGGAATCAGGGGTGGAGAGCAGATACCTATTTCTTACTGTGTCACATGCTAGTACTATAAACCTAGGCTGTCATCTCTTGACTCTTAGATTATTGTATCATTGAATATTGTTTTATTGCCATAGATGATTGCGACAAATTTTCCTGATTCTTTTCATTTATAAATTCAATCTATCTGCAATACCTGGTTCAAATGATTTACTACAATTATTATTTACTTATTAACATTTATTTCTTATAATTCCAAAAAGAGTTTTCAGATGAAGATTCCATTCTTCATTATTCTGAGAATACTTCTAATCATTCCTTTCTTTGTGCCTTTTCTCAAATGCTGGTCTCCTTTTCTCAAAGAGGGAGCTATTTCTTACTTGGCATTGATGTATCTTTCCAGGTTCAATTGGAATAACCTTCTCTTCCTCTCTAAACTCTCCCCAAGCTCTCTGTGTTTTGACCTTCTACAGTAATTATTGTATGCCCAAGTTATCCCAGAACTGAATTATATATTGCTTTATGTTCATTTATTTAATTATTCACACATTTGTACATTTTTAATTGAATTAATTAATTGACTCATTCATTTCACAAATGTTTATCAAGAGCCTATTGTATTCTAGGGATTCCTCTAGACACAGGGCAGAATCTGGACAATTTTTTAAATCAATTTAAATGAAGCTAATTTGCATTGAATAAAATACACAGCCTTTTTTCTTTAATTAGCATGTATTATTAGCCCCAGGGGTGGAGGTCTGTGAATTGCCAGATTTACATACTTCACAGCACTCACCATAGCACATACCTTCCCCAATGTCTGTAACCCAACCACCCTTTCTGTACGCCCCTACCCCTAGCAACCCTCAGTTTGTTTTGTGAGATTAAGAGTCTCTTATGGTTTTTCTCCCTCCCAGTCCCATCTTGTTTCATTTATTCCTTTCCTACCCCCCAAAGTCCCCACGTTGCCTCTCAACTTCCTCATATCAGGGAGATCATGTGATAATTGTCTTTCTTTGATTGACTTATTTTGCCAAGCATAATACCCTCTAGTTCCATCCATGTCGTCTCAAATGGCAAGATTTTGTTTCTTTTGATGGCTGCATAGTATTCCATTGTATATATATACCACATCTTTATCCATTCATCTGTTGATAGACATCTAGGTTCTTAAAATGCACAGCTTTTAAGTGAGAATTCAATGCGTACATCTGTGTAAACTGCACCATACTCAATATATGAAGCATTTCTATCATCTCAAAAGTATCGAGTCTCTTTGTACATCTTAGATGTCTATCTCCTACCTGAAACCACTCCGCTCCCATCATCATAGTTTAGCATGCTGTTTTAGAACTTCAAATAAATGAAGTCATATAGTATGATCCGTTTGATTTAGGTTCCTTCCCTCATTATCATGTCTGTGAGATTATCTGTGTTGTTGCATTTTTGGTAGATAATGCATGTTTTAATGGTTAGTAGTATTCCATTGCACGAATATCCACATACCTTTAAATGTCACCTGTTGTGTTTAGTTTCTGGCTACTGTAAATAAAGCCTGCTATAAATATTTGTGTACAAATATTTCTCTGGAAGGATGTTTACATTTCTCTTCATTAAATCAATGAATGGAATTGCCAAATCACAGGAAAGGTGTGTATTTGAATATGTAAGAAATTTTCCTGACCAGGTATAGCACTTTTTTCATTCCCATCAGCAAATGTGATAGTTCCAATTGCTTAAAATCTTCACTAATACTTGGTATTGTCAATCTTTTAAAATTTTGTTTAAATTTTGTTTTGTTATTATATAACAAATAATTTTTAATTAAAATAAATAAATTTTGTTAAAATAAAATAAATTTTGTTATTATTTCATGTGTGAAGTTACATCTCATTATAGTTCTAATTTGCCTTGCTTTGGTGATAAATAATGTCGAGCATGTTTTTTATTTGTTTATTGGCTATTTCTTTATCTTCTTTTATCAAGTGCTTCTTCAAGTCTTTCGCACACTCACTTTTGTTGAATTTTCTTATACCAAACCTTAGGAGTTCTTTATGTATATATATACATCCATAAACAAACATATTTACAAATATATATGTTTTACTGTCTATGGCATTTTTTTTTTTTTTTTTTTACGTAGAAAAGCAATTTATTCCATTATAAGCACTTACACAGTTAGTCATGGAGAGTAACAGGCCTGCTGGTGAAACAGGTCACCCAAAATAGAGATGGTACCAAACTAGTGGTCAAGGACTAACTCCTCACTTGGCTCTATCCTTCCTTACTTTAGCCTTTACTTAAAAGGAGTCTGTAAAACTTGGGGATATAGCCTAAGAAAAAAAATAACCACACCCAATATTTCCCTTTCTGTGGCTACGTTAGACCTTTTGTTTCTAGAAAATTCCTGAAGAAAATTTAAATATAAGTCTGTGGCTTTACTGAATCAAGTCCCCCAGTTAAAATTTAGAAAACACCCTCTGTTTGGGCTAGTAACATTGTTGATGGTACCTATCATAGAGGGATAGCCAAACAAAGTCTGTGTCTCAAAACCAGTGTTAAATCAATCTCAGGGTTGAGAGGGGGGTAAAAAGGGGAGTCTAAAATCACAAGAAGTGCAGACATATCTAGGACACTTGTCCTTCTGGATCCACGCTTCCTTCAGGATCTTCATCATTGTAAATGTTCTCTGCCATTTGCCACACTTGCATAATATTGTCTTCTGATACAGAACAAATCACCCAAGGTTCATTGGGATTCCAGGAGAAATCAGATATCTTGGCAGTGTGACCACCATGAATAAACAACAATTCTGGTGGTCCATCTTCTGCATCTTCCGGGGATTGTTCCTCTCCAATTTTACTTAAATCCCAAACATTCAGTCTACGATCAGTACCACTAGAAGCCAAAATGGTCTCATTGTGAGGTAACCACTGAACCTGGAATATTTCATCCTTATGTGATTCAAAGGAATTCAATTTAAGTTTCAGATCTCTCAGATCCCACAAGGCAGCAGTCTTGTCGGCTGATCCTGTGGCCAGAATGAACTCACTGTAAGGATTGAAAGATAGGCAGTTCACTTCAAGCAGTGTGAGCATCAACTGAGTGGTTTGGTTTGGAAGTATTGTTTGAACGAGTATCCCAGATCATAAGTTTCTGATCATCAGCAACTGACCCAAACAGAGACTCATGGAGCAGATGCCAGGAAACGTCTTCTACTACTGCTGTATGCCCTGTAAAGATGGTCTTCGCATCCACAACTTTTCCTTCCTTTGCACTGATGTCCCAGAGGCAGATGGTGTGGTCGTCTGAAGCACTAAGTGCCCACTGAGATTTGGGTTCCAAGAAAGTCCATAGCCCTCCTTCTGATGTCCACGGAGACGCAAGTCTGGGTTGCATTCTCCAGAAGGGTCTGGTTTGGAAGGATGTTTTGTATAGTCAAAAACAAGAACATCACTGGATGGAGTCTTTGTCGCAATGATGCAAGGGTTCTGGGGCATATAACGTGCCCGGTTTACTTCTCCTTCATGGTTGATCTTGATTTCTATTTCAATTTTTCCACTAACTGAGCCAAAACCTCCAAATTCTCCTTTCTCACTCTCGTAGTGTGAAGCATCAAACTGAGCATCATCGTTAGGGAGCTGCACACTGGCTATTACAAGATGGTTTTGTTCATCGGATGTGTGTGTTCACATGCTGAAGTCTTTCCCTTCTAGTCTGGTTACATCTGGAAGCCACTGCGCAGTTAGGCTAGGCCACTCCAGGGCATGGGTCATCACCAAATTGTAAAGAAAAGGGGTGTCCTTTTTCCATATTTTGTACTCTTCATTGATCACACGTTCTTCCACTGCATCATCAAAGGCTGCTTCCTTGTCGGCCATGGTGGGCAGGCAAGCCGGGGGGATCCCGGGGTCGAGCATTGCGGGAGGGGCGGGGAGGCTACGGGCCTACTGTCTGTGGCATTTTTAAAATATACTAAATAGAATCTTCTGAAGGGCAGACAGTTTTAATTTAAGAAAGTCCATTTTTTCAATACATGTTTTATAGTTTGAGCTTTATGTGTCTTTTTAATAAATCACTGCCTGCCCCATCTCATGATGATTTTATTTTATATTTTTCTAAATATTTTCACATTTTAGCTTTTATGTTTTAATCCTGGTCTATTTGAATAGTTTAATTTTCCTGTATGTTAGGATGTATTGTTTGACATTCACTCATTTATGTGGATATTTTAGCTGTTTATTCACATTACAAGTGTACCTACTGAATTGACTTGGCACCTCTTTTCAAAATACTGTATGATCTCATGTACATGTAGAATCTCGAGAACAAAAACAAAAACAAACGAACTTGAGCTCATAGGAGCAGAAAGTAATATAATAGTTACCAGGGAATGGGGCGGTGGGGGCAAGTAGGGAGCTGTAGGTCAAAGGGTACAAAGTTACACTTATATGGGATGAATAAGTCTAGAGACCTAATGTGTAGGTGTGGTAACTATACTTATTAATTCTTTTTTTTTTTAAGAGTTTATTTATTTGTCAGAGAGTGAGAGAGAGAGAGCATGAGAGAGCGCACAAGCAGGGAGAGTGGCAGGCAGAGGCAGAGAGAGAAACAAGCTCCCTGCTGAGCCAGGAGCCTGATGTGGGACTCGATCCCAGGACCCTGGGGTCACGACCTGAGCCGAAGGCCCAATCGATTGAGCCACCCTGGCGTCCCTGTACTTACTAATTCTGTGTTGAGCACTGGAAATATGCTAAGGGAATATAAAAAATTAATGACTTCTGATTTAAGCTTTGACATTAAAGAGCTTGGAATTCATCACTCTTGTCCTTACAAGTAAAAAAAAAAAAAAGTCCCATTCCCCCCTCACCAAATTAATGACTTCTTTTTACTCTATCAGAGAATTGAGGTTCCAGGGCAAACCACTCTCAAAATTGAAGAGATAGTAAATTGAGCACAGAGAATTACACCTGAGATCAGCTAAAGTAAAGCAGAAACCTGCAAGGCCAGAAACACTTATGTGGTAACTTTGAGGAATTGCTAGAGTCTCAGTGTGGACTAACTTGAGAATTCAAACTTGTGGGAGCCCAGTTTTAGGGCAATTCCCACACATGTATGGGTGTTATCTCTAATAGCTCCACCAGGTTCTCATAGCAAAGATGAGAGAAAAAAAACATTTCCTCCTGTTTCAGGCAGGGAAAGAAGAAAATTAACCAATTTAAATATACCTGGATAATCCTTTTGCAATGTATATGTATATCACATGGCACACTTTATCCTTAAGGAATGTTGTATGTCAATAAATCTGCAAAATGTTCTTTTTAAATATTCCCAGAGAGTTCTCCATAAAAAATTCCTGCTTTCCAAAAGAAACTACTTCATCTGATTCTCATCTGACATTAAGGAAGAGGATTAGACAACTACAGCTTTCTCTAGCCTCCCTGTCTCAGATAGGGAGAGGGAGGAAATGCTACTGAATTCTGAGGATCACAGCCCAGGGACTTAAGCTCACTAAAAAGCTGAGATTCAATCATAAGATTACAAAATGCTTCCCTTTCCCAACACGACTACCATATCAACAGGGCTCCAGCATAATAATAATGGATTATAACCAAGAGAGCTGTAAGACACAGATTCCACTTAAGAAGGAGCTCTTAGGGAAACCAAAAACAACAGAGGGAGAAAAAACAAAGAAACAAACAAGTAAGAGGGAACTGAGACTTCTGACCCTCATACCAAATGTAAATATTAAACATAGCTCAGCTCCTAATCAGATTTAACATAAAATCCTCACACTGAAAGCCTAAGTTCGTATTAATTCATTTACCACCAAATAAATTTCCAAGGTAAGAAAAATCCAATAAGAAGAAATAAAACAAGCATCAAAATCAGACTCAGATGTGACACATTTTAAAATTATCAGAAAACTTAAAATAGCCATGATTAATATGTTGAAGGCTGTAATGGAAACAGTAGACAGTATGGAAGAACAGATGCAAATATAAACAGAGATAGGAAAATTCCAAGTAAAATTCAAAAGGAAATGTTAGGAATCAAAACACTCTAACAGAAAGGAAGGATGCCTTTGACAGGTTTATTAGCAGATTGGATACAATTAAGGAAAGAATCAGTGAGATGCAGATATGTCAATAGAATCTATCAAATTGAAATACAAAGAGCAAAATGAATGAAAAACAAAAACACTCCAGAATATCCACGATATCTAAGACAGATACAGTAGATGTAACATACTAGCAATTGGAATACCAGAAGGAGAAGAAAGAAAGAAAGAGGCAGAAAAATATTTAAAGCAATAATGGCTGAGACTATCCAAAGGTAGTAACATTAATTATAACAAATGTACCATACTAATGCGAGCTGTTAAATATATGAGAACCGGGGCACCTGGGTGGCTCAGTGGGTTGGGGCCTCTGCCTTCAGCTCAGGTCATGATCCCAGGGTCCTGAGATCAAGCCCCGCATCGGGTTCTCTGTTCAGCAGGGAGCCTGCTTACCTTCCTCTCTCTCTGCCTGCCTCTCTGCCTACTTGTGATCTCTATCAAATAAATAAATAAATAAATATCTTTAAAAAAAAAATATATGAGAACCTGTGTGATTCAGGTATAGGAATATAATAATTCTTTGTACTGTTCTGTATTAGTTTTTTTTTTTTCAGTTATTACTTCAGAGTTTTAAGTTTTGTTATGTTTTAGGTTTTGGCCTAGGAATTAAATGCCTTCCTCTAGATCTAATTTTTGATTTACTATCTCATTTTCTTTCATCTAAAGAAACATTCTTTAATATTTCTAATAGTAATAACATCCTTTAGTGTCTCTGATACTGATAGTTTCTTTCATTTTTTTTAATTCATTTCAAAATGTCTGTATTTTATATTTATTTAAAAATATTTGGTTGAATATAGAATTCTGCTTGATATTTTTCTTTGTTTATTTAAGTCTATAAAGATATAACCTCAATATCCCTTGGCCTGCATTTAAATATATATGCACACACACAAACACATTACTTTTAATTAACATATAATGTATTATTTGTTTCGGGGGTACGGGTTTGTGATTCATTCTTCTTATACAATTCACAGCATTCACCATAGTACATACCCTCCCCAGTGTCCATCACCCAGCCACCCCATCCCCCCACCCCCAACTCTAGCAACCCTCAGTTTGTTCCTTGAGATTAAGAGTCTCTTATGGTTTGGCTCCCTCTCTGGTTTCATCTTCTTTCATTTTTCTCTGCCTTCCCCTATGATCCTCTGTCTTGTTTCTCAAATTCCTTATCACTGAGATCATATGATAATTGTCTTTCTCTGATTTATGTATTTCGCTTAGTGTAATACCCTCTAGTTCCATCCACGTCATTGAAAATGGCGAGATTTTGGGGGGTTTTGATGGTTGCATAATATTCCCGTGTGTGTGTGTGTGTGTGTGTGTGTGTATGTATATATATATATCTCATATCTTCATTATCTGTTCATCTATTGATTGACATCTGGGTTCTTTCCATATTTTGGCTATTATGGACATTGCTGCTATAAATATTGGGGTGCACGTGCCCCTTCAGATCACTACATTTGTATCTTTGGGGTAAATACCCGGTAGTACAATTGCTGAGTTGTAGGGTAGCGGTATTTTCAACTTTTTGAGGAACCTCCATGCCGTTTTCCAGAGTGGCTGCACCAGCTTGCATTCCCACCAACAGTGTAAGTGGGTTCCCCTTTCTCCACATCCTCAGCAACACTTGTTGTTTCCTGACTTGTTAATTTTAGCCATTCTGACTGGTGTGAGGTGGTATCTCATTGAGGTTTTGATTTGTATTTCCCTGATGCTGAGTGATTTGGAGTACTTTTTCATGTGGCTGTTGGCCATTTGGATGTCTTCCTTGGAGAAATGTCTGTTCATGTCTTCTGCCCATTTCTTGATTGGATTATTTGTTCTTTGGGTGTTGAGTTTGATAAGTTCTTTATAGATTTTGGATACTAGCTCTTTATCTGATAACACACAAACATATTTTGAAGAGAGTGTGTGCTAAGTCCAACGTCTGGATTATCTTGGGTCAGTTTTTTGTTTGTTTACTCTTATATATGAATATGGTTCTCATTTTCCTGTTTCTTTGCATATCTGGCAATATTTTTGTGCCAGTCCTGCAAATCTTTAGTCTCTCTATGCAGTGCATAAAGGGCCTTATTCTCATATCTTTGTTTTCTGTCATTTTGAAAACATTGGCTAGTTATTAATTCTTTTCTATGCTTCCCAGCTTCTTCCAAGTCTTAGTAAGTACCAATTAATATTTTATTATCTCTCACATGCTTATTTCCATGATCAGAGTGGTGATTCTTCTATAATTGGCTTTACACATACCGGGCACTGTTGTAGTCATCGCTACCACTGATTGATGCTGTAGGAACCGAGGATATATAGCAAAAGGCAATATAAAGGAGAATATGGGATAAAAGTCCTGGAACAGCATGCATCATTACTCAGGTTTCATGAAGATCTTAGATAGAAGCCATTCTACATAAAATCTATCAATCATCAATATTTGTTAAGTGCCTGTTGTTTAGGGGAAATAAAAGATGTATCCCAAATAACTTTAACCTTGAATGAGGGCTTACAAATCTTTCAATATCATATATTAGTTGGGAAGGCAAGATGCCTATATGAAACAGTCCTCAATTTATTCCCCAGATAAACACTTTTTGGTGAGCAAAGTACTATGGAAGTGCTAAGAAGCTAACAAAGAGAAATACAGTAGACAGATGCTGAAGATGCTCAAAATCTGGCAGAGAAGACAGATTCGTAGAGATGGTTATGATACAAACAGAATGAAATAGGAATTAAAGCAACATATAAAATTTATTGGGCTCTTACTATATGCCACGGATTAAGTCATTTAATCTGCAACACAACCTACGATGTAAGTACATCATTATCTGCCTTTTACAGATGGGGAAACTGAGGTATAGAATCGTGTGAAGCCCTTGGTGAAGGTAACATAGTAAGTGACAGAGCAAGGGTATAATCTTAGGCTGTCTGATTCCCTCATTCTTAAAATAAAGTCACAATGGAATGCAGAGAAAGAAGCAAATTATTCTTAGAGCTAGAATGATGCTGAGGGACTTGAAAACATAAGCCGTATTATCATGAGGGGTTAATTATCAGTGATAAGGGACAACTGGTCTCCCACTGCATGAGGCATACATAAATTCAGAAAATACAACCACCTTCCAATTTCAAAGCTAACACAAATTCCCGTACCAAGATAGAGCTGGTATCTGCAGAAGAGTCCATGATTCTTATTTCCACTACTCATCTACCATCCCCTAAAATATCAAGAATTACTGCAAACTATCTCTCAAGATCTTTCAAGTGTTTTAGGATTTATTTTCCCCAAATCTGATAATTATTTACTCAGTTACTTTAATTTTTTAATCCAAGTATGGTTTTACCTCAAAAGCACACACATCTTACAGTCAGCAGAAATAGTTATTCCTCTTTATAAATTATTAAATTAACTTTATGGCTTAGAATTAAGTACCTCATGAATCTTGTTATCAAGAATTAATAATAATTCTGTACATTTATATAATGTTTTACAATGTTCTTCCACATAAATTATCTTACTTAATTTTCATAGCAGTGTAATGTGTTAGAGAAAGTTGATAATACTCCAGTTTTCTCTATGAGGATTCAAAGACTTAGGAAAGTTTGAGTCACTTCCTTGAGTTTGTATGGCTATGGATTATGAGTTGGACTTAAGAGTAATCCAGTCTACTTTCCTCTTCTCCTCTCTCTCTCTCTTTCTCTTCCCACCCCCCTTTTTTCCTTTCACTCATTAGGACATGACCATATCTGAGTGATCAGAAGAATCTTGAGTTCTTGAAAGTGTAAAGATGGCAATCACAGCTGGAATGAGGGTGAATTAAGTAGGATGCAGCAACCCTACGAGATCTGGTCAAAGCATCATCCAAGAAGTCTCGGTCATTTATTAGAATTGTGCCATGTGGCTTAGAACTTCAGTGAGGTAGCACATTAGAGATGGGAGAGATTAGTGTGTATGGATTTAGTCTGGGGCAGGGAATTTTGGTGGCCTGAAGGAGGAGTAGAATTTGAATAGGTAGAGATATGAATTGTGTTTTACTGGCTAGAAGGGCAGCAGAAACAAAGATAGTAAGAGAAAGATCATAAGGAAATATTTGGGGACTGTTGTAGGGACTGTTGTATTACGAACCACTTGATGGGGATTAGTCAGAAATCAGGCTGGGTAAATAAGATGGAGAAGGACATAGTAGATTGGAAGTAGGAGTTGGAAACTAGGGAAATACATCATGCTCTTGGAGTGGGGACTAGCATGTTAATGGCCTGTTTGGAGATGATCCATTCTTATTGGCAGGGTGAGTAATGGTGAGGCAAGATCAGTTGGGAAGTGTTTAGATGATGGTCAGGAAGGCTCCAGTTTTGAGACTGGTGTAGGAATGGAGAGAAAGGAGACATTTTAAATAAAGAACTGTATTGATACAGTGACAGACTGGATTCAGAGGATGAGGCAAAGAGGAAATTTAAAGATGACTTCAGGTTTCCTAGTCTGGGAGGTAAAAAGGGTGTTGTAGCCACTAACACCAAAAACATGCTAAAGAAAGGGAATGCATTTTAGAAGGCTTTTGTTAGCTCGTGTGATGTGATATTATCTCTGAAGAAAACATTTATGAGGAGAAATCTTATGGGCCATTTGGAAAGTGAGATAGGAGGAGTTTGATCTGAGAGACATTGACAGACATATTTCATGCCACCAGATTTGGATTAAACACAGGGGCATGAATGTGATAAGTAAAAGCGTAAGTTCAGTGTTGGAGGCTTGTAGAATTACCTCTTTTAGGTACTGGAGAATGCATGGATGCACAGGAGAGAGACCAAGAAGGAGAAGAGGAAAGAGGCATGTCACTGACCCTAGAGAAGGAAAAGAGGAAGTTGGGTAGATCAATAGTGTAGAAAAGGAGTCAACAATAAGAATTTATTTTTTTTAAGTTTTTTTTTTTTTTTAATGTATTTGACAGAGATGGAGAGAGGGAAAAGCACAAGCATGGGGGCAGTGGCAGAGGGAGAAGAAGGCTCCCCACTGAGCAGGAGGGAAAGACCCTGGGATCGTGACCTGAGCTGAATGAAGGCAGATGCTTTACCAACTGAGCCACCCAGGTGCCCCAACAATAAGAATTTAGAGGAAATATACCAGTGGATATGATAATAAGACCACCAGTGACTTTTTGGGAAAAGAATTTAGATTGAATAATTTAATCACATTTTATCTATCAATATTATTATAGGTAAGGTTCATTTTAACATTTAGCATATTAACATTTATAATATGTATATGTATAATACTTATACTACATTAACAGTGTATTATATCAAAGATTCATTTTAACATTTAACATATTAGCATGTTTTGCTGTTTTAAACGGCATGTGTTTAGTGTGGCATGTGTTTAGTGGGACCAACATCAGGGGTGGTGGGAAGCATGGGAATGGACTCCAGGCTCAGCTGGGGGAAAAGAGATATGAATGGCTTTTTAGAAAAGACAATGTCAAAAGTGAATTTTGGTAAGACAAGTTATGCCAAGGGAAGATAAACAGTGGAGAAAGTGGGAGAAAATACCCAGTGGCATATCCTAGGCTTCATGGGGTCTGGTGTCAACATGTTTGTGTCAACATGTATCTATCGGTAATTTTAAATTGTTGTCTCCTTGAAAGAAACCAAAAAATCCCCAACATGTCCCAGTTCATATCCCTGATATATGTTATTAAAATAAACTGAGGTATGCTGGTAGATTTTTAAAAAATAAATAATGAAAAAAAATATGGTGTTAGAAAGTCAATGACCTACAAGGCAATTTATAGAATTCATACTGAAAGCTAATGATATAAATATGACCTTCAGAAATTTTAACTCATTTGGATGAAATTGAACTTTAGAAAAGTTAAAAAATATTTATAGGAAGAGTAAAATTTAAGAATTAAGTAAAATAAAAATTTTGCAAGATATTGAAAGTACCCCTAAATCAAAGTGGGAAAAAAGAGACAGCACTTGCAGTCATTCTAAATAAGTTATGTACTTTCAAGCACCTGGTGCTGAGAAAATTTTAGAAACAGTATATTTAGCCACAATCTTACGAACTCATCATGCATTTCTTACATTCTTAATTCTCACTTTATTGCTAGAGAGATTTGCATGATAGAAGAATATAGTTTTAAAAGTTTAATCTGTTTCTCCTGTTTATTCCTTTACCTGAAGTCATAATCATATTTCTATAGGCATAAATTATGATTTCACAAACAAAGGATTATAGCTTTGGGAGGATAATTAGATGCTAGAAAATGAGGTTCTTAAAATGAGGGTCTTGTTTATAATATCAAGTATTTGTGACAAACACAATGAGTAATGATGAAAATGTGCCCTAAAACGTGACATGTCATATGAGTAATTGTCTAAATCCTGCTGGGGTGGGGCACGGTTTCTGGCATCTTTAAAACTTTTCTGCTGTGGTGTGGATTTAGAAACAATAGGGTAGTTCAGACCAGCCCTGTCCACGAGGAGATAATTCTTCCCTGGCTTCAATGACCTCTAATGTTATGAGCTGACCGCCATTATTGTTACAGAGACTTCCTTTGGATTACAAGGACCTGGGATGCCAAATGTCAGGAAATGAAACGTGCCTGTGACGACCCGTGCTAAGTAAAGTTCCAGTTACCTCAACACGGTAGTTGAGAGTCAGGAATTCCATAAATCACTGAGAAAACAATTGTTCAGGATTTCTCAGGGACGTCACTTTTTCCATCCCTTTTGCTTCTATCCACCTGGGAGTGGAGATTCCCCCGCATGTGCCAATCTGCCCAGCAGTAGAAGGGGAGCTCTAAGGTAGCATAGGTGGAATGCTGCTTTGTTCATTATCACATATCCAATGCTCAGTAGAGTGCCTGGCACACTGAAGTTGTATGCGTGTGCGTGTGTGCGCGTGTGCGTGCACGTGTGCGTTGTGAGTGAATGAATGAAAAGGAGAATCAGTCAGTGTTATTAGGACCACTCCGAAGAGCAGACTACATTTAGCTCTTTTTTTTTTTTTAGATTTTATTTATTTATTTGACAGAGAGAAATTACAAGTACACTGAGAGGCAGGCAGAGAGAGAGAGAAGGAAGCAGGCTCCCTGCTGAGCAGAGAGCCCGATGCGGGACTGGATCCCAGGACCCTGAGATCATGACCTGAGCCGAAGGCAGCGGCTTAACCCACTGAGCCACCCAGGCGCCCCTACATTTAGCTCTTTGACTATTGGAAAGATCTTCCCTCTGCGACACTTTTCGCAAGCTAGGAAGGAACCAAACGGTGTCAGCTAGTGCTTCTCTTACGATTTGGCAGCATAGGTATTTTCCAGCATGTCTGTGTGTGTCTTCTGCACTAACAGTCCAGGTTAGATGGTTACCTGGAAGGGCTCCTAAGCTCAGGATGCTGAGCTCTTTCTCTGTGGAACACTGACTAGCATTTATTTAAACCCTCCTGGGGTAAAAATGTCTTCCCATAATACTTTTCCTATGCTTTGTACCTACTTATCCAAGATGAATCCCTAAGGTCATATTTCAATATGAATGCACCCTGTGAGGTTTGGTTCCCAAGTTTGTGAGTAGAATGGGGAAAAAAAAAACCAAAAACATGCCAGAACATTGCCAGAAGAATGACAATCATTATTTTTGCTTTTTTTAATTGAAAATTATATGATGAAATCCTTATCAGCTAATGAGGCAAATTATATTCAGCCAGAAAACATACAAGAATATTTTAGACATGTATTAGTGAATAAATAATGACATTAGTTTTCTGCATATTGCAGTTTGTCAGTTTTTTGAAATTTGTAATTGGTTTGAGATTTTATTCATTTTAAGTAAACATTTGCTGTACTATCTAATTTTTTTCAAATATTTTATTTATTTATTTGACACAGAGCCAGTGAGAGAGGGAACATAAGAAGAGGGAGTGGGAGAGAGAGAAGTAGGCTCCCCGCTGAGCAGGGAGCCCAACTCAGGGCTAGATCCCGGGAACCCTGGATCATGACCAGAGCCCAAAACAGATGCTTAATGACTGAGCCACCCAGGTGCACCAATATCTAAATTTGTGTTTATAATTTTGTAACATTTTTTTCTTAAAAAGGGCCATCCAAATTATATGTTTTAGGCACTGCAAAATTTGTGTCCTGTACCAGTCAGCCTTGTGTTTGCATTTCCCAAACAGTAAGAGTCGACACATCACCATTTTAGCCCCTAGGAAAAGAGATGAAAGTTCTCAGCAATCCCTGTATGTCCACCTGAGAGCAGCAGGAAGCCCTTTATGCAGAATCTCTGGGGCAATGAGCTCCTCGTCACCTCTAGTGAGAGGACAGAAGAAGCAAAAACATATTTCCAGGGTAAGGTCCTAGGTCTCTGATTTCACAGATGTGGTTCAGAAGTGCTGAATTTGGAGTCAAGAGATTTGAGTTATTATTCCTGACCTCATATGCGCTGTGGGGCCCCAAGGATATCTCTTCGCTGGGCTGAACCTCAGTGGTTTCTCTCTCTGTAGATCTCAAATGTGGTTTTTAATTGTTGTTTATCGCACCAAGATGTTAGGATCAAATAAGTTCATACATGTCAGGGTGCCTGGGTGACTCAGATGGTTAAGCGTCGGCCTTCATGTCAGGTTACGATCCCAGGGTTCTGGGATCGAGTCCCATATTGTGGGGCTCCCAGCTCAGTGGGGAGTCTGCTTCTCCCTCTCCTTTTGCCTCTCCCCTTGCTCGTGCTCGCTCTCTTTGTATCTCTCTCTTTGTGTAAATAAAATCCTTAAAAATTGTTAATACATGTCACAGTACATTGACGGAGTAAAGTTGTCCTGGCTTAAGTTGTTACTATTACATGTTATTTCTTAGTAGGGGCAAAGCAAATTCTGTGATAAAGTGGGAAAGTACCTTATCTGCCTCTCTTCAATGTTTAGAATAATTACAGGTGCTGGGGTGACAGGGAGATACGGATTCGGGTGGATACATTAGCCAAAGGGAAGGATCCTCAATAGCCTTTCAGCCTTGACTTCCCTTAAATCCTGTTTACGAATGCATCTCATCTAGCCCGTTAGCTGGCCAATGTCTAGTAACAACCGTCTGATTTCTAACACTTCAAAAACATTAGAATCACCTAAGTATTTGGTTGTGACTGTTATTCGAAACTGTTGGTCCACAAAACCATTCATATCAAATGATGTAAAATGAGTCATTGCTCTTATTTTTACTTCTGTTTTCAGGACCAGTTGCATAATGCTTGAAAAAGTATCATTATGGGTAGTTATATCATAGAGGAGAAAGATCATCCCACTGGGAACAAGGATGTTCTGTACAGTGGCAACCTTTAAAAAAAGAAGCAGTATAAACCTGAGTTAAGTCATATACCTTCTCTGGCATTTTTTTTTTTAAGATTTTATTTCTTTATTTGACAGACAGATCGCAAGTAGGCAGAGAGGCAGGCAGAGAGGGCGGGGGGAAGCAAGCTCCCCACTGAGCAGAGAGCCCGATGCAGAACTCTATCCCAGAACCCTGGGACTATGACCCGAACTGAAGGCAGAGGCCTCAACCCACTGAGCCACCCAGGCGCCCCTCTCTGGCATTTTTTATGGGTAAAATTATATCAGCCCAATTTAACCAAAAGTATTACGAATACCAAATAGTAAGGTATATATGTTGAAGGATTTGCCAAGCAGATAAAGCCTCCCCAGTTAAATGGTGATATTATTTGCTGGGAATTACTAATGAGGACACAGTTAAATACATTAACTATGAGATTGAGAAATAGAGAAATCAGCAGACATGAAATCCACTAATTTGATAGTTCCTGGGGCCATTAGTTTTCGTATATACAAAAGCACACACATAAGAAAAATAAATGAAAACACACTCCTTTCATCTGAAATCGCCTTCTCCTTTGCTGGATTGTTTCGTACTGACAGCCTGGCATCTGCCAGTTCCATCTACGTGGATTGTTTGAAGCATTTAATCAATCTCTTATGAAATGTATATCTCTGCTGCTTTTATAATAGTCGTGAAACAAAGGAGGTGTTGAATATATTTTGTTCCTTTTCTAATTCTCAGACTTCATAACTGGCAAGGATTCTGGAGCACAGCCTCCCGCAATGCCTCGGTGGTAACTTTCTTTCCAGACAGATATCAGCTGAGCATAGTGTACAATCAGCCGCCTACATTGGGAGAAACAAATCAGGAAACCACTGTTCCATAATCACAGAATTGAAAGAACTGCATACGTGAAATGACAGGCTATTAATTCTGGTTTGGAAAGTCTGTGAATAGGACTTTTGATGAAGCTTAATGTTCTTTTGGCTCTTCAGAAATGGATAAATCATTTAAAATAAAAATAGATATGGGGTGCCTGGGTGGCTCAGTTCATTAAGTGTCTGCCTTTGGCTCAGGTCATGAGGATCCTGGGATTCTCAGGTTCTGGGATGGAGCCCCACATCCCGGCTCCCTGCTCAGCAGGAAGCCTCCTTCTCCCTTCCTCACTCCCCCTGCTTGTGTTCCCTCTCTCGCTGCGTCTCTGTCAAACAAATTAATAAAATCTTAAAAAAAAAAGATATATTGGGGCGCCTGGGTAGCGCAGTGGATTAAAAACCTCTGCCTTCAGCTCAGGTCATGATCCCAGGGTCCTGGGATCGAGCCCCGCATCGGGTTCTCTGCTCGGCCTCGGTGAGGAGCCTGCTTCCTCCTCTCTCTCTCTGCCTGCCTCTCTGCCTGCTTGTGATCTCTGTCAAATAAATAAATAAAATCTTTTTTTAAAAAAAAGATGTATTATAGGATGCTCATTTCTTTCAATATTTATTATTTGGGGGGGAAAGTATTTTTTTACATGATGAAATATAATGATGAAATGTCCAAACAAATGCTCCAAAATAGCACACAGTTCATTGTCTGTTGCCTCACTAAGCTCTAGATTGGAAAATTATTTGGTGTAATTTAGGTAAACCTCCAGTATATAAAATTTTAATTGAAAAGATATGATATTTCATTAAATGCTGTCACACATTGCTATTGTTGCCAAATGAGGCTTGGCAATACCTCAGGATCCTTTTCTACTGATTGGATTTTTGTCTCCAACTTGAGCCAAATATAGCCTTGAAGATACATATCAGCTATCATGTGTTGCATTGAGAGGGATGATACAGTTATGATATACCTTTCTGTATTTTCCTACCATTTATATGATTTATATTCATATGAATATACAGCAAGTTCAGTGGCATTAGAATAATTAATTTTTAAAAGTCTTGCACCTGGAAAACTATTTATAGTTCCATGAATTAGCTGTACAGAATGCTGAGACACTAAGACACAAAAAGATGGGGTGGGGGTGGAGAACGCAGTTTGGAAGTAAATATACCTTGAGAATCAGTCTAGAAGGTGTAAGCACAGAAGTTAAAGAGAATCCTTTTTTGTTTTCACAATTTTTTCCCATTTGTGAGAGAATGAACTTTATTTTCTATTCTTCCTCTATTCTTAACAAATTCACCTTTAAAAAAATATAGGGAATAACAGTGAGAAAGGCATATGCTCGTGGCCCCTGCATTCTCTTTAAGACCCACATAATCATATTCTAGCTTGACTTACGCTCCTTGCAAAGTTATGTTAGGGCTAAGGAGCCAGTAGCACCATTCTGCCTCATTTTCTCTAGAATTTATTGAAGTGGTTAGTGAGCAACAAGAGGTAGCAACTGCCCACTCAGTGAATAACTTAATTCACCTGGAGAAAACTCATCATGTAAATCCACCATTCTCTATTTTCTCTATTTCACTCTCTACTATCTCACTGTTTTTCTCTATTTGCACCAATAAGTACACCTGGGCATTTACTGTGGGATGCTGGCTTCATCTCAGACTTCATCTTTACCTGTTCCTTCTTCCCCAGAGCCCTGGGACAATGCCTGATGTCATGGACGCCAGCAATGTGACCCTCCATGGAACAGAAATGACTTGCTTCCAGATCCTGCTGCTAGCGGCTGTCACACTGGCCTTCCCAGGTAACCACTCCTTTCTGTATCCTTAGAAATGTACAAGTAGTAAGACTCTTAAGAACCAAAGCTCAAATTAAGACAAGCATCCGAAGTCTAATGTTTATTTTTCATGTTCCAGTACTTTGGAAATATTTGAAACATGGAACCATACAACTGTCCTGAAAAATATTATTGAGCTTTCTCATTTTACAGTCCTGTTTGAGACAGTGATAAGGTGTTTGTTTGTTTTTTAATTATCATTTGTAAGCTGAAAGCATTTTCTGCTTTATAAGCGGTTGACACTTGAATTCACTTTTAGAGCAGGCTGTCCCTTTGTTTTGGGGGGGGGAAAAACCCATCTGAATGTATTCTTTAAGAACCCATTTTATCATGCAGAGGTCCCTCTCAATTTTCCTTAAGAAAAACTATTTTTTAAATGCAGCTTTTTGTAGCCGGAGATTCTGAATGAAAATAGGTAAAGTAAATCTTATGGAAGGCTGCTGCAGAACTGTGGCTATAAGACTTTTTTTGGAGTGTGTGTGGGAGATTTCCTTTTCTTGATACAAACAGCTTGTGTCTGTAAATTTTGCCTTGCAAATCTTGTGTAGATGCGTATGTCTGTGCAAGTGAGAACGTGACAGAGAAACAGAGGTGGGTGGAGAACTTCTGTCTGAACAGCACTTCACTGGCAATAGGAGGGCAGGTGATGGAAAATCAGCAGGAAGGGCTTTCGGGATTGTTGTTCATCTATGGGCACCAAAGACTGTAAGAAGGGACCAGCCTTTGCTTGGCTTAATTCAGTATGGATTAGTCAACTGATATTCTGCTCATCCTGCTACACAAGGACAAGTAATTCAGTATAATGATTATATTCTGATACAATTGTTATTTCAGGACCAAAGGGTAAGTCACCTTGTGGTGGGTATTAATGGTCAAAATTATAATAGCTAATACCTATTGAGCACTTACTTTGTGCCAAGAAATGTTCTAAATGCTTCACATATGTCAACGGGTGCCCCCATAACAGCCCTCTTCATTGGGGATGAATTTATCTCCATTTTATAGACAGGAAAACTGAGGCTTGCAGAGATAACTTTCTCATGGCTCCAGAGAGAAAAAGCTCTAATTTGGGAGGGAGCTGCATCAGGGTTGTTGAACCTGGGTTGCGTGTTTTATTTTTTGGGCGGTTACCAAGGAAGATAATTGGTTATGACAGCACTGAAGAAGGCCTCTCTCACAGTGGGCTTCCAATCAGGCTTTCATGAAAAATCCATGAAAACAGCCCATCAGTGGAAGGGCCAGCCACACATACACAACACATAGAATTCTGTCAGCCCGGTAAGATTTCTGTGGCACCCTTTCTTTGTCTCGATCACTTTTGCCTGAAATTCAGGTTTCCTGAGTTGCTGTACTATTTTCTTCTAAATCCATTTTTATGTGTTGATCAATATCAAGCTATGCCCACTGCTGGTACCTTAATATAGACATAGTTTTTGAATAAACGTGACCAGTCTTATCTTTTTTCACTTGATATCTTTCTATCTTCCTGAAGGCAACAACTGTTCTCACTTTTGGTGTATGTGTGTGATTGGTGTCTAGCTTTCACAAGTACAGAATTCAAGTGGTAAAAGCAGACATCCTTAGTTTGCTCTTAATCGCAGAAGAGAATGTATGGCTATTCATTAAATAAGCTGTTTGCTTCAGGTCTTTTGTAAATATCCTATAGAAGTTGAAGAAATGTTCCTTCCACTGTTATTTTCCCAGAATTTTTTTTTTTAAATCATGGATCAATATTAAATTTCATTATACTTTTTTCTATATTTATGGGAGTGATTATATGAATTTTCTTCTTTACTCTGTTAAAAGGGCACAAGACAAGGCTTTTCTAATGTTAAATCAACATGCATTTCTGAAGTAAATGCTATTTCATCGTGATATATTGCATGTGTTACTGAAATAGTTTTGCTAATATTTTGTTTAGAATTTTTTGCGTCTATGTTCATGAATGAGCTTGACTTATGTTTTGCTTTCTTGTACTGTTCCTTTTGTAGTTGGTATCAAGTGTTATGATGGCCTCAAGAGAGTTGAAGAGTGACTCACTTTTTCTATTCTCTAGAAGAGTGTATGTAATATTAGTGTTATTTCTTACTTATGTATTCGGTAGAATTTGCTGGTGAAACCTTATTTGTCTAGAGTTTTCTTTGTTCAATGATAATACAGTCCAATTCCCTTATTTACAGAAGAGGGGGAAAAAAAGGCCAGGAGAAAGAGTGACATACTTATCTGACAATACCAGGTGCTTCACTTTCCTCATGTACCTGAAATTACTGAGATTATCTTTAATAGTTAAAGAAATACACATATTTTTCTTTTTCAGTTTTATGAATTGTGTTTTCTACAACTCAACAATTGAGTTGTTTTATTTCATCTAAAATTTTATTTATCAACAGATTGTTTATATTACACTCTTTAATGTCTAATTTATCGTGATGTTTCTTTTTCGTTCTTCATATTGGTTATTTGGCTTGCTCTTTTTATCTTGATCAAATGTTATTGGAAGTTCTTCAAATTTATCATTTTTCAAAAAAAATCAATTTTTGGCTGATCTTCTCTACAGCAGTACCCCATTGAGGTGGCCAGAATTTGGAGGTTCTGCCTTCATAGTGTGTTCAAGGAAGCACTGTCCTAGGCCCATGGGGCAGAAGCACATAGACACTAGCGGCAAGGAGCCAATATCGGTGAAGATGTCTGGGGTCACTTAGAGAGGCTCAATATTAGAAATCCGTTCTTTGAATATCACATGGGGGAGCTTTAAGATTCTAATGCGATATGGGAATGGAGAAGGAAATTTGGTAATGACTAAGATATAATTTTCCTTCCATCCCAGAAGTGCAAGCTTGTAGATAGAATTTTATTGGTATTATCTGACTTTTCATTGATTTAGCCTTATACCATCTCTCTCACTCTTTCTCTCTAACTTACCTTGGTAAAAATCACATTTTCATGGACTTCTCTTCATATGCTTTCATTTTTGGTCTCCCACATAGACAAATCACTTTAAAGAGAAGGGCCAGATTCTCATGAGTCCTGCTACCACGCTGGCCTAATCAACTTGCTGCCATTGTTCCTTGTCACTCACTTTTGAACAGTTTCACTTCCACAGCCTAGAAGGGGTTATTCTGTAAATAAATAAATAAGTTGTGTATGTGTGTATAAGGGGGATTTGATTATAATTTTTAATTAGTCCAACTTCAGGTTTATATATCTCAAAGGAATGCTACAGGTATTTGACAATTAATGTTTGTAAATCACCTTGAGATCCTTGAGGAAGAGAGATGCTATATAAATGAATAATGTGGTAATGAAAATAATAATACATGCACTTACATTCCCAAGTCATTTGCCTGAATTAAGTCTAAGGAAAGCTTTACAAAATGTCGCTATTGAAATAAATATTTTCACCCCCTTCTTTAATTCATGATCCCAAATATCTGTAAAATAACAGAATACAATAATACATAATTATTAAATAATATAAGAATACATAATGCATAATTATGATTTATAATACATTTATAAATACTTATTGTTTAGATTAGTAACTGTTTCACTCTTTGTATCCAGTTATTAGATTAAGAACTACAGAATATTATCAGTTCTTTGAGATGATAGTATGTGGAAACTAACTGGCAGTTGTCTCAACATAATTGCTAAATGTTGCTCAATAATAAATTATGGTTCTATCATTAACTCAAGTTTTGTCAATGGCATAATAGCTTTTTTTACAAAGATTTTTGTAATTTTTTCGGAAGGCAAAAATTTCCTAAGTCACCCTCAAACCATAAAAAAAAATTGCTTTCTCACCACCTGACCACCTTTCATTTCCTTTCAGTATTCAAGGTCAGTGATCAGATGCCTCTGATAACATCTCTGACCTATGGCACTGCACAAGAGGTAAGGGGAAGAAGAATATACCTTTTTATTTTGCATATGCCACTAAATTTCGCCAATTTGTTTTTTGGTCATTTGGTTGCTGAAAGTTCTGAAGACGGCATCAAACTTCACAGCACAAGTAAAAATGAGTTGTTTTCCATAACTGTACAATGTCAGTTAAAGCACTGGGTTTTTATTAGGACTGAGAGAATAGATAAAAAAGCCATTCTGTTAGATATGAACCACTATTATTCTCTAATTTCACTTCATTTGTTCCTAGCCAATTTTATTATGAGAAACTATTTTTGTTGTTGTTGTGTTGTTTGATTGTTGTCTGTCTCCCTCAACAAGAATATAAACTCCTGTCGTCTTTTTCACATGTATTCTCAGCTCTGTAAGTTTGCCTACCGCATCATAAACATGAGCTCTACCACCTCGGAAGAGCTTGTTGTTAAGTACTTGACAGTACACCACTTGTTGGAATAGAAAAGAAAATAGAGGGTTCCATGATAACAGATAAGTCATGGAAAATTATAGGATAATATAACGACTATTTTTCTTCTGTGCTGGTATCGGAACAGGAAGAGAAAATATGTCTTAAACGCTGGCGAATTTAAAAACATAAATAGCAATGAAATATGCTTCTGGTCTTTACAGCATTCTCACGTGGATTATCACCAGTCCCAGCAGGATGTATCTCAGTTCCAGCAGAATAACAGTGTGAAAAGAGAAGTTTGAACAAATGAGAATGAGTGTTTTTGGAAAAAGAAAGATCACATTCTACTCATTAATGAAATTTTGTAGACTAAAAGATTTTATGTTGAGGTTGAGGATTGGAATGACACGTAATTGAAGGACTCTCTAAGCAGTTGAATGTGTGCCTGGATTTGGGTAGAAGTGCAGGTCCAAATTAAGGTTTTAGAAAGTTCTATAGTTTATAGTCAATGTTTAGAAGTCGATGCAGCCACAGATTCATGGAGAAAGAAAGCTCAGTTCATAGAGTTGGGAGAAGCTCCATCATTTAGAGCATGAGGGAATATTTAAAAATTTTAAAAAAGTGGGGCGCCTGGGTGACTCAGGTAGTTGAGTATCTGACCCTGGATCTCAGCTCAGGTCTTGATCTCAGGGTTGTGAGTTTGAACCCTGCATTGAGTTCCATGCTGGATGTGGAGCCTACTTTAATTCCTTTTTTTTTTTTTTTTTTTCCCCAAAAGAAGTTGAACAATGAAAAATAGTAATTGAAATAGGTAGGACTCTTGGATGGTATAGGGTCCCTCAAACCAATAGAATGGTTAGGAAGGGAATGTTACCTGTCAAATTTTACAGGAAGATGAAAGGTAGAGGATGGAGCAATAAAGCTGATTTAGAAATCCAGTCTTAAAAGAGCAGTTCACACTGAATAATAGGAGTAGAAACTAAGTTATAAAGGATTTAGTAGTAGATGGAAGCTGTGGGGGCAGTGAACAAGAATTTTTGAGAAGGCTGGATATAAAAGGAGAAGGACCACAGGAAGTACTCAAAAGGGGAAGGAAGTGTTAAAGACGCAGAAATTTGTGGGTGAGTCGTTGGTGTTTTGCACTGGAGAGCTATTGGTGTACATGGCAAGAAGATTGGGTATATACTTCAACTCTCTGTTGAGGGTTAATATATGGAGTATTTTGATGAAATATTTGTATCACTCCTGAAGGATATATTTAAAACCTATAAATTGAATTAAAGTGAGAAAGCTTAGGGGCAGCGTTAATAAAATCTTACTAACGTGAACCATAAGAGTTCTAGAAATATTATCTTACTTGAATGGCTTCAGATTATCACCTCTTCAGACATGGAATAGCAATTTTTTAAATTCAAAATATATTTCAATGGTACATTTCCAATATAGCATTTGATTTGAATTATGATCTCTTCTAAATTAGTCAATATGAGAAGTTTCTCTGCATTACAAGATTTTTGTCAACAACAGAAGAAAGGGGTTTTGAAGATATTGGGTTTCTGATTCTATGAGCTCCAGAAATACTGGTCTCGTTCCAGAATAAATTTGTGTCATTGTATGGTGCTGAACTCTATTTTAAGTCAGAAAATGATCCCCGGAAGATGTGTTCGTAGAGCTATTCTTTTTCAAGTAACGAAATCACCAGGTGTCTGTCTTTGTGGGATCCGGCATTTTTTTCCTCCACCTACCTCATTACTCCAGATACGCTTGGAGTAGCATTCCAGTTTAAAATGAACATTGGATGAGTTACCGCTCGTGTTCCTGGTCTGGCAGGAGAATCACCATCCAGGCTGTAATTAAATTTCAGGAAATTGCTGCAGTGAGACATTATTGAAGCAAACATGGAAATAGCATTTAAGTGGTTTCCTTCAAATGATGAAATTACATACATAGCTATTGAAGTACATAATCCTAGGATTAACCTTTAACATTGAGATTCACTGGCTCTTTGTGTCTCCCCTCAGTGTCTTACTTCACTTTCAAATTCAAAAGAGTTTTGAAAAAGGATTTTTAAATGGCACCCCTGAGTTCATTATTAAATCTAATTTTAATCCTGTAACAAGATTAATTAACTGATGGAGAATTCAGTTCTTAGGTTTCAAAAATAAATTATTGAAAGTTTTTTTTTTAATAAAAGGGATTAAAAGGTGGTATCTGTGACTCTCAGGTAGCCTAAATGAGCGCAGGGGTGGACTTTTTAAAAAATTCTGAAATGGAGAAAGCATTGATAAAGTATCATTTTTTCGTGGGGGAGAGCTTCACAGAGTGTTGTAAATGTACACCAGATAGGCTTGTTTGACTTTGCTAATTTTTTGGAGGTGTTTTTTGTTGCCAGTGCTGATTTATAAAAGTAATACCTGGAAATACCAGGTCCATTTCCCTGACCTACCACCTCCCCACCTCCCCATGCTCTGAGATAATTGTTGCTAATAATTTAATATATATTTTTTCATGATATGATATATATAGTTGGGCATGTGGTAGAAATATGATCTATATCCCTTGTGTATACAGGACCAGGATCTTTGTAACATAACATTATATCATTATTTTTCACATTAGGTTATGATGTATGCTCTTTGTTTGAAGCACTATGTAATACTGCATTGAACCAGTATATTGGCAAGGTTGTGTGAATGTGTGTTACATGAAAAGCTAAGACTTATGAAAGTTAAGATACTGCCCAAGATCTTAGCACTCAGAATAGTGGAGTCCTGATCCCAAAGCCCATATTTTTAAGATTATGCTACAAATCCTCCCACATTTTACTTGTTAAATAATTAATTTCTCAGTTAAAAAAAGAAGAAAGTATTCATTAAAGATAGACATGTTTTACATATTTCCATTTCCTTCTTTTGGCTAGATTTCAAGAAGTAGAGGTGTCAAGGTAAAGGATTGTTTTAATTCTGATAGTTATTGGGAAAGAAAGGCTCCTACCAATGGTATATTTGAGTTTCTATTTTCCCAAACACTTGCTGAGTCTAAGAATTACTGATCTTGTTAATTTTGACAAATTGATAGATGCTTAATTAAAAGAATTTAAACGTCTTTTCAAAAGTTTAATGCTTTATTAGTATATCCTTCTTTTATGAATAAGCCATGCATTATCTTCATACTTACTAAATTATAAAAATCCTAAGCAAAAGACACAACACTTCGTCCCATAGGTTGCAAATATATTGTAAAGTTATTGCTTCTCCTTAAAAATTTGTGACATTTTCCACATACAGTATTTAAGTACAAGGGAGATATTACTGTGACTTTTTAAAAATTAGTTTTCTGACCCTGGCATTCTGCTTAGAAAGTCTTTAGCCCAGAATTACTGAAATATTCTTCTCCTTATTCATCTTGTCATGATTTTATTTTTAGTGTTAAATTTTAGCCCATAATGAATTTTTTGTATAGATGGTAGGCATTCCTCCACACCAAATGAAGGGTTAATTATCCCAAGATTTAATGAGGAATCTATTTATAAGTGTAATTTTCATTGATTTCTAATTCTCACCTATATACTTTTCCCCTCACTTAATGTATCATCAATTTTATTTTACTATTATGTATTCTGTTTCAAAATCCTTTCTCAAACTGTACTAAACTTCAAAGAATTAATCAGCAACTACATGGACTTAGCCCTAAGTGGATATAATTTCATTGCTAGTCCTTACTTACAAATCCATAGTTCATATTGTTTCTATAAAATATTTGCCCTTCTCTCTTTGACTCATTATTATGATTCAGTTCTTGTTTGGTTTGATCTAATTCATAAGCAATTCTTTTCAGGATTGCTGTATTACACATTCCAAGTCCCTAAATGACTGATAAAGTTTTTTTTTTTTTACCTCAAAATGAAGACAAGTTCAAATATGCCAAAATTCCTAAATTGTGCTTCACTGAATAATACTGTTCCATGAGGTATTAACATGTTTCAAAGGGAAGGGAGACATTATTGTCAAATAAATTTGAGAAAGAGAGTTAAGAAATTAAAACTAGTTCAATGATTTTTTAAAAAAAATTGGTTTTATTCCTGAATTTCTCAGAGCTCTTAATGAAATGTGCTGTCTGCTTCTCTAAGAAATAAATGTAATGTATATTTCTAAAATGTTATTATTCACACACGCCCTTTCGTAACAAACATGTATCAAGAGCTCATAAAAAATAACTGGAATAGTTTGAAAAATACTAGAGTATGAAATCCTATATATGCTGTTCATGGAGGCTTAACGGAGGATTCCCTATCAAAATGTAAGGAAAATAAAAATTCCTTGCTTAATCCTACCAGTCTGTTAATGAATTGAGTTCTTATGTATGTATTGGATCTATCCTTTTCTCTCTGTATTATTGCCTTTCATTCATTCATTTCTTATCTCTCTGTGTTTAATTAGTACCTACTGTGTTCTAGAAATTCTTCTGGGCCTTAGAATAAAGTAGTGAACAAATTAGAAAAAAAAATCTTGTGGAAGTTGGTGAGGGAAAGAGGGAAGACAGAAAATAAATGAATAAAATACAGTTTATCATGAAGATATCATGGCCATAATATGTAAGAGAAGAGGCACAGGACGTGTGTGTGTGTGTGTGTGTGTGTGTGTGTGTGGTTGGGGGGGTGAGTTTTCATAGGGTTCAATTTTATTTTTTCAATTAATTAATTAATTAATTTGACAGAGAAAGAGAGCGATCACAAGTAGGCAGAGAGGCAAGCAGAGAGAGAGGGGGAAAGCACGCTCCCCACTGAGCAGAGAGCCCGATGCAGGACTCAATCCCAGGACCCTGAGATCATGACCTGAGTCAAAGGCAGAGGCTTAACCCATGAGCCATCCAGGTGCCCCGGGGTTCAGTTTTAAATTAATGGTCAGAAATATTTTGCTGAGACTGTTGTGTTTTAACAAGGGTATAAATAAATGGAGGTAGCGAGCCATCCAGATGTCTAGATGAACCCTGGCATGAAGAACGTCAGGCAGAAAAACACAGGGTTGTTTTTTTTTTTTCCTTGGGTTTATAACAGCAGGCTGGCATCCTTTTTTTTTTTGAGAATTTTTTTAAAAGATTTTATTTATTTGCTTGACAGAGAGAGATCACAAGTAGGCATAGAGGCAGGCAGAGAGAGAGAGAGGAGGAAGCAGGCTCCCTGCTGAGCAGAGAGTCCGATGCGGGACTCGATCCCAGGACCCTGAGATCATGACCTGAGCCGAAGGCAGCGACTTAACCACTGAGCCACCCAGGCGCCCAGCTGGCATCCTTTTAATCAGAAGGACATTTGTTACAAGAAATATGTACGTTTCAGGTATAGGAAGGTTCGAGCTACACAGTAAGTGACTTTGTCCTCACGGAGCATTCTTTCTTCTATCCGAGTTGCAAAAGCTTTTCCACTTGCAGAGCCTGCCCTTTGAGAAACAGCCAGCAAACCATCTGAACCTGTCCTGGAGCTCTGCTGGTCAAGGGACCCATATTCTTATTCAGGCCCTGACAGGAACCTCTGATTTCTTCACGTGACACATTTTTGTATTTTCTAAGAAATAGAAGCTACTACTACTCAAAATGTTAACTTACTGCACTACCATATTGGCTGGTAAGACACATGCTGCAATGATATTTCAATCCGTAGCCAATGGAGAGAGGTGGTTACTGGCTGTATGCCAGGCTGTGGGGAAAGTTGGGGTTTTCTACGCTCTCGGAAAGCATGGTTAGCATCAAAGTGAAATAAGTCAGTCAGAGAAATATAAATATCATATGATCTCACTAAGAAACAAAACAGATGAACATAGGGAAAGAAAGGAAAAAATAGAATAAGGTAAAAACTGAGAGGAAGGCAAACTGTAAGAGACTCAATTCTAGGAAAAAACTGAGGGTTACTGGAGGGATGGTGGGTGGGGGTTGGGGTAACTGGGTGACAGGCATTAAGGAGGGCACTTGTGGTAAGCTCTAGGTATTATATGAACTGATGAGTCACTAAATTCTACTCCTGGAACCAATGCTACGCTGTATGTTAAAGAACATGAATTAAAACAAAACAAAACAAAACAAAACAATGAAAGCATGCTTAGCATCATAAGTACCACAGAAGCCAGATTGAGACTGCCTGTTACCATTCATGAATAGGAAATTCAGAGGAGCAAAAGTCTGTATTCTTCATCATCTTCACATGTTTTTATTTGGCTTATCACTTGACTTACTGTCTTGGTTTTAGAACCCGAGTTAGTACTATAAATGGGATAATAGAAGTACTCTTTGCATATGAAATCTAAAGTGCTCTTTTTGTGTGTAATGTCAAAGAGAGAAAAGCATTTCTTTCTTTCCTTTTTTTTTTTTTTTTTTACTTTTTTAAAGATTTGATTTATTTATTTAAGAGAGAGAGAGACAGAGATTGTGAGAGAGAGCATCAGCAGGGAGGAGAGGGATAAGCAGGCTCCCAGGACCCTGGGGTCACGACCCGAGCCAAATGCAGAAACTTAACCAACTGAGCCACCCAGGAATCCCAAGAGAGAAACATTTGAATGGGAATTCCAGAATAAAGAGCTAAGTTCTTCTTTCATGATCATTTTGAAGAAGTACTAAAGAATTTGAGAATTTAATGCTGAAGGTAATTCTAATATAAAACTAGATTATTTTTCTATGTGATCTTTCTTTATCCCACTCTATCAATAAATTACTTTCCTTAACAGTTTTATTGAGGAGTGATTTAAATGCAATATGTTTATTCATTTGGAGTGTGCAAGTTGATGTCTTGTTAGTTGTAGATACCAATAACACCATCACCACATGATGGAACAGAGTATCCCCACTGCCTCTAAAAGATCCTCCATGTTGGTTTTTCCTTCCAACCCTGACCCCAGATAACAACTGATCTGCTTTGTGTCAATTATAGGTTAACTTGAATCTTCTATACATTTATGTATTGAGTCTTTACTCTGTGTTTCTTTTGCTTCTTCCACTCAGCAGAATCTTTTCGCAAGTCATCCATGATATCAGTAACTCATTGCTTTTTACGCCAAATAGGGTTTTAATTCTCTGCATATACAACATTCTGTTTATCTGTTGGTAGATGTTTAGATTATTTCCAGTTTTTGGCAATTTCAGATGATGCTGCCATGAACATTCATGAGTCATTTCTCCTGAGACGAAATCAATTTGATTCATTCCTAGGATTTAAACTTTACAAATTGAAGTACCTGCTTATATGGTAGAGCTATAAAAGATCTGTTAACACTACAAATTTAAAAATTTCTCAGCTCTATGTGGCAGGAAAAACTTTGCCTGTGGAGTTGATGATAACGTTTTGCAATGGAGTTTCTTCACTGAGTGAAATTTGAAATTTAAAAAAATCTTCAAAGAAGAAAGTAGAACTCAGTGGTCTCACCAAATTAATTGAAATAAAATCGTCTAAGAGAAAGTGATAGGTAAAGAGACCAAATTACTATCAGTCACAGAAAAGAAAAACGAGTATATGGTATGCATGGTATCTATACTATATACAAGCTTGTGAACTCTTCAGGAGGACACAGAGACGCAAACCCTAAAGTAGCTAGATTATCAGCCACCTAGGTCAGATGACATCCTGGTACTAATTATAACACCTTGTTTATCAATCAAATGGGATGAAGACCGACAGTAAGTCTCTGTGCAGAGAGATGGTAGGGAATGGTGTTTCTAGGGAAATGTAGATAGGTATCCAAAGAGGATATTTCTTAATCTATATCACCAGAAGAATTCGAGGAGTCAACAGTTGGACAGAAGAACGACGTCAGCTGCCCTAATGGAAAGTCACTAACCTTTTTGAGGAACCTCCATGCTGTTTTCCAGAGTGGCTGCACCAGCTTGCATTCCCACCAACAGTGTACTAACCACAGGTAATGCCCCTAGGAGAGGAAACAAATACTCCCCTTCTGCGAGAGCCATAAAGAACTAGAAAATGCTGCTCTATGTAGCAGCGAGTAGAAAGAAGAAGAGTGACAGCATTTGGGGACAAAGCAAAATGATGTTTTGTCTGGGTACTCAAGGTAAGTAGACAGCAGACCAAGGATTCCTGAGCAGTTAATGATGAAGGCATCAGCTAGGAGATGCATCAGCAGCGAATAACTCAGGGCTTCATCTTACAGAGCTGTAGGAATCATTAAGCCATACTGCTATCTTCGTTTCTTCTACATCCTCGTTGAATTTTGAGAAGTTAGAAATGAACATAGACACAAAGAACTTTCTGCTGAAAATGGAAATTAACAGAGATTGGTGGTTGTCTCCCCACACCTATTCTCCCCTTCTTCTTCATAGAAATAGAAACATCTGTTCTAGCTATCACATGACCAACCAGAACTAAATTTTGGACAATAGGTTGTTAGCAGAAATGAAGTATGGGATTTCTTTCTTCTTTTCTTTTTTTTAAAATATTTTATTTATTTATTTGACAGAGATCACAAGTAGGCAGAGAGGCAGGCAGAGGGGGGGGGGGCGGAGCAGGCTCCTCGCTGAACAGAGAGCCCGATGCGGGGCTTGATCCCAGGATGCTGAGATCATGACCTGAGCTGAAGGTAGAGGCCTTAACCCACTGAGCCACCCAGGTGCCCAAGTATGGAATTTCTAGCTCATGTCCTAAAAGGGTGGGAAAACCTTTCTCATACCCTGCTCCATCCTGTTGCTTGGAACATGAACATGGTCACACTGTATCCTGAACCATGGGACAAGACAGACATCCAGGAAAGACAAAACAGCATTGCCCTTAAATGACTGCATGTAGCATAGCCTTTGTACCAATCTGTGATATGAGGGTATAAAATACTTCTTTTGCTTAAATCACTGTTTTAGGTCTGTGTTACCTGCAGCTGAAATAAAATATCCTAGCTATAAACTACATAAACTTTTAAGTTGGGCATATTTATCTGCAATTTCCTGTATTTTCTATAATAATTAAATCTCCACTCAAAGGTTCTAAAATACAAAAATGAAAGCAAGGTAAGCAGGTAAGACCTGATCCATACAGATGATTTTTCTGAGGAATACTGAAAGGGATATATAGCTATAAATTACTAACTGAAGACCGTGCTGGAAAAATAAAGCTGACAATAGTAAAAGTATGTGACCTATGGTATACAACCATGATTGCTTTGGCTCCTGATGTTGTCCTTGGTGTTAGAGGGTTTGGGTCTATATAAGGCCAGAAAAATGATAGTAGTATGTGTTTCCACTTTGTTGATTAGCATTGAGTTGATCCTGGGCAAATTAATAGCTGCAGAATCTTTAAAAAGTTCTCAATCAGCAGGCACCTGGGATGGCTCAGTTGGTCAAGCATCTGACTGTCGATTTCAGGGTTGGGGGTTGGAGCACTGTGTCAGGCTCTGTGCCCAGTGAGGAGTCTGCTGGAGATTCTCCTTTTCTGTACCCCTCCCTCCAACTCTCTCTCTGTTTTTCTCCTATAAATAAAAAGAACTCATTCAGGTTTATTTTTATGTACACCCTTTTTGGCAAACCCATTAAAGACATATCTGACCAAAACCAGATACAGAATAATTATTGTCTATCTCTTGCAATTGCTGAGTTAGAGTCACGTTTTTCTGATATTGACTAGTACATTACAGAGTTAGCTTGTCAAATAATGAAACCTTGATATTAAATAGTGCCAGAAGCTAAGCAGAAAGGGGTTGGATACTAGGTCACAATTCAGAGTTTTCTTTTTGTGAGGTGTCTGTATTTGAATGTCTGAGAAATTTTGATTGCAGTTTTTCCCAAGTTGCATTTTGACACCAAAGAGATATTTATTAAACACCTGATCCCTAACCTGCTTTACTACTAGTACCACTACTCTTACTACCAACACATAACATGGATGTTGACAGATCAAGAGAGAAAAGGAAAAAGTGGAGGAAAGGGAAGAGGAGAAAATAGAACTTGACTTACAAAGGGGCTAGATCCCATAAACCCACTGTAAATTGAAAATATCTTGCGTCAAAATGCATTTAATACACCTAACCTAGCAAGCATCATAGCTGAGCCTCGCCCACCTTAAATGTGCTCAAAACATATACATTAGCCTATAGTTGGGCAAAGTCATCTAACAGAAAGTCTATTTTGTATCAAAACACTGAATATCTCATGTAATATATTGCATACTATCCTGAAAGTGAAAAATAGAATAGCTGAACGGGAGTAGAATAGTTTGAAGTGTATAGGTTGTTGACCCTTGTGGTCGTGTGGCTGACCGGCCAGCATCATTCTGCCCCTCCCCAGCATCACGAGGGAGCTATGTATATCCCCAGCCTGGGAAAAGATCAAAGATTCATAATTCAAAGTATAGCTTTTACTGAATGCGCATTGCTTTGACACCATCGTAAAGTCAATAAAACGTAAGTTAGGGACTGTCTGTATTAGGAGAGAATGAAGGGAGGAATAAGTGAAAAAAGAGAAAGAGCAGTTGGAACCAAAGTTCAAGAGAGAAAACAGGAAGTTACAAGTTCACCTTTAACAGAAGTAGGTTCACTTACGTAAAAGCCTTTACAGATATATGAACTACACTGGGGCCAGCATTGTGGGCCTCCTCTTTCTCTGTGACTAAAAGTCTCGCTGTGCTATAAAAATACAAACTAATATCAACACAGAATGAGGTTTGCTCGCTGAGCTAAATACTTCTTTCTTTGGAGCATAACCTATGCTGGAAATTTATGCCAAATTTCCTTTGGCCATTTCTAGTATATTTTTCTAGAATTCCTTGACAAATATGATTAAGAAAAAAAAATAGATGATGTTCATAATGTTACTGAATCCGATATTCATTTTTTTATGATAAAGGGTTATATCTTTGATAGATTTTTACAGTGAATTTATCCAGTTAGCCTTGATCTCTTTAGTATAAAATGAAAGACCTTGATTCATTCAAGAAGAAAAGTACCTGGGAGTGTATTTAGAGATAATACTAACTGCATTTGGTTGTCATGGAAACTGAAATGTTAAAATGATGATGAGTGATTGTCCAAAAAAAGAAAGCCACTTGCATATATGCTTGTATGGTAGCTACTCATTTTGACAAATATTTTTTTTTCCTTTTTCTCTAAATTAGCTATGTGAAATACCAGCTTTATAAAATTGCTGCTGTGATGCATTTTATATAAAATGTGTTTCATACAAAGGATGGACATTTAGCTTAGAAATATCTTACACTTGGGCAGATTAACACAACATACATGTGTATGCATCTATGCATATCTGTGTGTTTATGTTTAAGTGTTAGTTTGTGTGCAAAGACATCCCTAGATTCTGAGTGTTTCAGGCTAGTGGTTTTAGAAGCATCCTCAAGTGGTAGAAGATGGGCAGTGATTCAGGGAGGTGACTGGCAGAGAAGAAGTAGATTGTTGTGCTAATGGTGATAAAGAGGGAGGAATGAAATAGAATTAATATTTTTTAAGCATTTAAAGCATTAAGAACTTGACTTTTATATTTGTTTTCTTATTTAAGACATGATAACTGTTTGACATTAGTAGTGCTCTTATTTTACAAGTAAGGAAACTGAGGGACAGAGCTACTAAATAACTTTCCCAAGGTCACAGATGAGTAAGTGTGGAGCTAGGATTTAAATCTATATAGATCTGTCTTAAAACCCATTCTCCTTCTTTGAAAAATGGCTGATTCTAGGACCAGAGTAGGAAATATGCAAGATGAGCTGCTAGTGCCAGAAAGTAAGAAAGTTTTAGAAAACTAAACACACGTATGTACATGAATGAGGGTGTGCCGAAAGGATGGAAGGGACATAGGAACCAACCGGAAGACCTCCCAAAGGCTGAAGCTGGAACAGTTTGAGGAACAAAGCAGGGTAATATTGGATTGGGTTAGACTGAATATCTCAAAGCATAAAATAAATATCCCTTCTCCATACTTTTATAAATGGTTAGATAAATTAATACATGAGAGAGAATACACAAATTCCCATGCAAAAAAATTTATTTATTTATTTTTTAAAGGTTTTATTTATTTATTTGACAGAGATCACAAGTAGGCAGAGAGGCAGGCAGAGAGAGAGAGAGAGATGAGGAAGCAGGAACCCTACTGAGCAGAGAGCCCGATGCGGGGCTTGATCCCAGGACCCTGGGATCCTGACCTGAGCTGAAGGCAGAGGCTTTAACCCTTTGAGCCACCCAGGTGCCCCCCATGCAAAAGAATTTAAAATTAACTTATATAGCGACTCCTGTCTCAAGGAGGTGGGGCACACCTCCCCACTCCTTAAGTGTGGCTGTGCATAGCAACTTCTTTCCAAAGAGTCCAACATGGAATGGGAGAAAAAGAGAGCTTTGCAGGGGAGAAACCTGATTCACTCTGGTGTGGCCAGGTAGACAAGATTAACATCGAAGTCACGTTGATAGTATGTACCCTTGATCAAACGTGATTAGAATGGTGCTACCTCTATGATCTTCCTCCCCAAGGCCCAAACACAGTCCAATTATAAGAAAAATATCAAACAATTAACAATTGGGGGTCACTTTATACAATTATTGGGTGAAAAAAGATGTTAGATAAAAGCTAAGGAAAGTTGAATGAAGTATGGATTTTAGTTAATAATAATTATTTGATAACAGGTTTCATTAATCGTGACAAAACCAACACCTCATGTAAGATGTTAATAATAGGGAAAGTGGGGTGGGGGGTATATGAAAATCTTTATATAATACTTACAATTTATCTATAAATATGAATCTGTAAATAGGAAACATTCTACATTTATTATACCCCAAGGTAGTCCCTCTCATTTAGAACTGCTTTTTCTCTTGACATTCATTTTATCAGAATCTTACCTAGAAAATTATAGATATATAGTGAGGAGTATGATTTATGGTTGGCCTTCACCCCATCTCTGTGTCTCCTAGGGATTTTTCTATATTTCAGGTTTAAAAGAAAAGTAATAGATTGAGGAACAGTGCATAAACTACAAAATGTTTCTTATACCCACTTTCACTTTTGAAAATAGACAACCTTTTCTATCTGCTAGTGTATGAATTTTCTTTGTCTTTGTGTTGATAGGGCCAATGTCGTTATCTCTTATAAAAATCATTTGTCCCTGCTGGTAATAACTTCTATTTTTAAAAAACACTAACTATTATTGTATGCTTAGAATAACTACATTTAGTGATCTGAAATGTGCAATCTTTAACATTCCAATTTTAATCAAGAAAAGAGAATTCTTGTAAGTACAAGGGTGGGCTGTCAAGTTTTGTGCAAATCTTGATAGTATTCCTTGTATTTTTCTTTTTTTTTTTTTTTAAGATTTCATTTATTTATTTGACAGAGAGAGAGAGATCATAAGCAGGCAGAGAGGCAGGCAGAGAGAGAGGGGGAAGCAGGCTCCTTGCTGAGCAGAGAGGCCATGCTAGGCTTGATCCCAGACCCCTGAGTTCATGACCCAAGCCAAAGGCAGAGGCTTCACTCACTGAGCCACCAAGGCGCCCTGTGTTTTTATTTCTTGAAAACTGATGCCACTGCAAGTAATGCAGGGAACAACAATGGGGAAAGAAAAATTGAGACATGTAGACCTCTAGCGTGGCTTCAAGAGTGTGCCAGGTGTCAAAGGGTCCAGATTCATTGATGTTTATGGCAGGATCCACAGGCTGAAGGCACATGGAACTGTCCAGGGTATAAACCAAATTTTCACTTATACTTATTTTATAAATTTTCAGTACTTTATATGATTTAGGCTCTCTCAAGCATGCTTATATTTTTTCTCTCTTAAATAGAATCTCCCTAATAACTGTATTCCATATGACACAACAGAAATTACTGTGGAGACCAAAGTAAGGGGACAATAGAAGTAATTTTTAGACTTAGTTTTATCACTTACTAATTAACTGTTCTTAGTTTCCTTATCTAAAAAATAATGTGGCTTGACTTTCAGCAAGTTTGTTGGCAGATCAAGGAAAAACAAAAGAAAACAAAACCAAAAAAAATGATGGGATCATTTGAGATAGCGTGAATGAACCTGGAAGGTATAATACTAAGTGAGATAAGTAAGACTGAAAGACACTGGTACCATATGATTCCACATAAGTGGAATCTAAAAAACAAAAACAAGTGAATAAACAAAAAGCAGAATCAGACTCATAAATACAGAGGATAAATTGAAAGTTGCCCCGGGGGGCAGGCGGTATTTGGGCAAAATGGGTAAAAGGGAGAGGGAGATAGAAGCTTCCAGTTGGAATGAGTAAGTCATGGAAATAAAAGACACAGCATAATAGATACTATCAACAATATTGTAATAGTGATGTAACAGGACAGATGATAGCAACACTTAGTATAATGTAAAATCACTAGCATGAAGTCAAATCTTGTCAAATCACTAGCATAACGTATAAACGTGTCAAATCACTAAGTTGTATACCTGAAACTAACATGACATTGTGTGTCAATGGTACGAAAAAAAAGAAAAGAAAAATCCAGTCCAATTCAGAAGACACAAAAAAAGTGTTATGTTAAACCATATAAATTAGAGAATTATTTCTATTACTGTTGGTGAAGGAAAATTATACAGAAAAGAGCAAAAACAGTCTTTTAGAATATGGCATGCTTCACAATGAATGAAAGCAAGCTGTACATGAGGACTTGGAAGACCAGTTGTGTTACCTTCTACACATGGCATTGGGATCATATCTCCTTGTTTTTTGTATAACATATTCATGGGCCATAGTTGGTCTGAACTTCTAAAAATGCCTTGTCTAGATGTGTTTGGTGCTATTCCAACTGTGTGGAGTCTGGCTACAGGTGGAGGCCATGGACAGGCAAAATGCCAGTTGGTTCCTATCATTTGGGGAGAATAACAAAGAATAGTCAATGTATTTATACATTATACACAGAGAATTGTGTAATGCTGGAGATATTAGCATTTTATTTTAAAGAGTTGGCTTGTTATCAATTCAGTTCTTCCTTTGCTCTTCTAGGAAACAACTGGTTTCTCTTTTTTCCCTTGACACAATTCCCAAATAAGTAATCTCCTGTTGCCAATTCTCCTTTAATTCAAATTTCACTCTGAGAAGCCCCGAGTCTTGCTATTGAGTTAGAAACAGACACAATACAGTAGTGAAAAAGGTTTTGGCCATCTCTGAGGTCCTGAGGCTAGAGAATGTACCAGAGATTTAGGGGTGGATTGGAGTGAGTCCATTCTTTTGAGAAATTGAACCGAAAGAGAGACGAATAGAGGGACCAAGTACCACACTTGGGGAAATATCTAATCAGAAATATCCCAGTCAGAAGTGGGAAGAAGAGCTAGTGAGATAAATAATTCAGACAGATCTGAGGGGTAGAGTGAGAATGGAAATAGAGCAATGATGGAGCCAGCTCGTGGAAGATTGCACATCAGCTAGAACAGCTTTATTTTATTGGATTTCCTTTTAAAATTGCTTTTGAATAAAAGCTTTTGCGGATTAAAAAAATGCTTGAAAATCAATGGACTAGAAAACCTCTACCTCTCAATTCTGATTCAAGTGTAATTTCCTCTGAGAAATAAAAAAACAAAAATAAAAATATGCACTATATTGCAAAATCTAATTTAAATATCTCTTCTTTCCTTTGACTGAACCATACTGTCTGTTTATAGCCTTATTATAAAATGGATTGTATTTGAAATTCCTCGCTGATGAATTGGGAACTGTAATTAAATGCATATTGGGAGAACATATTATTGGGATGGTGGGGGGAAAATTAAATTAATGTTGGAGCATTGAAGGTAATTTTGTCGGCAACTACTCCCTCCAACTACTGAGGAGCTTTGGTAGTTCTTACATCTCATTGTATCACAAATATTAACAAGGATAACAACACGGTGTATTATGATTTTTTTTTTCCCCACTTAATGGAATAGATCCTGGCCAGTAGAACACAGGTTAGTGTTAGCCCAGTGATGTTTCCCAATTTAATATATCTTTAGCTTATCTCTTTAAATGTTGCACATTTTATCATAGACACCAGCCTAAGTGAGGAGTTACAGTCCTTTTGGCATTGTCCAGCTTCTGCTCTGGGAGCCCTGAATAGGAATAGGAGTAGGAACTCTTATACAATCTGTAAATTGGCATGAGAAAAGGTAATAACTATTAGGATGCAAATAGTTATGGATTCATGGGGTTCTGTTTCTTATTGAAATAAGAAATGGGAGCAATTATAATTGTTATGCCGAGGACTTCTCTTTATCTGAACGCCTCAGCTCCAATTTCACTCATATTGTGTTCAAATTCAAGGCATATTGGGCACCAAGTAGGAAACCTTCACAGAGGCTGACCCAGACGCACCCCTAGAGTGTGCGCACTTGGAAGTGGTACTCTACTCCGTCTTTGAAAAAAATGATGCAAGTAGATAATCCGGGTTCTTCGTTGTCATAATGCTACATATAGCTCATGCCTCCTTCTTTTCACGCAAGTGCAGATAGAAAAGCCAAAGTGGCCCTGGCCAAGTTCCAGGAACATTTCAGTGCTCTTCAAAGCCACTTGGAAATGGACTTCAGTAATGCGAATGTCAGATTATCTGTGACTAGAACTAAGCAAGATAAATACAGCCTTTACATAGCAACCAATCACATTGGCTCCCTTTTTCTTTCGACTTCATGAAAGTCATATTCTTAAGGGCTGCTTAGTTCCCAGGCACCTTTGTCTTTGTTTCATGGGCTGTTTTCAATTCCTACACGTACTTTGCGGTGACATTAAATGACTCTCTAAATTTGTAGTGTGCTCATCTAACCAATTTATTTTCCTAAATTGGAAGCCCCTAAAAAGGTGTTTGGAATTTCCAGAACCTAAAACAGTGCCCCATATACAACATCAAAACTTTGCTGAACAACTGAGTGGGGGTTTGATTGATGGATGGGCTGTACTATCCTGATCTATATCTATGGGCATATACTAGAGTAAGTCTCACAGATGAATTAGTCTCTTTTATGAAAATTCTTTTTCTAAAAATCCATCTTTTTTTCCCCCCACCCTGTCCTGTTCTTCCATTGAGCCTTCAGTCTGACAAATCAGAGACCAAACGCCTACTTGGTCTAAAGAAGGCTCTGCAACCCTCTTGACCCTTCTGCCCTATTCTAACCTTCCAGCTCTCACACAACCCGGCATGATCACAGACTGTTACATGACTTTTAAAACTGGTTGGCAGTGTCTATCTTCCATAAGAAAACATATATTAAAGTTTATAGAGATCCACAGAATTTCTGTTATCGGTATAGCTACTCCTTTCTTTCAGCTCCTCCCTGATGCCACAGAAATCAGAGACAACATGCTTGCTTTATGACCAGAAGGGCATGTGAAATAGGACCATTCACCTGCCTTTCCTACCAGTGTCCAGACACAGAAAATAGTTTACTGCCTGCAAAAGGGTTATTTCTTGAGCTCCGTGTACCATGTGGATGGGGGGAGGAAGGGTGATCCTGGCAGCTTGAGACATGACTAATTCCAAAGAAGAGAAAACCAAACAAATGTACCTTTAGTATCTAAAAATCAATATTGATACTGAAATACTTTGGACTTGGAAGGAGTTTTGAAGACACAGAGAAATATGCACAGTCTAAGAGAGCTTGCCTAGTTCTTAGTTTTCTCTGCAGAAATGGGTTTGGCAAATATCCCAGTGTAATCATCGCAAGACAGAATCAGAAGGGAGACCAGAAATAATTAGCAAAGGTTTTGTGATCTAGAAATCTTAAATAACAAATATTGAGTACATTCCTTTTGTTTCAAAAAAGGTTTTATTTATTTGACAGAGAGAGAGAGAGAGAATACAAACTGGGGGAGCAGCAGGTGGAGGGGAGAAATAGCTTCCGCGCTGAGCAAGGAGCCCAATGTGGGGTTCAATTCCAGGACCCTGGGATCATGACCTGAGCTAAAGGCAGACACTGAACTGACTGAGCCACCCAGGCACCCCAATTTCATTCCATTTTATACTGGGCCTCTCAACTCAGTCCAGCATTTGTAGATATACTTCCTCCTCAAATCCTCAAATGTGTGCCATGATGATGAGCTAGGATGAAAATAGGGCTGACAATCCCTACCTCTACTATGCGCATGAGTAAGTATAGTTCTGATCACCACTGAACACATACAAAATAGCCACAGCCACCTGAGGAATGATTGAGAAAATAATAGATTTTATTTTACATAAAAATTCACTTTAATGGAAATCCTGACACCCAACTTCATTATCAAACTAACACTAAAATTAACTTTACAGACCAGAAAGAGAGGCCAGGATCATATTCATATTGGGTTGAGTGAAACAAAAAGAGGTTCCTTTTCAGAATTGCAAAATGAGATGCTGAGTGAACGTGAAAGAGTATTTTGAGGTGTGGCAAAGAAGTCTCACTTCTCCGTTGCTTATGTAAAACTATGGTGTCCCCTCCGTCGGAATATTTAAGGAATGCATCCAGATTTTGTCACCTCCCTCTAGAATCAAAATAACTCAAGTGGGAGGTAGCCAAGGGATATAAAACAAAATGAGTAAGAGAAGGAGGTGAGGATTTCTATAAATAGCTGCTATCAGAGACAAAAGTAATGATTAGAACTTCCCACTCTAGAAAAATAAAAGTTAAGATGGATTATTACGTGAGGGATAAAGAAACTCTTAACAGTGAAAAAAAAAAAAATATATATATACATATATACACAGTCATCCAGTCTTTGATGATGAGCTGATAATAAGGATTACTCTCTCAAAGTTCATTTTTACCCAACACTAAATAGCTTATTTTCTGGGAAACCATGAGTTTTATTTTATTTTTATTAAAGATTTTATTTCTTTATTTGACAGACAGAGATCACAAGTAGGCAGAGAGGCAGGCAGAGAGAGAGAAAGAAGGAAGCAGGCTCCCTGCCGAGCAGAGAGCCTGATGCGGGGCTCGATCCCAGGACCCTGAGGTCATGACCTGAGCTGAAGGCAGGGGCTTTACCACTGAGCCACCCAGGCGCCCCGGGACACCCTGAATTTTAAAATAAATGTTTTAAATGGGCTTAGACAAGTTTTTGGAAACTTTCTTTTTCTTTACTGAACTATAATTAACATATGGTACTATATTAGTTTCAGGTATATAACTAGATTCATAAATGCTTACTCAGTGCTCCTGTCACTATTAAAACCTACCCAGGGGTGTGTGAGTGGCTCAGTCTGTTAGGCACCCGACTCTTGGTTTCGACTCAGGTTGTGATCTCAGCATCATGAGATGGAGTCCCTTGTCAGTCTCCACACTCAGCGTGGGGTCTGCTTGGGGTTCTCCCTTCTCCCTCCCACTCTGCCTCTCCCCTTGTTCATGCTTGCTTGTGTGCATGTGCTTTCTCTCTCTTTCTCTACAGTAAGTAAGTAAGTAAGTAAGTAAATAAAATCTTAAAAAAAAATAAAAAACTACTGAGAATTAGTTTAAGAATTCCAAGGGTAATGATCAAGACCAAAACGTATCAGTGAGACAAAAATGAGCATCTCTCTGCTCACTTCCCACTAACCAAAGATGAGCTGGGGCCCGCAGATCATCCACAGCGTTGTGAAGGAAAGTGATAGGGGCTTACCACATTTTCTTGGTATCTAACATGTTACCGGGTTAATCTGCAATAGCAGTTTCATGAAGTTTACAGTTTCTTTTTATTTATTTATTTGACAGAAAGAGAGAGAGAGAGAGAGAGAGAGACAGTGAAAGAGGGAACACAAGCAGGGAGAGTGGGAGAGGTGTAGAAGCAGGCTTCCTGCCGAGCAGGGAGCCTGATTTGGGGCTCATTTCCCAGACCCTGCGATCATGACCTGAGCCGAAGGCAGATGCATAACTGACTGGGTACCCCAGTTTATAGTTTCTCTACAAATATAGAATGCAGGAGGGATTAGTGTGGACAATAGGCTCATTGTTAGAGAATTAAGTAGCTAGATAAGACTATGTATGTATACTATGTATGTATCATTCACATGCCATGCATGGATACACTCAAGTTTGCAAGAATGTGATTGCATCATCAATGGGTTCTCTTCCCTAATGATTCATTGTTTCATTCTGTGAATACCCAAATTCAAGCTAATATTTATAGCCATCGCCTAAGATCTCCTTGACTTCAGTAATGGAACTAAATTTAAAATGCATATAGTTGTTTGTGTCTTTAAAGGGCACTATTGGGGCTCCTGGGTGGCTCAGTGGCCTCTGTCTTCAGCTCGGGTCATGATCTCAGGGTTTTGGGATAGAGCCCCATGTCGGGCTCTCTGCTCAACGGGGAGCCTGCTTCCCTTCCTCTCTCTCTGCCTGCCTCTCTATCTGCCTCTCTGCCTACTTGTGATCTCTGTCAAATGAATAAATAAAATCTTAAAAAAAAAAAAGGGCATTATTCCCTTTTTTTTTCACTGAAAACCCAGCAGACTTATGAAACTGGCTTACTTGCACAAATGCACACCTAGATCATTTGGGCCACAAGTAGAAGATAGGTTTGCATTAGGTGGTGTAAGTGGAGGAATTATTATAACAGCACATTCTTATTTGTTGCACTGGCTCATCATCACCCCTAACAAATGGTAGGACCTGGAAAACCGAAGCAGAACAGATGGCCTGAAGAAATGTTTCCTGTCTTATTGACAACAGGCCAGTTTCCTGGTGGTTAAGACTAAGTTCTGGTCAGATATCCCTACCCCATGCTCAGTGCTACCAGATTATGAGCTGTTTCATGGCAGGGTGAATATTATATTTAATTCTTGATTCCACTGTCCAGCACAGCTTTGCATAGACCTAGATCTTTGCTAAGAATCCATGAAATCCCCCTCTACACTTTAATTTCAACTTGGCGAGGAAACCTGTAAGGAGCAGTTACCTGTGTGTGGTGTCTGTCCTGCACTGGGTTAATCACATTGCTCGTCATCTTTAGTTACTCTTTCTGGTTTTTGATCCACATCTCCCAGGACACTGACTCCTGAGACTCAGTTATCCCTGGATCTTCAGGGTTGAGTCATGCTTCTGTTGATCCACTGCTATTCATCTGGGCTCCAAGTCTTTACCTCACTTACTTACTGAATATTTGGATCCAAAGCTCTATCTCCATTCATTCCCCAAAGATATCTCTGATTTATGCAGTGCCATTAAAAATCAAAACAGATTTGGGGCACCTGGGTGGCTAAGTGGGTTAAAGCCTCTGCCTTCAGCTCAGGTCATGATTCCAGGATCCTGGGATTGAGCCTCACATTAGGCTCTCTGCTCAACAGGGAGCCCGCTTCCCCCTTTCTCTCTGCCTGCTTCTCTGCCTACTTGTGATCTCTGCCAGTCAAATAAATAAATAAAATATTTTAAAAAAGAAATCAAAACAGATTTATTAATTTCTTCCTAGAAGAACACGTTTCTTCTATTTAGTTAGTAAGAGAATCCTTGCTATTTGTTCCTACATCATTCTAACACTCCATTCACCAAAGAACTTGAAAGCAGGAAAGGCCTTAAAAATAACCCACATCTGCAAGCATCTATTGTCTTCAAACAAAGGTTTTGAGGCCTAGAGAGTTTGCAGTTGTACAGTTTCACATAGTGAATTGGAAGTAGTAGCTAAGATCTCTTTCTCCACACGTCATAGGCTTCTTCTGTTCCTACAGCATGGCCATCTGTGTCTCAGACCTTGCTACTGTCTCTCTTTCTCAGCTGCCAACACTCACTTGATTGCCTCAACTAAGCTGGGACAACAGGTAGAAATTAGCCCAGTTTAGACAAACTACAATGAATGATCATCCTCTACGGTACCTCAAACTCAGTGTGTAACATGGAAGTAGTTTTGTTTCAAGCCTTATCTTTGTCCTGTACTCCCTCATTATTTGTTAGTACCACCACCATCTAGTCATCCAAGCAGCAAACCTGACAGTAATCTCTGGCTCCTTTTCAGCTTTTTTTTTTTAAGATTTTATTTATTTATTTGACAGACAGAGATCACAAGTAGGCAGAGAGGCAGGCAGAGAGGGGCAGGGGGAAGCAGGCTCCCTGCTGAGCAGAGAGCCTGATGCAGGGCTCAATACCAGGACCCTGGGATCATGACTTGAGCCGAAGGCAAAGGCTTTAACTCACTGAGCCACCCAGGCGCCCCTCTTTTTCATCTTTTACCCCCTGATCTTTACCCCCTTCCTCTGACTTCACCTCCTGACTATTACTTGAATGTATCTGTTTATTTATTCACAATGAGCTAATCAGTATGGTTTACAAAATATTGAAAAATAGAAACTCATTTAATGTTAAGATGTTATTTTTTTTGTCATTTTAATTTTGTTCAAAATCTGTATTTTCAGATGCATTATATTAACTCTTGGCCCGCTGAGGAGCTTGGGGGGGAACTCTGGTCTGTTGGCCTGACGCCATCAGACCTTCATGATCAGGTGATTGTATCAGCACACACCCTTTCCTCCCTGACTTGTCTAACCTCATCTAGATAGATAAAGGTCACTGCAAACAGCTAGCTTGATATAGAGAAAAAAAAAAGCCATTTTTCTCAGTGGGTTTTCTGGTATTTTGTTTGCCTGCCTCTCTCGTCTTCCCACTTAAGGTCCTCTGGACTCATTCCCCGGACTACTCTTTACAGAGTAATCTAGCTTTTGTTATGCAACAGGAACACACAATAAGTCCTTTTTCCTCCCATATAAAGGCGGTTTTTGTCCTCTCTCTGGTGTTCAAGCCCCTCTGAGGCTGGTGTCTCACATTCATGCAATTGTATGTTCGCACAGCACACACAATTCTCTTCAGGCCGGTAGCACATCTTTCCCTGTGCCCATGACATTCTTATTTCTACTCGATCAGCTTTGCAGTTACAGCCCCCTCTTCCTGCATCTCTAAATGATTTTTCTTGACATTTAAAAATCTCATTCATTTCTCGAGAACCAACTCAAGTAACTGTGTCTTTAGAAAGCATCCTGGAGAACTTGAAGCCAAATTAATTCCTCCTCTCTCTGAATTCCCATAAATGTTTACTCAGGCAGCTTATTGTTGATGGAAAAAGCATACGGCTTGTGTTAGAGATTCCTGGATTTGAATACTGACTCTGACACTTATTAGCTGTGGGCAGCTGTTCCTCTTATGAACTCTTTGAGTGCAGGAAACATTTCTGATGTCTCAGGTCTTTGGTCAGACTCAGTGAGTTCTCCGTGGTTGACTTGTTGATGGATATCCAACTAGATATGGAATCTACACATTGACATCCTAAGCCACCTAAAGTGTTTCCATCGGAGTAATAGCACTTATAACTAAATTCAGTTTCTCTTTGTAAATTCTAACTGCTTATAATCCTTCACATTAATTATGTCACACCCTATCTCCTACCTTATCCGTTCTCCGAGCTGTATACTCCTGTTCCTGTTTTTAACTGTCACAATTGTTTTCTCATCCTAATTCTAACTGAGCATGACCAATCTAAATGCAAAATACTTTTGATATTTGAATCCTACCAATCATAGGATTTGTCGCTGTTACGGAAAGAATAAGAGACACGTACGGCTGAAATCCGATCACAGCCTTGCCATATATAGCTTTTCCTAAATCAAATCACATTTCACAATTTTTAGTTAAGCTTCTGTTAAAGCAATTGCTATAGAGGAAGGAAATAACAATAATAGAAAGTGTAACTGATGTGAAATTACCTTATTTTGGTAATATTGGAAACTCTGGCTTTCTGAGTCAGTATTTATGAAGATACTTTTATCCATCACTGTGGCAATTCTATATAAAATGGGTGACTCTGGGCTAAGGATTATTGCTAGGTAGCTGTGGTCAGGAAGGGTTGATTGAGCACTGTCTGCTATTGGCATGAATGAATGTGTCTATGTTTATGTGTGTGTTTTCTGTGACATGAATTATTGTCTGGGAAATAAGAATCTGCTGCAGAAAACAATAAAACCTTCCATCAGTGAAAGATAGGAAAAAAGCAACTAAAATCCTATGGTTACCAAAATAATAATAAGAAAACAAACATCTCAGACTCCCTGTTCTAGTTTCTGAGACTTCTCCCAGGAGAGGCAATTATTATTTGTATTGATTTTAGTTTGCAAGCTACCTCTCTAATGTGCCAATGGATAGCCCCAAACTAGTAAATAATTACATATTATACAAAAATACTGTGTCTTTTTACTGTAAGCTTCACAGCCCCAGAGCAAATTAATCTTCTCACTGTATGCTCTGTTACCTACAGTAAATACATCACAAAATATAGCACATAGGGAAAATAAAACCTTCTGATCACCAGAGGAAAACTGTCAACAAACAAGTCTGATTACTAGTAAGTGTTGAGGCCTGTCTATGTTCCCACCTCTAGAAAACACACTGTAGGAAGTAGGCTTAAGTTTGCTTTTATGTACATTTTTGTTCCATGAAGGACTTTATTAGCAAATGAAGTAATTTTAATAAAGGAGTAAAAGTAACAGAGACGTTGCATTATCCCTTCTGTCATTTTTTTAATCAGCAATAATAATAATTGACCAAAATGGCTTCATTTTTCAAGCACAATATCTAAAACCATAACTTCTATGTGTCCATTTTCTTTGTCTTTCTTTTTTTTTTGATGTTTCACTTTATTTTTTTTAATTTTTTTTTAATTTTTTATTTTTTATAAACATATATTTTTATCCCCAGGGGTACAGGTCTGTGAATCACCAGGTTACACACTTCACAGCACTCACCAAAACACATACCCTCCCCAATGTCCATAATCCCACCCCCTTCTCCCAAACCCCCTCCCCCCGGCAACCCTCAGTTTGTTTTGATTGCAAACCAAAGTTTCTCTGTCTCTTCCATGCTATCCTTTCCTCAGCTGACCTTTCATTTTTTTCTGTTCTCCACCCTGTCAGGTCAAGTGTGTTTCCATACCATGCTCTCCCTTTGCATCATAAGTTGCCTCCCTTTTCCCCACATACGGAGTCTTAGTCTTCTCCATCTTGGCCAGTGGCACCAACACCTACTTAGCCATCCACTCCCAAACCCAGGAGTTGCCCTTGACTCATCGCTTTCCACTATCTCTCAGCACCTAAACCATGCTGAAAAATGAAACCATGTTCTTTGAAACATCGAAGAACTGTCCAGCTCCCCATCATTTCCCTAGACTAAGCCGTTGATACCTCTCACCTGGGCTCTCTTGTTTCCCTTGTAGGTTTTACATCACAGCCAGAGGAATATTTTTAAAATATAAATCAAATCATATTACTCCTTTAATGCAAACTCTTGTAAACCTTTTAATACAACCTATACTTGTTACCATGGCTCTAGGAGAACTTTTTGGCACTGCATGATATAGTCCAGCCTCTGCTCTTTATCAGCTCCCATCAGACCTTCCCATGTTCATATTCCCTTAGCCGTGCTGGTCTCTGTCCTTCCCTGAAACATGCCAGTAATGCTACAGGTGACACTGCATTCAAAGCCATTCCCCAGCTCTTCATAGAGCCACCCTTTCTCCTCCTCCAGCTTAATGTCACCTCCTTAGACTTCACCCCATACCATTTTCAAAATTAGTCCTTCCATAGCCCTCCGCTGTAACTCTCACTTATGCCCCCCTGCTTTGTTTCCTTTATGGCACTTATTAAAAATTATAATGATCTGGTTTTTCTACTTGATTACTATCTGTTCCCACTTGAATGTAAGTCCCAGGAGGGAAGGGACTTTGTCTTTTTTGTTACTAGTCTTCAGTATACAGAACAGTACCTGGTACACTCAAAGCTCCAGGCTGATTATGAACTGTACTCCCTAGAGCTTTTCAACATGGCATCACTGAGTACATGTGTCTTTGGTTGATCTGGTATAATTTTTTGTATGTGCTTTGGGTTTGTACTGAATCTTTTCCTTCCTTTAGTTTTACCAGCATAATGAGCTTGCCACTGTATAGACGGAGAGAACCACAAGAGATCTGCAGAATTCCCATGGATAACATTTTAAATTCTGAAAAGTCTACACCCTGAGAGAGAGAGTGGATTTGAAAAGAATGACTAATTCCTATGATGTTATTAGATCGATACAGTTAGAGCCAAAGAAACAAAAAGTTTGATTCAATAATGCAGTCTAGGTGCAAGTTTGCAAAGTTATATAAAAAAATAACAGAATGAGGTAAGGATGTGACTCAAGCATTGGAAAATGGGTTATATTACCACCCTACTTCTTTAATTTTAGGAGTCTAAGATAAAGTGCCTAAAAGCAAAACTCAGCCTGAAAGTTGAGATTGTGGAAAAGAAATCATTCTAGATATTTTTAGCTCCAGACGTCATATTCCTGGCCTTATATGACCCTAACCTTTGGAGAATACACATAGGGTAATGTAATCTTTTCCTTAACATCCTTAGCCATAGGAAGATTTAGGATTAAACATATAATTTTTAAAATATAATCATACCTATAGTATTAGTATTTTGGGGCTAAGAAAGATTTTGTCCAAATTTAGTATTTTAGCTATTTGTAATATTGAAGAAAATTTGGCTTTTTCAAGTGAGGAATTAACCTTGTAATTCTAATTTAAAATATGCCATTGAACAATGGCCTTAGATTTATAATTTACTAAGATTATTGTATGTATTGGGAAATAAAATAAGAATCACCATATTTATAGTTCTGCTGGTTTTACAGAACACATTAAGGGAAATTTTATTTTATAAGTTAGCCAAGGTACTTAAACAGGAAATGAAAAATATTAAATTTGGGGTATCTGGGTGGCTCAGTGGGTTAAACCTCTGCCTTCAGCTCAGGTCATGATCTCAGGGTCCTGGGATCGAGCCCCGCATCGGGCTCTCTGCTCAGTGGGGAGCCTGTTTCCCCCTCTCTCTCTGCCTGCCTCTCTGCCTACTTGTGATCTCTCTGTCAAATAAATAAATAAAAATCTTTAAACATATATATTAAATTTATGAATGCAATTTAAAATATTGATGGTGTGAAGTATGTGAGATCATTGTTAAAATTTCCTAGTAATATAAGTAGAATACAAATATATGTATGTTGGATCTAAAGCATAAAGGCAAAACGGGATTTTGACTATTGGACCAAACCACTAAATAATATTTTTTACATTCTAAAAATTACCTTGGAGACATCAAGTCTACTGAAATATATGGCAAAAAGACATTTGCACTGATCAGAGAGTTTCTTGAATTAGAAAGGCTAGCTAGCTGAAAAAAAGCCACATTTTTAGGTTAGGAAGTGTATCAGACAGTGAGAAGTAGGTGTAATAAGAGATTCTCAGTTTGAGTCTTACCTTCAAGTTTTGTTTACTGTGTTAGTGTTTTCTGCCCTCAAGTAGCCTATAGACAAGTAGAAAGTTTCTAAGTTTATAACATCTCTCATGAACAACTCACTGTCCCAAGCATTCTGTCCCTCTGTCCTCCTTCCAGAGAACTTACAAGGTTGGTAATGTTATTCCCATTTTTAAATAACTTGAAATAAATAAATGGTTTACCTAGTCATTCAACGAGAAAGTGGCAAAAACAGGATTCGGACCCAAGACTATGTCTCTGAAGCTCTTGCTCTTTTCCCTTTATCCAGTTTACTGATGTGTTAATGTGTTATTAGACAGGGTTGTGACAAATACGATCAGCCTTTATTGTGTGACAGTGCCTTGACCTGGACCCTGAGGTAGGTAAATGGGTGAACTTTTCTAGGGTAAAAGAATGAGAAAAAGAGAAATGATATTTATCTTCCCTCAAATTGTACCAAGTGGGCAAATGCTTAAGCAACTTATTTACTGGATTTGCGTGGTCTTTTGTTATTGTTTTTTAAATTTTTTTAAAAACAAGGGTCACAACCATTGTACTCTGACAATGATATGTAAAATTGTGATGGCCATTAATTTAGATCTTCAGAAACTTCTGTAAATCCTGTGAATTATGGGAGAGAATTTCAGTACATTTTATTATTTCACAGGTAAACTGGTTAAGGGGTGTGTGTGTGTGTGTGTGTGTATTTTACAGTCTTCTGTGAATTCTGTATTAGCAAGAAAATGTGAGGTTGGCATTCAGTCCTAGTAGATTGGGATGTTGGCCTTTGTTTGGAACAGGGCAAAGAGTAACTGGTATTTCCAAGGTTTTACTGATTGGGTCCTGACCTGTTGACTCTTCAACTGCATACAGTCAACTGCATGCCTCCTATTTTTCTGGAGCTGAAAGAGGAGACTGATTAGGTTCTCAGCCTTCCCTTATTCAATTTAAATCATGAAAAACAAGTAACAGGGGTTTTTAATACAACAACAAACTCAAAGCCCTGATCATGTGTGTTGGACTCACTGTGGCCCTCAACTAGTATTAAGTTGGGAAGACTTATGTGGGTCACTTTGCCTGAGCTTTCTGGCCACAGCTCCTCAAGTATAATGAAGCTCGCGTTCAGATCAACATAGAGGAGAGCACTGTTGAGTAGTCACACTGAGTCTGTCTTGTAACAACCCCTACATGTATTATGTGTTCAGAAGGGCAAAGGAGTCATTTCTTACTTTACTCGTAGGCTTCTGGTTGATGTAAAATGCAACTCTGGCCTTCGTGATAGTGACAGCATTGTATAAAGCTGGGAGACATGAAGAATGACAGAGGTGACAGGAACTTTAAGGAGTGAGGCTGCATGGTACTCACCAATGTTCCAATAGTCCACACCTGGGAAATAGTGTAAGGCAGTGGATGAACGCACAGATTATACCAGCACATTAAGTGGCTTCAAATCCTAGTCACCCTAGTCCCAACCTCTTACTAGCTGTATGACCGTTAAATAAATAAATAAATAAATAAATAATACACACACACACACACTGTAATTATATAACATATAATTTTATATTATGTATTAATACAATATATATTCATATAATCTTATATATAAATCATTTTATTTTTATTATATATCATATATTTATATTAATATGTAATAATATATTACTATTATAGATTTATATCCTATATTAATATTTTAATATTTATATCCTTTATAAATATGTGTGTGTATATCTATATCTATATCATCTATATCTATATCTATATCTATCTATCTATCTATATATATGGTATGTTCACCTGGAAGAAACTACCTAAAATTTGCATGAGTTTTGGGAAAGGGTTTCTAGCTCATGATGCACTCAGGGTAAGTGTTGCTGCAGATTTTATAAACGACTAAAGACATACTGAGGAGAAAGGCGTGACTCAGCTAGCTGTGAGTTATCTCTTTACAATAAATTTACTACCAAACATGATTCCTAATTTGCTTTATGTATTAGCTAGGTTTAGAATTCACCATCTTGATAAGGATTACTGCAATTAGGGGAAGAGAATAGAGAATATATATATATATATATATGAAAATATTGAACAATTAATTTCTCTAAATCATCTAATATACAGGTATATGTTAGGTGATTTAGAGAAATTGGTCCTTTAATATTTTCATACTTTAATATAGAATTATATTTTTATATTAAATAATAGGGTAATAAAGCATGTACTTTAGTCTCTGGGTTATCACTTAAACTTGAGTTGCATGAGGCTTATTCTTGGTCCAAATGAGTATTCCCTGGAGAAGTAATGTCATTGTCACCTAGGAATTTATTAGAGATGTGAAATATTAGGTCACAACTCCAGAGCTACTGCATCAGAAATACTGAGGATAGAGCTATACTTTCTGTGTTTTGATAAGTTCTGTGGGTGATTCTGATACCTGCTGAAGTCACTGACCTAAATTTTCTTAGTTAACCAGCATCCTGGCTATTGTTGAGTTTTATCCACCAAGAACAGTCATCCTCTCAAGCAGTAATGTCCCAAATGAGGTGTATATATAAGACAATCCAGTAGAGTCTGGGGGAAAAAAATACCGAAATTGCAACTTACATACTTATTTTGCCCTATTTTATTTTATATTTTTTTGTATGTATTATAATATCCAAAATACACACACACACATAAATATATAATACTATATATATATGTATGTTTAAATAGTTAACTATACTTTCTATTGGAAGGATTATTAATTTTTTTAAACAGGATGTGGGTTTAAATAGTTTGGACACCGTTTTTCTGAAGGATACTTGCAGTTATGAGTTATATTCTGAGAATCACAGGGATCAAAGCGGAAAAAGGAAAGCAAATTACAGTAAAATAATTCAGCTCATATTTGTAGGTTACAGTTAAATTCTAGTTAGATCTCTTTGCACTTACAGGCATTCTTAAACATTGCAAATAGTCAACTGTTATCACAATTAAAGCTGAATAGTTTATTATAGAATGAGTATTGATCGCTGCCTGGGCATTCCCCTCAAATGAAATGAATGACCTATATTTTGTTAAATCCTATTGACTAAAGAAAATCAACAAGATATATTTGAGTAGAAAATTCCAAATCCTATTTGCCAGATGCTTTTTAGCATCAAATTAAATATAAATGCAGATAGGGATTTTGAAGAGAAACAAGCACTCAGTATGGTTTGCATTACTGGAAATGCTATGCAAAACCTGTGCTTCTGGAGTGCCTGACTTGGGTGGCTCAGTCAGTTAAGCTTCTGCCTTGGGCTCAGGTCCTGGTCTTAGGATTCTGGGATCCAGCCCTCAGTCAAGTCAGATTCCCTGCTCAACAGGGAGCTGGCTTCTCCCTCTCCCCAACCCCTGCTTATGCCTTCTCTCACTCTTTCTCTCAAATAAATAAATAAAATCTTTTAAAAAGAACAGAAAAGACGAAACCAACCCCCCCCAAAACAACAACAACAACAAACCCCAAAACAAACCTGTGCTTCTATTACTTCTTGTAGTTAAATGACTTATTATTTTGTTAATTATTACTTCCAAACAAGGAAGAAATATATGAATTTCAAGTTAATAAATTAGACTCTGTGCTATTGTACAAGTAATAGATATAGAATAGGCTTCAAGGTATGGGATACATTAGAAATATCTGTCCTTGCCTTTTGTTCCATCCATTAACATTAATAGTTGACTGTTCACTGTGTATGTGAATGATACCTGTCCTTTGACTTCCTGAAATTTCTACTCCATGTAAATTTCTTGAATGATTTTTACAGTTTCTCAAGACATTCTTCTGGATAAAATAGAAATATATGGAATGATACATACCCACGTAAATGGATTTAGGACTTTGTTAAATAACTTAAGAAGTATTGAACAGAAACTGGCCTTGATGAACTATTTCTTGAAATAAAATCCAGAGACGGTGTAAAAATTACTGAGAGAAATTAAAGACTTAAATAACTTCAAATATCCCCATTCCTGAATTCATTTTCAATATTATTAAGAATTATTTCCTCTCAACAAATTCTGAGAAAAGTTACTATAATGTTAGGGCAAGACTTTATTCTTTAGCCATGATAACAAGTGGCCACCAGAACTGGTTTAGACTAGTTTGGTCGATCGGTGAGGTGGAGATGGACATACAGGGACAAATGCCACGTGATGAGGGAGAGAGACTGGAGGTTTGTCGCTGCCAGCCAGAGAATGCCTAGGAGGGCTGTTGGCCTCCTAGGAGCTAGGAAGAGGCAAGGAAGGATTTTACCAAGTCAACAGGCAAGGAAGGATTTTACTAAGTCAACAGCAGGAGCATGGATTTACTGACCCCTTGATTGTAAACTTTTAGCTTTGAGAACTGTGACAGAATAAATTCCTATTGTTTTAACCATCCCACATAATGGTATTCTTTTTTGTTTGTTTGATTTTGTTTTTACAGCAGCCTTCGTAACTGATACATTTGGTTTTTACTATTGGACAAACTTAGGAAGATTAGAAAAATACAGTTTCTTATTTATTTTTATTTATTTAATTAATTTATTAAGATTTTACTTATTTACTTGACAGAGAGAGAGATCACAAGTAGGCAGAGAGGCAGGCAGAGAGAGAAGAGGAAGCAGGCTCCCTGCTGAGCAGAGAGCCAGATGTGGGGCTCAATTTCAGGACCCTGGGATCATGACCTGAGCTGGAGTCAGAGGCTTTAACCCACTGAGCCACCCAGATGCCCCTCTTTTTTATTTTTTAAATAAATGTACCGTTGTATTTTTACTTCAGATATTGAGCAGTAGTAGTCTCATCATCTTTTGACATTTCAATGCAATCGCATGCAAAATCCCAGCAGACTTTTTAGTAGAAATTGACAAGCTGACTTTAAATTATTTATGGAAATACAGAGAACCTAGAATAGCCAAGCAGTTATGGAAAAGGAAAACAAAATTGGAGGATCACTTTTTTTTTTTTAAAGATTTTATTTATTTATTTGACAGAGAGATCACAAGTAGGCAGAGAGGCAGGGAGAGAGGGGGGAGGGAAGCAGGCTCCCCACCGAACAGAGAGCCCGATGTGGGGCTCAATCCCAGGACCCTGAGAGCACGACCTGAACCGAAGGCAGAGGCTTAACCCACTGAGCCACCCAGGTGCCCCTGGAGTGCCACTTATTAAAAAGCTACACTATACAGATGTGATATAAGAATAAACATTTTTTTAAATAGATAAAGGGAATAGAACAAAGGGTACGGAAATAGACCCATATTTATACAGTCAGTTGATTTGGGACAAAGATGCCAAGGCACTAAATGTGAAAAAATCATGTAGCAGTATCATTGCTAAGTATTTACCCAAAAGAAATGAAAACATACACCCACAAAAAGATACATGACTTTTTACAGCACCTTTATTCATAATAACCAAAGACTGAGGAAGGGAGAATGTCCCTCACCAAGTAAATGGATAAACAAGATGGGCTGTTTTCCTATACTGAAATAATATTCTGCAAACAAAAGGAACAGACTGCTGATATTCATGGATACATCTTACAGAAATCATGCTGAGTGAAAGACGTTAGATACAAAGTTGTTCATACTCTGTGGTTTCATTTGTATAAAGATCTAAGGCAGTCAAACCTAATTTATGATGATTGAATTAGATCAGTGGTTGCTTGGTACCGAGGTGAGTCTGAGTATTGATCGCAAAGAGGTGACAGATGTTCTCTGTCTTGATTGGGGAGGTGGTTATTCAACACATACATTTGTCAAAATTTACTTATTAAACAGTACACTTGGAGTTCTGTTTTATTGGGTGTATGTTATGCTCAGGAAAGTTAAAAATGTCTCGAGAGAGGTCACTTCTATTTTTCCTCAGTTAATTTGTGATATAATTAATTTAGGTGGGCTCAACCAGAATTTTTTAGATAGCTTAGATGAGACTAAACTATGTAACCCTTGTTTTATATTTGTGTGTGTCTCTGTATGCTTTCTCAGTCACACAATGAAATATATTTCTTACTGTAAATCATAGAAAAAATTTTTGAAATACCCTGCTTTAGGGCACTATAATAAATCCAATCCTGTTCAATATTTATCATCGATCTGGATGAAACTGCATAACCTTTATCATATTTACTGTAGGCATCAAGCCATCAGGCACAGAATGCTTTGGTGGTCAATAATTTAATTTTTTTAGGTACAGATACCCAGTTTGAGTGAAAGTGTAAGAAATTGTATATATACACTCTGCTGATGGAAATGTGAATTTATATAAGCATTTTGGAGGGCAGTTTGGGAAGTTTGATTCAACTGACATACCTTCACACTCATTGTTTCTTTCCTCAGCTATGTCCATCTGGTGAGCCCATCAAAATAATTCTTCATTTCCACTACAGTGTTGTTAATTTCCTTTTGGTTCATAGAGTTTCAATCTCTGCTTACATTACCTATCTTTTCTTGCATGTTCTCCACTTTTTTGTCAGAGCTCTTGCATATTAATCATGTTTATTTTAAATTCCTGGTCTAATAAATTTTAAAAACTCTGTCATATTTGAATTTTTTTTGTTGTTTCTCTTTCTCTTCAAATAGTGTTTTTTCTTGACTTGTAGAATGGTTTCTAGTGTTTTGTTAAAAGCCAAGCATGATATATTAAATAATATTACCTGAGGTAAACAGGCCTTTAGTGGGAGTTTATGTTAATCTGGCTAGGATTTTGTTTATCTTTAATGTCTGTTTTAACTGTAAATATGGAAGACTTCAATTTTATTTCTTTTCTGGGGTTTTTTTTTTTTTTTTTTTTTGGTTTATTTATTTATTTATTTTTTAGAGAGAAAGCATGAGCAGGAGGGGCAGAGGGAGAGAGAAAATCAGGTGACTGGCACTAAGTACAGAGCATAACACTGGGTGTGTGGTGGGGGAAGGGCTCAATCCCATGACCCTGAGATCACAACCTGAGCCAAAATCAAGAGTTGGATGCTTAGCCAACGGTGCCATCCAAGAGCCCTGAATTTTTTTTTTTTTTACCTCCCTTGCTGTCTTTGGGTTTCCTTAGAGACTTTTTTTTTTTTTTTTTTTTTTTTTTTAATAGAACCCACATCTTCTAGTTCTTTTAGCTGGAATCCTCTGTTATTACGCAGAAGCCTTGGTGAGGTATGGGGGAGGGGGATGCATTCTGTCATCTTATGATTAGGTCTTCATCTTTCAGTGAGAATGTCACTGTATCTCACACTTCCTGTGGCTGTTCTTACTCAGTGACTAAGGAGGGCAGAGATCAGGCAGACCCTTTTCTGGGAATTGGAGGACTTCTCTGAAAGATGATTTTGGGTCAAGTACTTCCACTAGTATGTTGAACCTTCATGGAAGTGCACTGTTCTGAGACTCTCACTCAGCCTCCTGCCCTTCCCTCTCAGCTTCACAAGAGCAAGAGGAGCACGTGATCTGACAGACCTCCTGGCTTCCCTCAAGTCCCTTCCCATTTCCCTTCACAGGTATTTCTTCTAAGATAATCTCTTGCATGTTTAGTCATGTTTTGGCACATGCTTCTCAGAAGATCTGGACTACTTTATCTATTCATATTAAAATACAGAGATTAAGTATAGAGTGCTAATGGGTTTTTAAGACCAAACATCAAAATTAAAAGTCAGTTTGTACTTTTGGTTAGGTGTTTCACACTATAGTTGAAGACCCTTGGAATTAAAGATTTATTTTTTCTTCTGATAAATGTATGTTTTTGGGAAATTTTTTTTTAAAAGATATTATTTATTTGACAGACAGAGATCACAAGTAGGCAGAGAGGCAGGCAGAGAGAGGAGGAAGCAGGCTCCCCGCTGAGCAGAGAGCCAGATGCAGGGCTTGATCCTAGGACCTGAGGATCATGATCTGAGCTGAAGGCAGAGGCATTAACCCACTGAGCCACCCAGGTGTCCCAGGAAATTTTTTTTTTAAGATTTTATTTATTTATTTGATACACAGAGATTACAAGTAGACAGAAAGGCAGGCGGGGGGGGGGGCAGGCTCCCTGCTGAGCAGAGAGCCCTATGTGGGACTCGATCTCAGGACCCTGAGATCATGACCCTGAGCCAAAGACAGAGGCTTAACCCACTGAGCCACCCAGGCGCCCTGTTTTTGGGAAAAATTTTTAACACACTGTGCTGGTCTAACCAGTAGGTTCTCCTCAAATGCTTATGGAGTAATATAGTACTTCTTATAACTAAAATATGTAACATCTAAATTACCTCTCTTCTACTTACTAATGTGCTCTCTGTATCTTGTGCAAGCACTCTGAGGAACTCAGTATGTCTTCAGTGGAGCAAATGTGAAGTGATAGTCTCTGAGGTTCTGGCTACAGTTCTTGTTATCAATAAGCAAGTAATCATTTAGCATGTGCTCTGCCGGGAATCATTTTGATCAACTTAAAAGATTAGATTAACTTAATGAGAGACTAGTTTCTCCTGCTAATGAGATGAGTTTCAAATTCTAGGGTATCACTGTTTAACTTCTTTAACATTGAATGATATTTTTCCTACAATCTAATGCATAAAAAAGCCCCAAGCTGATGTAACTTACCAACTGTTACCAATTTAACCCTGAGGAGTAGCATCTCCTTGCAGAATTCAGAGGTGTTTTATCTCTATCTTGATCTTATTTCCGCTTCTGTCATTATCTGTGGCCTTGGGGGCATTTCTCTTCTTTTGTCATAGGTGAGTGAGGATGAATATCAGCAAACTCCAAAGGTGATCAAATACTTTATGCAATTCACATCCATTCCTTTGATTTGCCAACCCTTTATAAACAAAACATTAAATTAAAATCTTATGATGAATTTAGGTTACTCATATTTTTGATTCCTTTTAATTTCTCCTAGGCATAACCAGGTGGTAGACAATTAAATCTTTTTTTTTTTTTTAAGATTTTATTTATTTATTTGACAGGCAGAGATCACAAGTAGGCAGAGAGGCAAGCAGAGGGAGGGGGGAAGCAGAATCCCTGCTGAGCAGAGAGCCTGATGTGGGGCTTCATCCCAGGATCCTGAGATCATGACCTGAGTCAAAGATAGAGGCATAACCCACTGAGCTACCCAGATGTCTGACAATTAAGTCTTTATGTAGATTCCTCATAGGTTCTTAATAAGAACTGAATATGCTAACTTTTAGACATACACAATCATATCTATCAGATATGAAAAACAAAAATGTGCATTAGAACTAGTGTACATTTTGAACTACTTAAGGTAGTCAAGAGATATTATTAAAGTTTACCTATTCACTAAAACATCTATATCATATTAATTAATCGTATAAATGTTTTCTTGGAATATGTGATAGATTGGATCATTCCTTTCAACCAGAAAATTATGAATTTCAATTACTGTTACCAGATATAATTATCTGGAAAGTCATAGGTGGTCAGCTAAAGGGGAGTGCCAAAGAAAAAATATATTTAAAAGTAAAACTGGGGCCATCTGAGCAGCTTTTTTTTTTTTTTAAAATATTTTATTTATTTATTTGAGAGAGAGACAGTGAGAGAGAGCATGAGCGAGGAGAAGGTCAGAGAGAGAAGCAGACTCCCCATGGAGCTGGGAGCCTGATGCGGGACTCGATCCCAGGAATCCAGGATCATGACCTAAGCCGAAGGCAGTCGTCCAACCAACTGAGCCACCCAGGCGTCCCTGAGCAGCTTTGAAGTATGTGAAAAATCATTGCAAATTACTGAAGCTTTAGGGAATTGCTACAGCCCTGGAAAAATGATGGCTAGGGCAGGAAGGATGCTTATACAGGCACAGACTGGAGCATATCTGGTATTTACATTTTTAACTTTCAAAGAAATGCGGTACTGTTTTAAATATTTTAATACTATCACTGTATTTTTAATCAATAATTATTTTCAAGAAATTTTATGTATCTATGTATCTTAAAGGATTATTGTGTTTTTGAGACATTTTAAAACCACTTTCTGATTTTAAACACTTGCAAAGATCTGCACTTCCAGTTTTGTAATGAAAATTGTTAAATACATGAAATGAGCTTATTTACCATAGTTCTACTTTCTGGAATTTTTTTTTTTTTCCACTAGACTGTATTGACATCAAGGTATTGGCATTAAGAAACCAATACCTGCCTCTTTGTCACAGGTTAGAGAGGAGTGAGGATTGGTTTAAAATGAGTGTGGAGAAGCCCTGCGTGGAAGAAAAAGGCTTTCTTTCATCTTAAATAGTAAAAGAACACATTTACTTTATAGGATCTGAAATATAAAAACTATGTGAATCCTCATTTTTTATTGCCGCACAAATGAGGGTTTCCGGGGATAGTCCTGTCAAGTCTCCAAGATATCAGACAATGTGGAAAGCCAATGTGAGTGCTGTGTTTACTCTCCCAGGAAAAGGAACCCATGCTTTGTTTTTTAATGAAGAGTATACCTATAGAACTGTCACATGGTCTAAGGGAAATTTTGCATGAAAATCATTTTGCTGAAGAGTAGCAAAGTCATTCTGAGTGTTAATCGGGGAAGGTAGTATTGAGATTAAGAAGATTTAACCATGTTGCATTTTATTTCATTTTATTTCTTAATCATTTTTAGCTAAACCTGCCCGCTTAGTATCTGTAATTATGGCATGTATTAAAACCAGCCAAGCTGTTAAGTACACACTGAGATGTGTAGCTACTGCTCTAATATATCACTCAATCATTTTCCATTATACCATGCAACATTAGTCACCATTATTGCAGTGTGCAGCCTTGATAAACACTTCATGCTAAAGGAGAAAATGTTGGGAATATTGCCTAATGTTTCTTACCTCTACATTATGTTTCTCGTGTGGTTCTCCTTGCTTCAATTCATCTGGTTCCCTTTGTGAAATTTGCACAAATTCTTAACATGAAAGTATCCCCAAATGTCTTCGTTGTAATTAGGTTGTAATTCTGAGCAGAGGTTCTAGTGACATTTAAGAGCAAACTGAGGAGCCGATGGGATACCACCAACTCTGGGGAGATGAGAAAAGGAAGAGCAGAACTAATTTATGTAAGTCTGGGAGCTGATTATTTTATGCACAGCTACTTACAAACTACAAATGTCCTTTGTTGTTGTCCCCTTATTTTCTCTAGGTTCAGTGTTTACATCACAACTGTTCAGTAGCTGGTATTTAGTTCGTCGTGGTTGAAATAAACTTCTTAATGACAATTTGCTATGTTCAGAATATCTGTATCCACCTCTAAAAGAGCATTGTATTGGTGCATCTAGATTTTAACCTCAAGGTCTCTAAGAGATCCCACAAGTTTTTTTTTTTTTAATTAAGTTGAGGGTGTTACTATTTTTTTAAAAGATTTTATTTATTTATTTGACAGAGATCACAAGTAGGCAGAGAGGCAGGCAGAGAGGGAGGGGGAGTGGGGGGGTGGGGTGGGGGGTGGGATGGGTAGCTGACTCCCCGCTGAGCAGAGAGCCTGGGGACTCTGAGATCATGACCTGAGCTGAAGGCAGAGGCTTAACCCACTGAGCCACCCAGGAGCCTCAGAGTTCCACAAGTTTTAACCATTGACAAACAGAACTCTTTTTATATCAAGTTCAGGTAATGTATTTGCAGAATAGACATGAACCCATTTATGCTCGAGGATTTAAACACACACACACAAACACACACACACACACACACAAGTCATTTGTTAATACAAAAGGAACGTGGAACACAAGCTACCGGACATAGAAAGGCAGTCGGTGTGTGTTTGGGGTGTGTGGAGAGAAGTTCTAGCTGAGGCTTCAACTGAAGAGCGCACGTGAGCTCCAGCCCTGCCCGGAGGGGAGCCTGCGGGGCTCCCTGTGCCTGAGGCACCTGCCGCTCTGCGCCCTTTGTTATTCCTCCACCGACCAGAAGCTTCTGCCTGTCCTTGCTTGGAGCCTAGATGTGTCCCAGCCGTGGTCCTCACCGGTGGGCTTCCGGTTCGAGGGTGGAGTCTCCCTGCGAATCTGTTGTCCTTGGGGGTGGGGGACTTTTGTTTGCATTTCTGCCTCTGGCCCTAGGATCGTGGCACTCCAAGTGGGCTACCCGATTCGTGGGGTCGACACCAGGACATCATTGAGTGCAGGTGCTCTGGGTCTTTATCAGGACCCTGCGTGGGCGCGGCAGTCTGTTTGGGAGCGCCCAGTCTGCGGTGGAGCAGAGGTTAGTGTCTTCTCCTACGGTGTGTTTTGCTTCCCTCCTGCACCTTCAGCAGAGCTGACACCAGCCACCGCTTCATAGTCAGCCAGTTGTGCTGGCGGAGGCTCTTTCTGTTTTCACTGTTTTTAGGTTTTCACTAGAGTTGCTGCCACCATCTCTGCGGTTCCCCAGCACATCAGACGGCCTGGGCATGGCAAGGAAGGGGTCTCAAAAGAACCTCTTTCCCTTGAAAAGTAGGTCACCTATCAGAGTAACTGACCATGCCTGCGGGTGTGAGAAACAGAATCAGCAGTGTCGTTTCCCATTCTTGGTCTACAGATGAGGATGGGGGGGGGGAGGTGAACTGGGGAAGGCATTTAGGCTGGATTCTGCAGGGGCGGTTGGATATAGAAGTTTCCCTTGAAATTTATCATCAGCCTGTGCATCTCTGGGTTTAGGTCCGTTCTGTGTTTTCAGTGCTGTTATTTTCCTGAATTCCACATGCTTTTCCCCGCCTCATCTGCTAATCCCAAGCCTGTCTAACCTCAGTCCTGCTCTCTCCACTAGGTTTTAATCAATTAGGTTAGTTCACTTTAACTTTTTTTTTTCTTTTGAGGCTTTCTGTTTGCCAGTGGTTAGGGTGAGACTATACAACCTAAACGTAAATGAACCATCTTTAAAATACATATTCGGACTTGGTGCAACTGCATTTCTGCTTTCCTGACCAACTCCCAAGTGAGGGCAGTGCTTCTGGTCCCTGGACGATTTGGTAGGATGCACGTGATACGCATTCACTGATTCCGAAGTATTTACTCTGGAGAATAGCTGTGTGGGCATCACCTGGAGCCACTTGGAAAATGCTAGTTCTGGGGAATTTTATTTACATCTGATCAAACGGAATCTCCAGGTTAGGTTCCTAGCATCTGTTTCTTCACAGAAACAACAGGTTGTTCTAAGTCTCAGCCACTGAGTCTGGTTTAGCATCCGTATTCTGGCAAGAAACGGGAGTTCCACAGGTGCCAAGACAGAAGCACAAAGATAGCAGACAGCTTGTCTAATATTAGCAGTTAACAGGGTGCCTGTGTGGCTCAGTCAGTTAAGTGTCTGCCTTTGGCTCAGGTTATGATCTCAATGCAGGATTGAGTCCCGCATTGGGCTCTCTGCTCAGCGGAGAGTCAGCCTCTCCCTCTCCCTTCTGCTCTTCCCCCTACTCGTGTTTTCTGTCTCTCTCATATAAGATCTTTTATTTTATTTTATTTTTTATTTATTTGACAGAGAGATCACAAGTAGGCAGAGAGGCAGGTAGAGAGAGAAGGGGAAGCCAGGCTCCCCGCTGAGCAGAGAGCCTGATGTGGGGCTCAATCCCAGGACCCTGGGATCATGGCCTGAGCCAATGGCACAGACTTTAACCAACTGAGCCACCCAGACGCCCCTTACAAATAAAACCTTTAAAGAAAAAAAAAAATAGGAGTTAACAGGTATGGAATGACTCCCTTCTCCCTTTTATACTCTTAGTGGTATGAACTGAAACTCAAGTCTTAATCTCTCTAGGTGTTTTTCTCTGTAAAATGAAAATAGCATTACCTCACCTCACAAGATTTGTATTAAGGTTGTAAGGGATAATAAATGTAAGAAGTCCGGGCCATAGCAGGTACTGAATTTACTGTGATTGGGACATTATTTTCTTTTTAAGTATATTAACTATTTTCTAAACTAGATTACAGATCATTTGAGGGTGGGGATTTGAGGGATTGCTCTCCTTTTTGATTAACTGGTTGCTAGCCCAGAGCTGAGAACAGAGCAAATGCTCTGTAAATGTTTATTAATGTGGCTCAAAACATCCTCTTGACCTTTCAGTATTTAGTCTCCCAACTCAAATTAGTTGGTATCAGGTAATTCTCTTTCTTGGACCCTGACCCAAAGGCCACCGAACTTAACATTCATGTCGTGAGCAGCTCAGGAGTATACTCAGGTCCGTAGTAAAGTGACCTAAACCTGGGGACCACTTGAAGGACGATATGAGATTCAGATCTAGTTCATTTGGGGTTTCAGACTCAGAATTTAATCCTTCAAACTAAATTTCTACAGCAACTCACCTGTAACTAATCTGACCGGTCTGGAATACTCTGTAGTAGAGGCGAGCTAATACTAACCTGATAACTGCCTCATCACATTCTCAGGGTCCTTATCCATTTTCATGTTCTTCACTATTAACTGGAAATACCCTGAGGGCAGAGTGTATCTTTTACCTTTAGATCCTCAATAGTATCATAGTATAAGGTACATTGTGGTAACTCTAGACTTTTGTACCTTTTCTGGGTTGGAATGAGAGAAAATATAAACCAACCTGATATTTATTAGGCTTCTGTTCAGAAGTTAAATTAACTTGCTGTAATTAAGTCATTTGCCTTTGATTTTCACTGTAACCCCGTGCTTGTGTCCTTGCAGAAGTATTTCTGAGCCAACCTAAATTAATCATTGCAAGTAATTTTAATAGTGGTAGGAGCTCCTTGATTTCTCATGTCCTGTGCAAAATTTTTGACAAATACCTTGATTAAATACAATAATCTTGCGAGAAGCATTATCTCCATCTGTATAGAGGAGAATGCTAAGGCCCAGTGTTTTCCAAAGTCAGGGATTTAAACTTGGGTCTGCCTGAGTCTAAAGCTGTGCTCTGGATCGTTCTGATCTACAGCTGCCTTACACTCTGATTTTAAAATTTGACTTGAGAAAGGAGTAAATCTTCTTAGTATTATATTTAATGGAGACATGAATAATTTTCATCATAAATTGTTAACAACTACATTTAAGGCAGTATATAATGATTCCTAACCACGAGACACCAGAGTGAGTTCAGCAGAATGGAGTTTGTATAGACCTTGACATCGAGGGGAGTATGGTCTGAATGTTCTCTCCACAGCCTATTGGTTAAGTAGACATAGGCAAGTTTCATAACTTTATTTCAGTATTTGCGTCTATAGAATGAGGATAATAATGATTGCAGATTAGTGCTAAAATAGAAGATAAGTAGATACTTGGGGTAGGCCTTCCATATAGAGCACTCTCTCCATTCTTCTATTCTGTACCTGGATATCCTGTAAATTCTTTAAGGTCAGTATTTCCCAACCAATGTATTGTTTTTTCTCCACGTTTCTGCTTTAATATTTTCCTGCTAATTTGATGACGAGCATGTGGCAAATTCTATGTCAAGCTTCCTCGAGGGGGGCATCTGGGTGGCTCAGACAATTAAGCATCTGCTTTTGGCTCAGATCATGATTCCAGGATCCTGGGATAGAGCCCCACATAGGGCTCCCTGCTCAGTGGGGGAGTCTACTTATCCCTCTCCCTCTGTCCCTCCCCTTGCTCATGTTCTCTCTGTCTCTCAAATAAATAAAATCTTAAAAAATTCCTTTAAGGAAGGAAACCTAAGAAGATTAATTCAGAATACCCTTAGTTGGAATATCTTACTAAAGAAAAAAAGAATGACCAGATAATGGTAGACTAGATACAAGAAAAAGAGAATACATGGTTCAATGTCATTACTCTGGACTAACCATTAGCTAGATGAGTAGGTAACAAGTTTCCTAGAAGGGATCCCAACCCATTAGATTTGAACAGTAAACTCCTTAAGCATTTTACAAGGTATGCTAACTTTACTTCAGGAGGAAATTGGGCATGTCATCCTGAGAAAGGTTCAGTCTTCTAAGAGGAGGGGGCCATGTTTAGCTAATCTCCATTAAAGACATCCTGCTTTTCTGGCACAGGATGTCTCCCCCCAGACTGTGGTCTTTTGATTAACTGTAATACCTTTAGTTTCTTGTTTGGTTTTCATTTTCTGTAATCAAATTATCTTTCTAATATTCCAGTCTCATCATAGCACTCATAAATTTAAAAGCTCTCCATTGCCTGGTCATTGATCTCAAAAGTCCTTAACTTGCTCTTTCACAACTTGTTTTCATTCTCATGGCTGGGTTCCTCTTAGTCACCCTTTATAATAAAGGTTTTCTTCCTCTGTAGGAGCATACTAACTCGTTACTAAATCTCCTAAGGACTCGATGTACCCATGTGCCGTTATGCTTTCTCCTTCTTTTCCTTTTTGGAAAACCGGATTCATCCTTAAAGACTTCTATTAACTAACACAATTTTTCTGAAGTACTCATCCTGATCTCCCACTAGGATTAGCTTTTCTCTCATCCCCTGAACCATCAGTTAACTCTCCATTATTTTACTCAGCAAGCATTTATATAACTTCTAGTACATGAAAACATTAGAGTAAGCAGTTTGTAAATGCTAACTCATTTATATTTAGTATAAATATGACACCATAAGGTAGGTACCAATTTTATCCTTATTTTATAGGTTGAAAACTTGAGTCACAAAGAGGTTAACATACTTTCTCAAAGTCACAGGGGTAGTAAGAACTAGAGCTGGAATTCAAACCTAGGCAATGTAGTTCTGAGTGAGTTCTTTCAGAGCCCGTGTTTTTCATCATCATGTGAAAATTATTTGTACAGATAATTAAATGTTGCATTAAAGATCTATTTCAGTGCTTATTATGTTACAGAGTTTTCATGTTTCATACCAGCTTCCCCCCTACTAAACCCCTTGAGGAAAGGAAGAAATTCTGTTTCCTTAATCCCTTGCTCTGTACCTGGTTTAAAATGGGTGCCTAATAAATACATATGGAGTTGAATTAAGAGTAAAAATACTTTTTCTTTCTTTTGCTGATAAACAGATTTGCATGCTAGTAGCTGTCCTTGAGGTTTGTTTGTACTCAGTGGGAAGAAAGGTAAGAAGATAAAAGTAAGTCAGTTGAGCAAAAAAAAGGCAATACTAGCAAATGGTCAGAAAATTACACTAAATACTATTATAGAAGTTCTTTTCAGAAATGGATAATAACTTTAGCCATGTAGTAAGGAGACAGAAGATTATACAATAATAGGGTAACCAGCAAGGCTTGCTTTAGTAATGTGAATTGTCTCACCAAATGTGGATAGAGGCCCATACATAGTTCACACATGTCATTGAAACAAATCTGTACACTTTGAGTATTGCTAAATGAGGGTTGACCTATATTTTTTGGAAAGGTAAATACTACTTTCAGTAGAGATCCTGATAGCTCAAATAGGAAAAGCTGGACTAGTTGAATCTTCAGAGGGAAAAAAACATCACAAATCCCTTTACAGGGGAAAAAATATAATAAAAGAAAAATAATCACTTAGGCTTTGTCACAGATAGTGAATATTCTCATGAAAGCATTTGATAAGTATGCAAAGTATGGTAAGTATGCAAAGACTATAGGATTACAAAGCTGTTAGAGCAATTGATAATATATATGATAGCACTGAAATCAATTTTGTAAAATGGATATTGGACTGGAATGAATACCAGTAGTAATAATGGTGGAAGGTATCAGTTAAGGAATGATAACACTGTCTTTTTTCTTATGTAACTTAGTATTTGGGTAACTGTATATCCTATTATAAACCATTTTTGTCTGATTTTTCTATTCACTATAGATTTAATTATATAAAACTACTGGAGCTTGATATCTAGTAAAGCTACAGAATCACAGAATTTTTGAGATGATAGCAACTTTAGATTATGAGTTCAAAGTGCCACCCAGTATAGATTTTTTAAAATTTTTACAATATTCTTAATAAACCAACAACAATCCTTTCCATTTTAACACAGCTTCAGTTGTTAGACTGGCCATTGAGTAGAACACTATTAATTGAGGTCTTCTCTAACATTTAGTACTAAAGATGGAATAAAAGAAGTTTGTTACTCTAAGGAGATTTGCTGCAGGCATCTGTCATTTAAAAAGGAAATAAGTGCATCATTACCAACAATTTTATGTAAATTAGACAATTTTGTGGTATACCTTTAGTTAGTCTTAATAAAAACTCTACAACTTTTGTTGGCAATAGGGTTCATGTGTCTCAAAATAGGACGTCTTGACATGCATTAATTCAGCTGTGCTGTCTTAAACTTTATACTGACAAAGTATACACAGGCTGTGTCCCATCTTGTTTGAAAATACCTAGGTTTTGTAGTCCTGAAATCACTGGAGTGAAGACATTTTAAACACTATCTCACAAAATGGTTCAGAACCATGAATTTTCTATTTAGTTGGCACTTTCTGAGTAGGTATCCAGAGGGACGTGTTCCTTTGGTTATCTGGCAGATTTTTTCCATTGCATGCATTACTGTTAAGTTTAGGACATTTTTAAAATTGTTGACATCATAAAGCCTTTACATTTGAACAGCTGAAATAAAATATTTTTCCCCTTCTTTTGTATCATTAACTTTAATTTAGCATCTACTATATGTCAGATCTTCAGTACCTCAGAAGTTAAGAGCTTGTCAGTGTTGGAGGCAAAGCAAAGAAAAAAAAACACATAATATTTTCTATATTAAGCACTTAGGATGAATAAAACCAGCTGCTAAGTATTTTAAGTGCATCTCCTGTTAAATCCATGGGTAGAATGTCTTACATGCTTGCTAATGGCAGCCACTGTATTGTTTTATAGATACTCATTTGTTCCCCCAAAGCAATCCTATAGAATAGATACTAATGTTTTGTCTATTTCACAGACAAGAGACATGGGGCACTGGGAGCCTCCTGATCTTTTCAAGGCAATAGAACATCTAAGTGGCAGTGTAAGGACCCCAGAGCTGTATATGAAGTGTCACAAAACAAAGCCCCAAATTACTACTTGAATATTTATAATTATCTGTGGCAGGTTCTTTCATCCTGTTGCATTAATGCACAGACTGTAACCACAGAAAGTAAGAAAACCATCTCCTAGGGAAGGCGAGATAAGCAAAACCAGAGAATTTAGAATTGTCACCAGATTTGCTGGTTGAAGGAGGAAAAAAAATCATCTACAGATATTTTAGTGAGAACATGAGTATCTAAAGAGGAAAATGATTCTGAAACATCTCTTCAAGAAACAAAGTAACCTGAATTTCATAATTAGGAGAAAGTATGAATTTCTGTGTGACAGACTAGTTCAAGTCTAACCCCAGTGTTAGAAAAATAAGCAAGGACCATACGTGGCATTTCAGTCAGAACATCTTCTCACAAGATGGTTTGTATAGTTCAGCTCACAAATGGCTGCTTCAGAAGCTGCCTCAATTATCCCCTGGGTTTCTCTGTTCACAGAGAATAACAGACATATAAGGACTGAAGACCTGTTGGAGCCAAGTTAGTTGAGGAAAGTCCTCTCAGGTGAAGAGATCTAATTTTTCGTGTAACTGTCAAGCTTTGTGCCACACAGCTGAATACATTTGCAGATAAGCAAACTGAGGCTGTGGTTTTAAGGTGATCTGATACATTGTGGAATCCATGGGAAACCCAGAAAGATTTCTTGTGACTCGTTAGTGGCATCCCTGTTTCCTCCAAAAGCTTTCACTCTGATACTCAGGGCTTTCTTTATTCTCCCTCGCTTGGGAGATAATCTCTGTTTAAAGGCCTTTTTCTTGGGGCACCTGGGTGGCTCAGTGGGTTAAAGCCTCTGCCTTCAGCTTGGGTCATGATCCCAGGGTCCTGGGATCGAGCCCCACTTCGGGCTTTCTGCTCAGCGGGGAGCCTGCTTCCTCCTCTCTCTCTCTGCCTGCCTCTCTGCCTACTTGTGATCTCTCTCTTTCAAATAAATAAATAAAATCTATTTAAAAATGATTTCATAAAAGCCTTTTTCTCAAGTTAAAGGCATACACAACTGGATTCAGCCTTCTGGGAAGGGTTTAAACCAGGATACATTATGGGATAATAAGGTTCCTCTGAGACACCTCATTGTTGAACTGTCCTCAAAAAGTGAATGTTGAATATGAATTTGCCACTTCTAAAGAGCATTCTACCTATTTGTGAATTGAATCTGACATATCATCATAGGAAAGAAATGCCCATGCCACCTAAAAATGTGCTGATGTTCCATAAATGTGATCTACTTTTGGTTGTCAAGGAGAATTAGGTGAGGAAGGATACAGAACTGTCAAAAACTTGTAAGCTGACCATGTTATTCAATACAGATTGTAAAGTAAGACAATAAATTCTTTCCAAAGAGGCCCGTTCTCTTTCTCTCTCTCTCGACATGGATTAGTGGTACACTATCATCAAAACACATATATGCTTTTGTCATAGTACAAAATAATCAATGGCTATCTAAGAGAGCTTTAGATGTCTTTCTAGACATGATTAAAAAGCCATTCAAATTTGTGATTTTACAAATAAATGTTCAGAGTAAGAGGCATTAAGAAATGTTCAGAATAAGGGGGCCATTAGGTATATCAAAAACTCTCCCTAGGGTTATAAATTAAATAATAATTGGATAGGAGGTGACAAATGACACCAAGGCAATAACGGAGTCCTGAGCACATTAATTTGACTGACTTAGCATGGGGATAACCTGAGTCCTGATAGCAGACCACTTAGGAGGCTGTGAAACAATGGACCAACTCTATAAACTGTGCAGACACCATCTCTTAGTAAGGCCTTGAGCCATGTTCCCTGCACAACGGTGGGCATTTTGTTTGACATGGATGGCCTCTGATTGTGATGGAAGCACCAAACAGATCACTCAGAGTAGAGCCATGATGATGAAAATCTCAGCTAGAAGGGTGGTTTAAGCAAATGTTTTATCATCCGTGTGTTGTAACAACAAAATGTGACCAAGGACCTGAGATTTGTATAGAGCACATGAGTTCCTGCTCTTCCTTTTATTATTTAGGAGAGGTCTTTGAGTCTCGGTTTCCTTATCTGTAGACTGAAAAAGAATACCTTCTTCATGGAGTCATAGGGAAGTTTATTTTGCTAGGTATAGAATGGCAATTGACAAGAAGTATTGTTGTGATTCTTGGGAACATGAGTTGAAGATCTATGGGTGCCTGTCCAGCTTTGTGCTAGGCTCTGAGTTAGAGCATGACTTTTTAGCAATATGTCCTTAGAAGATCACTATCTGGGGAGGAATGGGGAAAATTAGAAGACAATAGGCAAGGGCTAAAATGTTGGTCAGTGCTGATTGGCACACACTAGAACTTTGGGTATTTTTTATGTACATGGTCAGTTATTAGCTAATGTTCCTGGTTTCCTTTTTACTGCAGACACACACACACACACACACACACACACACACACACTTACAAAATGAGGTGATTATTTGTAGCTTATATATGTATTTTAACATATGCATATATCATGGTAAATAACACCTTGATCAGGGTGCAGAATTTCTATCACTAGAAATATATGCCTATTCACATATATTCACTAGAAAAATAATTTATTCTCCTTCCCAGTCAGCCTCTGTCCAAGAGTATTCTAAGGATATACCGTGTTGGCTTCTGTCACCATAAACCACTTTTGTCTGTCTTTGATCCCCATATGAATGGAATCGTGCAGTATGTACTCTTTAAAATTCGACTTCTTTCCCTCCATTTGTCTATACAATGTATCCATATCTGTGCTACATCCATCCCTGATTCTTTTCATTGCAGTATCATATGTCATTCTATGCATAAAATACACATTATTTGCCCATCTTATTACTGATGAACATTTGAGCTGTTTTCAGTTTTGTGCTCTTATAAATAAAGGTGCTATAAAGGTTCTCTTACCATTTTTTAGTGGCCATAACCACTCATTTCTGTTAGGTATATTTGCAGGAGTAGAATTGTTGGGTCATAGGTATATGTGTCATGAAACATTTTTTTCCAAAATGGTCTTATTAATTTCTGTTTCCACCAGCCATATAAGAGGTTTCCAGTTGTTCTGTGTCTTGGAGGGTACTTGGTCCATTCAGTCTTCTGTTCAATCATCATGATAGCTTCTGTGTGAGTATGTGGACGACACTATTTTACCAGGTGTTGAGGGATGGAAATCATATATTCACAGAAACTTACAACATATTTGACCCACGGTTCTTTTTGCCTTGAATTTTTTAGCCTGGCTTTTCTAAGTTCCATAGACTCTCCAAAGGGTTATTTGTTTTGTGACCTGTACGAACATGAAAACATCTGCTTCTTACCTGCTGACCAAATGCTGATTATCAGTGCCCCAAGAGCAGATGAAAAAGTGTCCCTTCCCTGGAATACATAGCAGAACATTTTGTTGCATTTCTAACTTCTAGCTGCCTCTTGCAGAGTGGACATTTACCAAATGTTTGTTGAAATTAGTTGACTTTCTTTTTTTCCTGAACAGAATAACTTGGGCTTATTCCTACTATAAACTTTGCTTTTTCCTGGAAAACTGCTTATAACTTGCACATTTACCTGAAAACCTTAATTTGTTGTCTTCAGTGCTTTTAGTCTTATATGATATGCTTGGAGTGAGCAGTATTGTGAGCTTCCCAGAACATAAATCTGTACATAATTGTGCTCAAAACCAAGGTTTAACTATTTATTTATTTATTAGAGAGAGAGAGAGAGAGATCACAAGTAGGCAGAGAGGCAGGCAGAGAGAGAGGGAGAAGCAGGCTCCCTGCTGAGCACAGAGCCCGATACGCGACTCGATCCCAGGACCCTAGAATTATGACCTGAGCTGAAGGCAGAGGCTTAACCCACAGAGCCACCCAGGTGCCCTGGTATTAACTATTTTTAAGAAAGATCTGGAATAGCAATATAGGCAACTTAGAATTTTGAAAATTATTTTGGTGGTGTTTGCCTCAGGCCTTTAAAAGTACTGGGTGAATATTGGGGACAGTATGTTTAGAACTCTCATAAAAAATATTCGTACATGAATAATATGTGGGAACTAACCATTATCACATATAACATGTCTGACAACATAGGTCACCTCTGACTCTTCGAACAGTAGAGCTCTATAAATTCTTCATTGTATAGAAATAAAATTTGAGTCAGACTTAAAATGTTACATGCCTAAATGATGCATATTTCAAATGAGATTGTCATTAAAATACAAATAAATTTGATATCAAATTTTTGAGAGAATAAGAAAGTGAAAGTTGACCAAAACATATAATTTAAAATAATTTAGCAAGTGAAAAGAAATAGAATGCTCTTTTTTTGTTTGTTTTTTATTGCAGGAACCCCTATTTCTACGGGGATAGGTAGATACTTTGATGGTCCATAGTGCAAACTATATTGTCCAAATGGGAAAATGGACTGGGAGAAAATCAAGGCTTCTTACTTGTTTTCTTTCTATTCTTTACTCGAATCACAGGGCTTTATTTGAATTGTTTCTAAAGACTATTGGAGTACACTATTTTCCCTTCTTTCTGAAAAATATCTTTGCTTCTTATAGCTTAATTTCTATTATCTTGCAATACATTTCATGTTGTCCTTTGTAAAATCTCAATGGTATGGGAGTTTTCTCTTGATGATTCCTTAGCTGGGAACCTGCATTATTTCTTTTTACTGTTCACTTCATAAAGTAAACATCTGCATATATTTTCCTTCTATTTTTGTCAGTGCTATTTAAACACAATCATTTTGTGATTGTGTCTATGTGACTGTAAGCAAGTGGAGTTGAAGAATTCTAGGGTATCAATTCCTCTAGCCTTGTTTGGGCATCTCTAAAAATCTTCCTAAGCCCCATCAACCATGGGACTAATAGTCATTTATGGTGAGAGTGATCAGAAAGGCTCACCTGAATTTAACCTTAAGTTTAGCTGAGGTTTGTTATATATTTGACTTTATAAGATTTACATATTTGACTATAAACACCTGTTGGCACTAAAAATAGGCTTTTGATAATATGACCAATTGATACCCCAAATAAGGAATCAAAAAAGCTTGTGGAACCATCATCAGATGGAGTTTTTACTCTACCGTTTCTTCTGTTAGTATTTACTTCCTTGCAATTCTGTGTTAAAATTTCCATTATAGTGAAAAAAAATTTGAAAAGGCTCCACTTATCTAGTTAATAGGAATTCACTCAGGACCCTGGAAACCTGTGTTTCCTAGTATACAGCACTGTCACTTAGATGCTACACCCAGGCTTGCTAATTACACATATAGGGGCCAAATTTGTCACCTGAGCTACATGTCAGGTAGAATTCCTACCTCCTTGTTTCTAGAGGAAAGAAACCATAAATTCCTGCCTCAAAAGTAGTAGTAACAGGCTGATGACAATGTGATGATAATCACAACCATATATTAACTGTTGTAAGTTGTAGGGTTAGGGGAAGATTTTTCCCATCCTTGCTCCCTGAGCTCCACTGAGAACTTCCCGTGTGACCATCTGTTACCTCCTAATTCTAAATCATTACTGAGCTGCTTTCCCCCTACCTCTTACCTATTTTATATCTTCTTGTCTCACAGGCATCAAAGCATTTCCCAGACTTTCTTTGCTGCACAGCCATCATTATCACAGATACCCAGATGAGAATATGTTGTCTGGCCCACTTTTCAGAAGTACAGTTTCTGAGTATGTGTTCAGAGAAAGGGAGCTCTGTGGCTGAATTACCACCAATCCTTTAACATCTTTGGCTGAATGACATCTCCAGTTCTGCCCAGGGGGTAGAAATTCGCTTTCAGAACACTTATTCACAGGCTTACTTGGGGAATATGTATCAAGAAACTTCTGGTTCCTATAATCAATATTTTAAAATATTTCTGGTATTTTAAGCAAAATGACAAATGTCTATTCTGTATATCCTTTTGTCTTTTCAGAATTTTGGACTTACTGGAAATGAAGCTTATGAACATGAATTGAGGTCTTCCCTGATTCTGTACTCCAGTGATTTTGTAATTTTAAAATTTCAAATGCATGGCTTAGAATTACGTGTTTTGTGCATTGAGGACAGCTTGTTGTCATCCCCCAGCACTAAGATACCTTAATAATTGCTTATCACTCCGGATTTGGACTGTGGGAAGGGGAAGTACAATACTGGATAGAAGAATTGACAGACAAGGGATGCCTGGGTGGCTCAGTCGCTTACACATCTATGCCTTTGGCTCAGGTCGTGATCCCAGAGTTTTGGGCTCAAGCCCCACATTGGGCTCCCTGCTCAGTGGGGAGCCCAAGGAGCCCAATTCTCCTTCTGCCCCTCACACTGCTCTTGTGCTCTCTCTCTCTCAAATAAATAAATAAAATCTTAAAAAAAAAAAAAAAGACAGAAGCCCTGGAATATTCTAACAACTGCAGGTTTTCCCTGTAGTTGAAATGTATTAATAAGACAACTAAAGCAAAAAGTCCTCTGAGGCTTCAGATTCCAGAAATTGTTTTTGTGGGGAGGCTCTTTCCTAAGAATGTTCAACTAGGAGATTGCAGTGGGTGACAGCTCTTCAGGTACTGGGCAGATGTCTGGAGGACAGCTCCCATTGCTCTACTCCAGGGTGTAAAAGGTGCAGTTGATAAAATTTTGAGTCCTATCATGTAGAAAGTTCCTGAGGATGATCCATCCCACCTTGGCAAATAATGCTGGTCAAATGACTTAGGAATCTTTCTACCATTTAAATTTTAAATATGCATCTGTTTTCTTAATAACAATACTATTTTTATGAAACCTGCCTGAATAATTCCTTCTGTATCTGGAGACTGAATGGAATTTGTGGAAAAGATCAGAAACATTTATTGACTTCCATTAGAGAAACACTCTTCCCTACTGATTTAGTATAACCTAGATGCTGCCTCTGATACTTGGGAAAACCTTCACAGAGCCACTTTTACATACAGAATGGGATGTGGTTCTTATAGCTTCACTTATCCTAACTTGGAATGAAGCTTTCTGCATGGCTCTGCCTTCAGTGGACAGGTAAAGGAAGGCCAGGAATTCTTTTTTTTTTTTTTTTTAAAGATTTTATTTATTTATTTGACAGAGAGAGATCACAGTAAGAGAAAGGAAGGGAAGAGATCACAGAGAGAGAGGAAGGGAAGCAGGCCCCCTGCTGAGCAGAGAGCCCGATGCGGGACTCGATCCCAGGACCCTGAGATCATGACCTGAGCCGAAGGCAGCGGCTTAACCCACTGAGCCACCCAGGCGCCCCGGAAGGCCAGGAATTCTTGACAGTGCAAAGGTAACAGGAGGTTTTTGTCTGTGAGGGGAAATCGTCTATTTCAACAAAACCATCTTCCTGATAGTTTTATGTGTTTAGGAAGAGCCTATGATTTTCAAAAATGATTCAAAAGACAGTGATTTCTAGGTATAAGCCTATATATTTTTTTTACCCATTATACACTGACTCCGATTTCTGTCGCTTCTAGAATCTGTCCATGTCTTGACCTGGATGATGCTGAAATTTTCATGCATTTGTCATTTCATTTCATCATTATTGCATTTTTTTCTTGTTTTTATTTAGTGGTGTTTTGTTTTAGGGGAAAAAATGGTTAGATTTACAGCCTTGGGAATGAGAGCTGTCTCGTTTCAGGAAACAGAATAAATATTGTGGATAGTGAGAGTATCTGTACTACTGCCAGCAAGGAGTTGTATGTGCTTCGGTGGGCTCTTCAACATGTGGGTTCCTGCCAGCACTTGCTGACATTTTTTATAACTATTACAGTGGCCAAGAAAGCAACTGAAGACCACCTTGTGGCTAAGTGGGAAAAATGCATAATAGAAAAAGGAAGTGTAATTAAATTGTCTCTCTGGGATAATGCAATCAGAGCATTGGAGCAGAGAACCAAATTATCATTGTTGAACTTGCTTTCCTTTGGGATGTTTTCAATAAAACGTTTTTGTGTCCGATTCATCTGTATAACTCAGAAAATAAAGGATCTTATCCATAGCACAATTTTAGATTATCTAGGAGGATAAAATATATAAAATCTAGAACTCTTCCCTGAATAATAATGGTTAAATTATTACATGAACGAAGTGCAAAGCTATTGGTACAGGAAATAAGTACAGTTAAGAATTCAGAGTCAGAACTGTCAAAACACTGGTATTTTTTCTAAATTTCACATGTATAATAATCATATAATTTACAAATATATATTTATAAATATGTATTTATAAATATAATATAACATCATTATGCAATAATCATTATACACATGAAATTAACCAGAAACAGATATGAGTAGTACATAATTTCATGTTCTTTCTACTTGTGATTGTCATCGGGCCACAAGTAATGTCTACAGATAGATAAGGTTTGTGCTAGTTTGTCCTTCCTCCTATCATATACTATAATCCCAGCTCATTATTCATATAGTTCATAGTGTACTTAAAAAAAGTTTTTTTAAATCTTCACAAAAAGGCAAGGTATGTCCACTCCTACTTTGCTGGAAAGAAAAATTAAGACCCAAGAGGTGATAAATGGCAGAGCTAGCAATTAAACCCAGTTTTTGAGGTTAAGTCTAATGGCAACTTAATTCCTACGAAATGTCTCAAATGTCGGCACTAAATTAGGCATCTTGGCTTTTGGAAAGATGATTGGCTATGATCTATTTCCTTTGTTTTGTTTCTGTCCATTATGGCTATTGTAGCTTGAAGTACTTTTCTAAGCTTTACTCAAAATATTTCTCTGCTTATAGTTTTATTATTTTCTAATCCAGAGTAGTTCATATTTCCCAGTTAGCTATTCTTGGAATGGTCCCCAGGTTAGGTGTCTAATTTCACCTAATTTTTCAGTTACTAGTTTTAAGATCTCTCAATAAATGTAAAACTACCACCCTTCACATAAAAGAATGTTAATAGCCCTGATTATTGGTTAGGAGGAGTAGGAACCTGGTGTTAGTGGAAGCCTCTTTATGTCCTATTTCTTTTTAAATCCAGTCAAGGTTAATTATTCATTGCATAATTTCATTTCATTGAAAGAGCAGATAAACAGCACAGAGAAAACCCTGGTTTCTTGAGTTGTACTGCTCTTTATGGATAATGGTCCTTTTAGAACTAAATGAGGTTACAAATTAGACTTACAGCTTGTCACAGACTTGGCCTCGCTTTTAGCACTCAGGACCCTTAGAAGTCCTTTGGAACCTCCTGCTGATCTTTCTACCACATTTGTACCCTGACAGCCCAACCATGTTTAACTCTGCCATGTAGAGCATGAGAGATAGTCAAGGTCAACCCTTTTGGCATTTCTCACATCAGAAATCAGAGGAAGCCGGTGACAGCATTTCATAGGAAGTGGTGCATATTCTGTTCCCTCTAGTATGACGTGAGGCCATGCCTGCAGAGCCTCCTGCTTCTAAATTATTCTTTGCCAATCCCTGGATGAAGGGAGGGAGAGGTCGGGTGAAGGGGAGGAAGGCTGAAGAAAAAGCTTTAAGTGTTTTATCACACCATAAACAGAGGAGACATAAGAAATCCTGAGAGGTATCCCTAGTGCAAGAGATGCAGAAAATGCAATGGAATCTTCCTTAGCATTACTTGCATTTAAATGCGTTCGGCAGTCTGCAACCATTGCCACTAATAATGAGGATTTTTTTTCAATGAGAAAACTATGTTCTGACTCAGATTAAAAATAATTGAAAATGAGGTAGCAGTGGAAAGATTTCCTGTAGCTCTGTGATATCACTGGACTCCACACAATTGAAAAAGTAAACACGGTGTCTGAAGAAGACACAACGAAGGAACATCAAAGAACTTGGTAGGAAAAATCGCTTCCCCTAAGTGTAGTGTCAAGGAAGCTCTATGGCATAAAAAAGAATTCATAATCCCTCCTCCCAGGGGAATATGTGGAAGCAAAGGCAGGCATTTTCAAGACTAGTGGAAACTACACCAGAATTTAAAACCAAAATTAATAATCTACCTGAGAGAGATCTATGGAAGGTATTTATTTTTTTCCATGGGGGAAATAAAATCAATGAAAGAACGAACATACTGTATTTCTACACAACATGTTTTATGCCATTCTAGTCCTCACACTGTATTTTTTTTGGTATTCCAAATGATGAAGGACCCACTTGAACCCATTATGTTTTTGTTGGAATGGTGATCTAGAAGGACAAGTGAATATTTTGCAGTTCTCCACAAAGCTTTGAAAGGCTTTGAGACTTATTGTATGCTGCAAGAAAAGAATAGCAAATATACCTTGAACATTTTATAAATACAGTTTTTCTTTAAGGTGGTATGAAAGTTTGTAGAAGAACAGGGGTCCAGGTATTTGAGAGCCAACATCCTTTCTTATTGGTCAATATCCAGCCAGAGCCAGTTATTTATAATACTGTTCTGAGAATGGGCATTTAGTGGACTTATATGTTCCTTGATAACAGTATGAACTAATATTGACATTACTCTTTATTTTCTGCACAAATAAGCCATGAACAAATTTTCATCATACAAAATTTAATGTGTTTTGTTCCAGAAAAGTCTTAAAAGAATGTGTGTAATTATAATTTTAAAAATTAAAATTATATTCATATAAATATATAATATACATATATATAAAATATACATAGTATACAAGACAGTACTTTAAGGCTAAGGGGAAAAATCATCATTTAGGTCATTTAAAAAACCAAGTAATGAAAATACTACAATTATATTCTCATTTAACATGCTTTTTTTGTTTAGTTTTTTTGTTTTTTTTTGAAATGAGCCAAATAGTTTTATTTTTTGTAATCTCATTTTTTAATATAAATTAATTTATTTATTTTCAGAAAAACAGTATTCATTATTTTTTCACCACACCCAGTGCTCCATGCAATCCGTGCCCTCCATAATACCCACCACCCAGTACCCCAACCTCCCCCCCCCCCGCCACTTCAAACCCCTCAGACATGCTTTTTTTTTTTTTTTCTTTAAGGAGACAGGAAAAAAGGTATCTTCTAAGAGCTTAAATAAACATATAATGTGAAAATATAATTTGCTATTCTTCTGATTAATGACCAAACAAATGTCAATATTGCCCAAATTGAAAAACCCTGAGATAAGAACTCTTTAATGATCATGTGCATGATATAGTTAAAACATCTCTGTCTTTTTTTTAAAGAATTTAAGTAATCTCTACTCCAAACATGGGGCTCAAATTCATAGTCCTGAGATCAGGAGTCTCATGCTCTACCAACTGAGCCCCCCAGGCGCCCTTGCAGTTATTACATCTAAAACATGAACAATTGGGATGCCTGGGTGTGTCAGTCAGTAAACGTCTAGTGAGGACTAGTAATGTCAAAAATTATTTTCTCGCATACATATAATTATGAGAAGGCTGGTAGTATTAGAACATTAATTACTGGACATGGGGTTTGAATTTCTTCTTTAGTAGCGATGATAATTTGGTTTCTCATTTAATATGCATTCACTGACTCTTAAGGGAGTATCAGATGCTATTGGAGGCAATGAGATTCCAGAGTTAAAACCCAGTCTTTTCTAGGTTTATGGATTCTACCCCTGGGTTTCTTGTGGATTTAGAGGTTTATCCTAATCCTTCTTTACATGACTCTGACCTTGTTATGTACTGAGTTTGACAAAGGCCCAAAGTAGATTACATGGCTATGTACTGGGATGATACTAATCATAATGACACGGGCAAACATTTATTAAACGCTTACTATGTGCTAGACTTATTCTAAATGTTTTACATTAATCTTCACAGAATAGCTATGACTGTTCTATTGTCTCCACCTTACAGATGAGGAAACTGAGGGACGGCTCAGGATCAAACAAGTATAACTTGGTGAAACAGGTGTGAAGAATGCATTGTGATGTGGATATACTTTTGCATGGCATCTAATAATCCAAGCAGTCAGGGACTTTTAATGTTAGCAAATGTGTCCTGCATGAATATTGTCTCTACACAAATGGACTTCCATCTCTTTGAGAGATATTTCTTTTGAACTGTCTCAAAGGATTAATTCAGTCTTGAGTGAACAGGCATTCTTCATAGGTTTACTGATAAAGCTGCAGGGCTCCTTCTTCTGTGGTTAGGTTATGACCCTCTGCAAGCTTCTTCTGTATCAGAGGGAAACCTGGTTCTACAGTTTCCTATCTTTCAACTGTGATTTCCCAGAATGCATCAGGCTTTGCCTTTAAAAATGGTTTGCTATGTTCCTTTTTGGTCTTTTTGGGCTCTCTCTTTGCTTAGAGGACCCCTTTCAATATTTCCTATAGGCCTGGTTTGGTGTTTGCAAATTCTTTTAGTTTTTGTTTGTCCTGGAAGCTTTTTATCTCTCCTCCTATTTTCAATGACAGCCTAGCTGGATATAGTATTCTTGGCTGTGTATTTTTCTTGTTTTGTGCTCTGAATATATCATGCCAGTCCTTCCTGGCCTTCCAGGTCTGTGCGGATAGCTCTGCTGCCAGTCTAATATTTCTGTCATTGTAGGTTATAGACCTCTTATCCCGAGCTGCTTTCAGGATTTTCTCTCTGATTCTGAGACTTCTTTTTTTTTTCTTTAAAGATTTTATTTATTTATTTATTTATTTGACAGACAGAGATCCCAAGTAGGCAGAGAGGCAGGCAGAGAGAGAAAGGGAAGCGGGCTCCCTGCTGAGCAGAGAGCCCAATGTGTGGCTCGATCCCAGGACCCCGGGATCATGATCTGAGCTGAAGGCAGAGACTTTAACCCACTGAGCCACCCAGGTGCCCCTCTGATTCTGAGACTTCTAAGTTTTACTATTAGATAATGGGTGTCAACCTATTTTTATTGATTTTGAGGGGGGTTCTCTGTGCCTCCTGGAGTTTGATGCTTGTTTTATTCCCCAAATTAGGGATGTCTCTGCTACAATTTGCTCTAATATACCTTCTGCCCCCCGCCCCTTCTTCTGGGATCCCAATTATGCTAATATTGTTTTGTCTTATGGTATCTCTTATCTCTCAGATTTTCCCCTTGTTATTCAGTAGTTGTTTATCTCTCTTTTTCTCACTTTCTTTATTCTCCATCATTTGGTCTTCTATATCACTAATTCTATCTTCTGCCTCATTTATCCTAGAAGTAAGCCTCCATTTTTTTATTGCACCTCATTAATAGCTTTTTTTAATTTCAACTTGGTTAGATTTTAATTCTTTTATTTATCCGGAAAGGGAAAGGTGTTGGTGAGGATGTGGAGAAAGGGGAACCCTCCTGCACTGTTGGTGGGAATGCAAGCTGGTGCATCCACTCTGGAAAACCGTATGGAGGTTCCCCCAAAATGTTGCAAATGAACTACCCTCTGACCCAGAAATTGCACTGCTGGGTATTTACCCTAGAGATTCAAATGTAGTGATCAGAAGGGGCAACTGATTGTTTATAGCAGCCATGTCTACAATAGCCAAACTATGGAAAGAACCTAGATGTCCATCAACAGATGAATGGATAAAGAAGAGGTGGTATATATACACAATGGGATACTATGCAGCCATTAAAAGAAATGAAATCTTGCCATTTTCAATTACGTGGGTGGAACTAGAAAGTATTATGCTGAGTGAAGTAAGTCAATCAGAGAAAGACAATTATCATACGATCTCTCTGATATGAGGTATTTGAGAGGCAGGGTGGGGTTGCTGTGGGGGGTACGGAAGGAAAAAAAATGAAGCAAGAGAGATCAGGAGGGAGACAAACCATATGAGACTCTTAATCTCACAAAATAAACTGAGGGTTCCTGGCGGGTGGGGAGGTAGGGATAGGATGGACATTGGGGAGGGTATGTGCTATGGTTGGTGCTATGAATTGTGTAAGACTGATGAATCACAGATCTGTACCCCTGAAACAAATAATACATTGTAAATTTTTAAAAAATGGTGTGCTCATCTTAAGAAATTGTACTGATATCTTTTTATTTATTTATTTATTTATTTAATCTCTCTTTGAATTCTTCCTAGAATCTTTGCAGTCTGGGCCTTCTCCCTTGCCCTCATCAGTTTGGTCTGCCTTCCTAGCAACTGTTTTACATCCCTCTCAGCTCTGTCCTTCTGGAAGGGTTTTTATGAGATATTTGCTATTATTTCTGAGATTCTCAGGCACTGAGATTAACAAAGTCCTTTTCATCTCTTAATGATTCAGTATGTATTCTTCTGCCCTCACCCACACTCAGAGGCTATAGTGTCTTTTTCCCTTTCAGCCTGTTACTCTTATTCAGTTTCCATACACTGCAGTGTCTGCTCCCTTTTTAGGACTATGTTATCTCTTTTGGGTTTCATCTTTGATTCCATTTCATTTTCTGTTGCTCCTGCCACACAACTGCTGTCTTTTCATTGGCCCTGCTATGGGGCAGCAGCAGCGGCAGTGGGGGCGGGGGGGTCTGATTGCATCCACCCATAATCTAGACTTTCTGGAATTGCTAATCATCCATTTTAACATGTCCTCCCTGGTTCTCTCTGGCCACTGTTCTTTCCTGATCTTGTCTGAAGAGAATACCTTTGTTTTCTTTCCTAAAAATAGAATTTCTATTCTTATTCTTGTTCTTGTGTCATGAATGCAATTTCTTTTCTTATCTCTCTGAGGATACCAGTATAACTTTTACCTTTGTTTTCTCTGCATATTAATTTTGTTCAAGTTGCTTATTTTGTTTGATTTGTTCTTTCCCTTTTATATTAGAAACTTTCTTCAGGTAGTTTGAACTTTAAGTGGAGGCACTATGAAAACAATTGGAAAATTGTGCATGTATCCACTCTGAGCTGTGCTGTAGGGGGATTTGAGAGAGCTTTATTTTTATTTTTATTTTTTATTTATTTATTTATTTTTTTAAAAGATTTTATTTATTTATTTGACAGAGAGAGATCACAAGTAGGCAGAGAGGCAGGCAGAGAGAGAGGAAGGGAAGCAGGCTCCCTGTTGAGCAGAGAGCCCAATGGCGGGGCTGGATCCCAGGACCCTGAGATCATGACCTGAGCCAAAGACAGAGGCTTTAACCCACTGAGCCACCCAGGCACCCTGGGAGAGCTGTTTCTTTAATGAGACTCTGATGTCAGTAACTTCAGGTTACTCTTTTGGAACTGATCAGATTCCCTGAAGATAAGGACCCTTTCAGTTTCTTGTCTGGAGAAAAAGACCTAGCTGCCTTATCTAGTATATGTGCTGCGGAAGTGAGCACCCTAGCTGCCTTATCTAAAAGCTGCATGAAGAAGTGGAGTTGGAAGAAAAAAAAAAGAAGTGGAGTTGGATCAGGACTAATTATGTATATATTCTTTTATCACTCTGTTGTTGATATGGTGTTCTCCTTTCAAACTGTTACCCAACCCTAAGATATTCTAGTCTTACAACAAACTAGGGGAGAGGATATTATGTAGAGGAGAAGGACTAACTACATCTTGAAGACTGTTTGCAGCCTTATATTCATTCACTGCTACAGATGTACTTGGTGCCTCCAATTCTTTGTGGGGAATCAGCAGTGTGGATCACTGTGTCTGCTTTTCTGTCTGCTAAGTCAGCTTCACGCTGTTTTCCAGGTTTCTAAATTTTATTGCTCTTGTCCCCTTTCCTATTTTGTTGCCTTTTGTTGTGGGTTTATGATGTTTGGAAAAACAGTATTGTTTTAATGGAGTTGTAGAAGGGAATCAAAGGTATATTCGCGGATTCAGTTCACTGCCATTAACCAAAATGTGTTTAACATTGGCTCTTTGGCAAATATCAAAGAATATGAAAAACATCTGTACATTTCTGGGTTCTACTTTTTGCCTACCAGAGGACAGAGATTCTATATCTTTGAACATTTATTATTATTACTTCTGTATCTTAATTATGGTCAGAACTGGAATTTCTCTTATGTTGCAAGTCTCTTCCAAGTCTCCCAAGCAAACAATCGTTTTTTCCTATAGGAGAGGTGTTATTCCTTACCTTACTAATCTAATATGTAGACAGATGTCCATTGTAAACTCCTTAGTCATCTGAATGGAAACAAGTGAGATGTTTCCATTTTGAAAAATGTTGCCCACCTTTCTCCTTTCAACCAAATTTTCCTTGATTGGCTTTGTTTTGTTAATTATTTTTAAAATATTTTATTTATTTATTTGACAGCTATAAAAAGAGCACAAATAGACAGAATGGCAGGCAGATGGGGAATGGCAGGGCTTGATTCCGGGACCTTGGATCATGACCCAAGTCAAAGGCAGATGCCTAACTGACTGAACCACAGTCAGTTAATTGAAAACTGAACCACAGTTTTGTTAATTATTAAAGAAAGTCTAACTTTCTGAAACAAATCTGATTATCTGATTATTTTTAGCATATTTTTAAGTTTTCCATTGTTCCATATCAAATATCCCAAAACCTAGTGACTAAAAACAATCACTTCTGTTGCTCACAATATTGTGGGCCTAAGAATTCTGGGAAGAGTTGGCTGGGTGGTCTTTTTCACTCAAAATCCTGGCACCTTGGCCTCTCTGTCTTTCCCCCTCTCTTCATCAGCCTTGTCATGTATCTTGGGCCCTCACAGCATGGCAGTATCAGGCTAGTCAGACTTCTTTTGTGGTTTTCCTCACGGCAGGTGTTCCATGAACAAGTGTTTCAGAAAACAGGAAGTATAACTGACCTCAGCCTGGAAACTGGGATAGCATCCCTTGTGGTATGTTTCCTTGATCAGAGCAGTCACAGAACCTACCCGTACTCAAGGGGAGGTGACTTAGAGGCCATCTCTCAGTAGGAGGAATGACCAAGTATTTGCAGCCATTTCTAATCTGCTAATCTCAACCTCCCCATCCTGACACACACATACACATGCACACACACATGCACACTTGAACCAACATATATATATATATATATATCTGGCATAATTTTACGTGAAATGGGTGACACAGCCATTAATATCTGCCTTGTTTAGGAGCACCTCAGGTCTTCTCCCTGCCCTCATTACTCTTGTTGGTGAACATTCTCCCCACTGCTACATCTAATAAGACTTCTGATCCCAGAGCAGAAGAGAACAAGACTTGACCAAGTGAATTTTCTTAAGGTCCACCAGTCTGCCTATAATGCAGTTCTGGGATGGTCACCTCATTCCCCAGAGAGTGTGGCTGTGTATGGATGATGCCCTCCATGCCATTAAGATGGTAGAGCAGGAGGAGGTATCTCTGCCAGGTGAACATCGTGTTTCAAAGCAGCAGCAGGAGCAGGAACTGTCATGACAGTTCCTTAATGCCAGGAAAAAAATAACCTCATGGAAAAGCCATGCTCTGGGCTGATTTACCTGCTTGATCTTACCCCCAAAATGATATTGTTTATGCACTGTCTTCCTATATGAAATGGGGCCCATAATTTCATTTCCAGGACGTTATAGTCAGACGAAAATAAGGGTACTCACACTGAGTCACAGTGTCTGGAAAAGAGTCATATAAGGGCTTCTGACTATTCTTTTAGCATTACTATTATTCAAGAAGAGTATGAAAATGTCGTGGTGTAACCAGAGACAGAGTCCATATACCTTAGTGTTCATTATATCTAATACTATTGAATGTCTAACACTATTGTTATTTAATGTCAGAACAGAGTGGGTTGTACAGAATCCTTGAATCCATGCCAGCTACAAGTACATTCAGATAATAATTAACGTAAGGAGCAATTTAAGATCATTTCAAAACTCCCCATAGGATTAGCACTATGTAGTCACTACCTTCCCCCTGACATCATTCCATGTGGTAATTTGCTGAGGCTTCAACTTAAAACCATGAGATGTATCTGTGCCAAATGCCAATAAATTCTAGCTTTGCCTAGAAGATGCAATCCAGGGAGTTTGTCCCTTTTCATACTTCCACCTGGATGGTCAGCTCAGTAGAACGTGATTCTGTGGCTGTCCTCATCGTCATCATCGTCCCTTCCCACAGTCTAATCACACATTGGTTTCAGAGAATGCACAAAACGAGTGACTTCATGCTGCACCCCTAACTTCAGTCATTTACCATTTTGGAGGGTGACAAGTTGGTAGTAAAAGGAGCTAAATACAATGATGTGGTTAGGGGAGTGCAAGCCATCATTTTTGCAGCGAAGTAACCCAAACCAGCACACCCTCTCTCAGGTAGCATAGAGACATTACCTGTAAGTGAGTTCTTAGTATCCAGGAAGGTTTGTTTTTCTCACATATGGCTTGGAACTTGTGGTCCTGAAATAGCACTCTTCCTAGAAATTATTTTCTCAAGAAAGAAGTTCCGGATTCGGAGATCCACAGACCTGGAGTCTAATCTTGGTTCCATTACTTAGTGGTTGTATTTCATAGAAAGATAATCACTCTGACACTTTTTTCCAGCTTTAGAATGTCTTTATGTTAGAAGAATTAGGAGGTTGAATGAGATATGTGTAAAATTCCTAACAATTCATACATTTAAACACTTGTTTCAACAATAATTGATACATGGCCAATTTTTTTTATGTCACCACATCCTAAAACAGATTTCTTGAAGCAGTTATCAGGTACTGTATTACATCATTGCCTTTTGAAATATTTCGATATTCATCTTTAACATCAAAGAAATTCTTTAATAACATAACCTTGGTAATATTGTGACACCTAAATTATTAACAGTATTATTAATTGTTAATTCATATCATCAAATGTTCAGCCAATGTTCATATTTCTCTAGTTGCTATTAATTATTATTTTTTATTATCTGTTTGCACTGGGATCAAAATAATTTCTATATATTGGTTGATAGGTCAAAGTGCCTTTTTTTTTTAAAGGATCTCTTTATTTTAGAATTATTTTAGATTTACAGAAAAGCTACAAAGATCATATGACTAGTACATCCCTCATGCTCTACACACCGATTTTGAAAGGCAGCTCATCTCTGCAAGGCTATACCATAGAAACAAGAATAGCTCTGAAAACACAAAGTATTTGGCCAGAGTATTCAGGAGTAGGACTGATAGGACTGACCTCAAGAATACAGATTTGCTTTGAATTTTCTATGGGCCAGAAGAGCTTAAAAGATCCCACCCAGAATTTCATTCCGTCCTAAAATCAATATGAAAACATTGCCACCATTAAGCATCAGAAGGCTCATACCAGAAGGAATTTTAGTTGCTACAACAGAAAGAGACATTTGTAAGCCAGTCGAGGAGATAATATGTTCAAGTTATGACCCTTTTATAAAGAAGCATTCCTTTGGTTAAGATCACTTATTAGCAAGGGGAGAACTTTTAGAAAATAAATGGTTAGCAGGCATTTCTTTTCTTCTTTCACATGAACCACCTAATAGGATTTTTTTCAATAGTGTGAATAATAATTAGCTCATACTTTAGCTTCTGGTATGAATAAATTGAAACTGAATACTTTTGTTGTTGTTTAAGGATAAAAGAGAAGATGACAGTAGTCTTAGTCTGCTAAATAACTCCATCATAATTAGGAAGTCAAAAGAAACAGTAGCTTTAGCAGATCATTAGAATTAAATTTTATATTAATTAAACTGTCAAAAAATGAATACAATTTAATTCAAGTCAGCAAGCTTTGCCTATATTATTTAGATAAAGACCTTAAAATGCAATTAAATCTTATGAAGCCTGACTGTAAATAACGTAGTTGGAATTGACTGAAGAATTCAATCTGGAATGAAATCCTATCTTTTCTTGATGTCCTGTATAATTAAGTTGTGTTCAGCGATGTTACTTTCGTTTTTTTTCCCTTAAATGTTAAAACTCTCATTGTAGGGGTCCCTGGATGGCTCAGTCAGTTAATCAACTGACTTGGTTTCAGCTCAGGTCATCATCTCAGGGTGGTGGTTTTAAGATCTGTGTCAGGCTCCACATTCAACGTGGAGTCTTGTCTCTCTCGCACTACTCCTCCCCCCACTCACATTCTTTTTCTCTCAAATAAAGAAGTAAAAGCTTAAAAAACAAATTAAAAAACAAAAACAAAAAAACCTATTCTTGTAAGAGACCTAACTGACACGTTTCTAGTTATTCTTTTATGCTGTTCTACTTCTGTGCCATTGACATTCGAGAAATAGACCAGTTAGGAATAGAAAGGCTTGTTAAGCCTGCCTCTTGTTGAGGGAGGATAGGGACCTTGGTACGTGAACTTGTACTGTGCATCACTAACAGAAAGCAGTGAGAGCCCCTCCCTTTGAGCTGATCTGTTTACTCCATTCCCCTTGCTCATGGACAGTCTGTGCAAAAATACATATTCACCAGCAGAATACTTGAAAAAGATAACTTTCCTAAAACAGCAGGAGTTCTTTTTATTGTCTCTCTTCCTTGAATTTGAACTGGAACAAACTGCCATATTCTGTCTCTTAACAAAGGCTATTCCTAAAGCAACATGCTTGCATCTGACTGATTATTACATTGTGATTGGTCATGTGATTCTGGTCATGTGATTCAGATGCAGCTAGCCCAACTGTCTGGCTGGATTTCCAGTGCTTATTAACTTCTTAAAGTAAAAGAAACACATTATTCAATGGGCAGACTTATGGGGCATTCCTATAATACTTACCCTTAGTCTTATTGAATGAGATACATAAAGTGAAGGACAAGACATTTTCCCAAATGCAAAACATAAAAGGCAGAACACTACAGACTTCCAAATGCATTTTTGTTACTCTCCTGATTAAACAAACAAATACAGGATGATATGACTTTGTGTATATTTTGAATCTGCTTAGCTTATTATAACTTTTCCTATTTTGAATCCAGCCATGATTTTTCTCTGAAAGATGGGGCCCAGACTGCAGTCAGTCTATTAACATGAAAGGAGTACATGAGGGGGATGAGCAGTGCCCTGGACCAAGTCATGCAAAGGCCTCTGACCAAGCCCTGCTGGTCCGTGGCCTCTAGTATGGGTCTCAGAAGTGAGGTCTTCTTCCCATTAGAGCCCTGTCATTTGTTGATGTCCTCATAACCCCAAACCTGCCTTCTCATTCAAGAAAGGACAGGAACACTAAAAACTATTAGGGTGGCATAGAGATTTCTTTTGAAAAGCCAGTGTCACTGGAGGCTTCCATGTAGTGTTGAGGTTTCTGAAGCTGTATCTGTCCTGATCTAAAGGTGAAGAACATGAGAATACACTGGTGAGAGCTACTAAGGATTTGGAAGGAAGGAGCGGCAGCCTGTTTGTCTTGTATCTAGTGTCCTAGAAATGATTCCTGCCAGATTAATGAGGAGTCAGAAATGAAGTAACAGAATCAAAGATAACTGGTGATACAGGATTTGAAGATCTATCAAATTTCTAGTTAACTGCTCTTACCTGTAGAAAGGTCACAGATGGGTAATTGGCAGGTAGGGTTGGTAAGAGGACATCCAGACTAAAGAAGGGTGAACACTTAGCATTTACTTTGGAAATCTTTTGTTCCTCCTAAATTATTTCTTTGTCTGCTGTGGAATAAGTATATTTCTCGTGGCGGGCTGGTGCTTTTGAAGCAAAGGCCAGTTTTCATCATTGTATGAACCACTTAGCCTCAGAGGGAAAAGAATAGCAAAACATAAAATGAGCACAAATTTCAAGAGATTAACAACAGAGGCAAAGGGCTAGTATGTTATGCTAACACAAATGTACTCAAAATATGTGGTTTCACAAGGCCCAGGGGTGCCTTTATTGGCTGGTATAACCAAGAATGGTTTTAGTTTTGGAAAAGTGACTTGGAATTCTGAATCAGATATAGATATATACATGCATACACTTGTAGGTATATTCGTACATATATTATGCATATGTATGCATGTGTGTATGCCTGTGTGCATATATGCACATGCATGTTTGCATGCCTGTGTATATGTATAAACTTGAGGTGTGCGTGTGTATAAACTTCAGATATATGTATGTATGTATATTTAAACTTGATATAAATATAAACATAACACACCGGCTATCTTCTGAAGTGCTAATTTTCTTAGGACATCCATAAGCCTCCATTGCCGGCCAAACCTAACTTTTATGTGTTCATGTAGCCACTTAGTGTTTTATTCATACCATGAGCCTGCACTGTACTAGGCCCTGGAGGTGTGAGCTAAATCTGAGAAGACAGACATCACTCATATACAATTGTTTAATAATAATTGTATTTAATGTTCTGGGGGAAAGACACCAAGGGTTGTGCTTGGATTTTCCATTTCTATTATAACAACTTAACAGAATGGAATGAATTGCTCTTTTAAAAGTTTCCTTGTCCTAACCAAGAACAGAACTAAGTTTCAGAAGACAGAGAGAAGAGCAATTTCTTGTCAGGCTGAGCCCATTTCATTGACCTTTTCACTCTGTCCCAAATTGAGCCTATATCCTTTAGCCAGTGGGCCTTCAAGTTCCCTTATTAAGGAGTGCCTTTACCTCATTCAAGATTTGCTCAAATACTACTTCCATGCTAACACCTAACTAGGATCAGTAATTGTCGGGGAAAGGTCATCCAGAAGACATAACCTCGGGCTGGCTCTCAAGCTGGACCCAAGCAATTACAGGTTTCTCACCCCCTCACCTGTCCTGGGAATGTATGTTCTGCTCACTTTTTCCGCAGTGGGAGCCATTTTCAAGGCCCTGATTGAGCAGTGTGCTGTTCAGAAGGCTTCATGTGTATGTGAATAAACCCCTCTAAGGCCTCTAGATAAATTGAAGATTTTGGTGGGTGGGTGTGGGTACCTGCTCACCTGGCGGCACCCATACCAACCCTCGTTTGGAAGTTCCCTCGCTTATTGAACCTGATACCCATTTGTCTGAAGCAGTCTGCCCTTCTCTTCAGTCTCTGCTTGCCCTCTGTATACAGGGCCCTGTTTGCAAATCAGTGGTCGTTAAGAACGAATAGTTCCTTTTTCTTTACCTCTGCTGTGTTTGAGTATCTGTCTTTCATAGTTGTTACACATTAACTTTTTAAAAAATACTTTATTTATTTATTTGACAAAGAGATCACAGACAGGCAGAGGAGGGGAGGGAAGCAGGCTCCCTGCTGAGCAGAGAGCCTGGCGCAGGACTCCATCCCAGGACCCTGAGACCATGACTTGAGCCGAAGGCAGAGGCTTAACCCACTGAGCTACCCGGGCACCTCTCTTATACATTAACTTTTTAACCAAATTTTTCAATTGAGGTTGGAAACTAAGTGAAAACAAGTCTATCCAATCCATCTGATGTGATGTATTAAATTCTGCCTTTTCTTCTTTTATCAGTCCAATAACAGAATAAATGATTTTATTGGTCTTGTTGGCATGATAAAAAAAAAAATGGTGAATTAAATATTTGCCCATAGCAGGACCTTTTTCTGTGTTGTGAGACCATGTTTTCAGAAGAGAACAGCAAAGTGAGAATCCTATGTATTTAAATATAAAATGTCAGTCAGTAAGAGCAACGGTTAATATTAATGAACAGAATTTAATGAACAGAGTTTCTCAGTCATACTTCTTGAAAAAATATTCTTCAGAGTTTCCCCAAAACTCTGCAAAGATCGATAATAAACCAAATATAACACAGAATTCATTTCCTTAGGCCAAATTAAATGCCCAACGAAGATTATTTTCAGTTTTCATGATTCTGGATCTGATGCCATCTACAACCACACAACTTTCTATATTAGCATCATGATGCTACTCCAGTAAACTCTTGCTCAGGAAGAGAAAAGTGACTTTATTCATTTCAGGGACTCCCCAGAAACCCATTTAAATGAACATTCGACTATTCAAATAGCAATGAGAAGACTATTTCTAAAAATTCTCTTAGAAACTGTCCTTAAAACCTTAGCTTTCTGTGTCTGTCCATTTTTAAACTCATGAACCTTACTCAAGCATAATCAAATACATTGCCCTAAGCCAGGCCCCCAAACCTCATAAACATCCCCGTTTTTCTGTTGCCATTCTAAAATGCTACCAAAATTCTGTTAAGATTGCTATCTCCTTTACTGTGATAAATCTATTTTCTCTTATCAGTGGTAATTTTGGTAGCATTTTATCAATTCTTATTAAATGACAAAAGTCTTTCTTTTCCACAGAAAAAGTATATGTGCACCAGCCCAACAAACTATTACAAATTCAACAAATTTCTGATTCAGAAAAAATAAAAAAAATCAAAGTCTGCTTAAAGTAGTACTTGGCATTTTTATGGAATGTATGAAGCTATATTTTCATAAAGTGGATGGTGTTTGAAATTTCAAATCAAATATATCCAAGCTTTTATTAAATACAAAAATGTACCCCAAACCATTTCCTTTGATTACTTGGTAATTTGGAGTTTATACATGAGTGCCTTCTTTCATTCAGATAAAAAGGTTGAAATCTGGTACTCCAGTACCACAGAAGCAATGAGTTTCCATTCTTAAGTCATCCTAAATCACTTTGCCTCAAGTAGTTCTTTATGAATACTTGTGCTTTGTGACATAGCTGTTCTTCCCTTGATTCTCCCTATACAGTTTCTTCTCAGAATAATGATGTTTCAGGCATTTACATGGCTGAAAGTGACTGAAACAGCATTAGCTTTGGATTTGGATGGACCTGAGTTTTGTTGTTTGTTCTGCTTCCTGTCACCTGTGTCACTATTGAAAATGACCCTGTCATTCTAAGCTTTAGGTTTCTTGACTGCAAAATGGGACTTATGCTTGTAGCCTCTAGATTTGCTGTGAAGGTGAAATGGGAAATGTAAGAAGTACTAAGTCAATAATGACTTAATTTTTGTATTTATCACATCATTCAAGAGATACTCTTTGGGCGGGGTGCCTGGGTGGCTCAGTGGATTGGGCCTCTGCCTTTGGCTCGGGTCATGATCTTGGGGTCCTGGGATCGAGCCCTGCATCGGGCTCTCTGCTCGACGGGGAGCTTGCTTTGCCATCTCTCTCTGCCTGCTTCTGCCTACTTGTGATCTCTCTCTGTCAAATAAATAAATAAAATCTTAAAAAAAAAAAAAAAAAAAGAGATACCCTTTGGTAAAGGGTAGTGTCTTCCTCTAGACGACTCTACTTTTTTAATGATGTGCCTGCCACTGCAGTATTTCTTTAACTGGGATACCTCTTTAGTTGATAGTACTTTCTTCCAGAGTGTTTCATGAAAGACTATACTCTTCCAGAGCCTACATTTGAGTTGGCTAGGGAACTCAACCTCCTGGCAGAGTTGTATGCCTCCTTTTAACCTGTTATCAAAATTGTGAGCCAAATGCATTGCCAAAGTTATTTATTTTTCTGGATATAGTGAATCTCTTGGATTTTTAAAAATCTTTTTTAAACCATAGCAAATCTATTCCATAACCTTGTGTACTTTTTAAATTGCCAATCTATTTATTCTGACATGCGCTTTTAAAAAAATACAACTTGATAATTCTGTACTCTGAGATTTCATATTTAACGCATATACCTAAGACATTTTATGTCTCGTGATAACCTTTTCAACATCTTATTTCAGACTGCTCTACAGTGAAGAATTGACCTCTCTTTGTCCTTAAGCAAAAGGCCCCTGTTAAAAGTTCCAAAACATAAAGAAAATAAAATTTCTTTATTTTGAGAGAGAAAGAATGCATCAGGGGAATGGAGGGAGGGAGAGAATCTTTCACGTAGACTCCACTAAGCATGGAGCCTGCCATGGGGCTGGATCCCAAACCCTGGGGGATTATGAACTGAGCTGAAGTCAGGAGTCAGGTGCTTAACCAACTGAGCCACCCAGGTGCCCCCTAAATGGGAATTTTAAAGGTATAGTCAATAATTCAACATACTCTGTGAGGGAACAAGTCCATGGACAGCTCCCCTGAATATCTAAATGCATTGTGCCTTATTTTGGGGAAGGACCCTTCTATTAATCTACCACAGTCCATATAGCCTCTGTTCGCTTTCCAGTATTAGATTAGATTTGTAAATTCTAGAAGATACAAACTAGAAGAACCTTGAAGTTGATATAGTCCAGTTACCTTACCAACAGCTAGAAGCTCAAAGACTTGCTCAAGGTCGCACTGCCTATTTGTAAGAAATTTGTCTTGAGTACCTAGATTCTGCAACTCCCTGCCCAGCACTGTTTCTCCTTTACCTCAGATTTGGTTTGAGTCATGCTCTTTCTCACTGTCTCCGTTGGATTAATGATACACATTTGTGAGATGGATGACCTGGGCTGTTGTCATTTTTCTAAAGAGATGTCCATCTACCCTCTTCAGCTCCACAGAATCCATGCAAACTTTTCTTTCAATGTCTCCTTTATTTCTGTCAACTCTGGAAAAATGAGAAAAATGCCAGTACCAGGCATTGCATTGATCCCATTGGAAAGCCTTTTCATCATAAATAACAGTACATAGTTGTTGAACATTCACTGCGCTTATGGCATACTTTATCATTTTCTTTTTTCTCCTTCTGCTGTGTGTCTCCTTTAAATCTGTACACCATTTCCAGAGGATACCTTTCACTCAAAGTTATTCTCAATTTCTTGTACTCTAAGAAATAATCCATATGTGAGCCTGATTTTCTACATAGGCATTTGTTTGTGGCGAAATGCGGTCCTCACATACTGGTTAAATTTCATATTGTTCCTGCACAGGAGGCCTCCTCTCTGAGGGCAAGATAATCAAACTGCCTTCTGTAATAGATGTTGTATTTGTTCAATCCCAAACAAAAGCTCCTGTGTCTGTATTACTTCCTTCTAGATAAATAACTTGAAAAAGAAAATGTCATCAAGTTACTGTGGCTGTCCTGTGTATGGGACAGAGTGGGTATGAAGAAAGACCAGTTCAGGGCTTAATGGGTAAGTCTGGGTGGGGACAAGCGGTCTTGTAAGACCACTGGTAGTAAGTGTACAGACTTGGAAAAACAGAGCCAAAGAATTTACTGGTGGATTAGATGTGAGGTGTGAGGGAAAAAGCACAGTCAAGCATAATGTCTATTCTAGATATTTTTAATAAAGATCTTTATTTATGTATTTATTTGAGAGAGAGAGTGTGTGTGTGATAAAGAGCATGAGAGCAGGGTGATAGGTTAGGATAATTCGAGGAGAGAAGTCCTTCTTACGGAGGAGAGATGGGAATGTCATCCACAAATGGATGTGTTGATTTTTTTTTAAAAGATTTTATTTATTTATTTGGCAGACAGAGATCACAAGTAGGCAGAGAAGCAGGCGGGGGTGGGGGGAGCAGGCTCCCCGCCAAGCAGAGAGGCCCATGCGGGGCTCGATCAAAGAACCCTGAGATCATGACCCGAGCCGAAGGCAGAGGCTTTAACCCCGGATATGATGATTTTTGACAGGACCAGAGACCCTTCATCCATCTTAATAGCAGACAACAAGGGGAATGTGTGGGTACAGATGCAGGATGGTGGGCATTAGGATATAGGAGACATGGAGGCCTTCTTACCTGATTCCATTTGTGTTCTCCATGAGATGTGAGACAAGGTCATCACCTGAATTTGAGAAAAGGAGAGAATGCCAGAAAATTACACTCCAAAAAGTGGATGAAAAATACTTCATCCTCTTATTTCACATTAGATATTTCTCCCACTTGGAAAGTAATCACATTTCTCTCTGTGGTGCTCTTCTGTTCCTAATGCACAAACTTGCAGCTTTAGTTAATTTTATTCATTCTCTCTCCTGAAGAAGATAAAACGCTCTATCTTTTTGAAATATAGGGAAGTCATTGCACAGAGCTATTAGGTCATTTACCTGTCAGGTTAGATGGGACAGACTTGGGATTGATGGGGAAATTTCTGGTGGCTCTACCCCATCTTCATCCCTAGTGGAAATAATAATGTGGTTGTATACACGTATCAGTGCCGTTGTTTGGTATGTTCTAAAAACTGCCTGGTTAAGAGTAATGAGAAAAACCTTTCGGTTGGTGATCGTGTCAGACTGAGTAATTTGAACCAACCCTCTTGCTGATTATAATGTGAAGATAGAGATGCTTAGCTCATCAAATATATCAAATATCAAATCTCATCAAGTATCATCAAAATCATCAAGCTCATCAGATATCATCAAAATACAGATCCTGGCTCATCAAACAGTTAACAACATAGTGAGGAATAACTGAAACAACATGAAAGAAGAAAGAATCGAGGGAGATGGGCTTGGAATTTGGAATTCCTTTGGCCTAACAGCATGTGTTAATCCAGAAGAGGAGCTAGGTGATCTTGGACAGAGTTTCAGGGCTTCAGGGACAAAAGTTAGAGTCCAGGGCTCCCTAAAGGTGTGGTTCCTGGCTTAAATTTGAGAACCAAATGTGGGAGGTGGAGTGAGCCAGAATTAAACCATCTTGGAACAGATTGCTGCGTGCCCCGTATCAAGTCATGGAGGTGGCCGAGAAGACTTGGAAGCAGGTGATCCAGGAAAGCTCGTGCTTTCAGGCAACTATGAAAGCAAATGAAAGTTCTCTCTGGAAGATAACATTTTAGGCCTCAAATTACTTCTAGCAAATTTTTAAATGCAATGCCTGGCACGCAAAGATAACTAGGGACATGGGGAAGAGACAACATGAAAGAGAACCACTACTAAAGACGGATGACAAAGACCCATAGAAATGGCACATAGTGGAAATACTATGCTCAGACTGGGGAGAAATACATTCCCTGTGCTCCTGGGAATAAAAGCCGAACCTAAACATGTTGTCAAGGATTTGGAAATTATGTAACATGATATTATAATTTTATTTTTTATTATTTTTTTTAAAGATTTATTTATTTGAGAGAGAGTGAGTGCAGGGGGAGGGACTGAGGGGGAAGGAGAGAGAGGAACCCCCCCCCCCAGGCTGACTCCCCGCTGAGTGCTGAGTGTGGAGTGCAATGCAGCCAGATTCCAGGATCTTGAGATCCTGATCTGTGCTGGAATCAAGAATTGACTGCTTAACTGACTGAGCCATGCAGGCACCCCCATCATGTAATTTTAAAGAAAAGAATTGACTAGGAATTCTAAAACTGAAAAATACAGGAACAAAAATTAAGAACTCAAGAAGTTTGTTTAAAGACCCACAGGACACAGAGGAAGAGAGAATTTAGGAATTAGAAAATAAGTCAAAGTCAAAAGAAACTATCCAGAATGAAGCTGACGAAACAAAATGTAGAAAACACAAGAGGGAGGGGGAGAAACAAAGGATGGAGTAAGGTTTATTATATATTTACTTGGAATCCCAGAGAAGAGGGAAGAAGACCTAAGGCAAAAGAAATATTTGCAAAGATAATTTCTCAGAACTTTTGGAAGACATCAGGCAACAGAGTCACAAAGCTCCGATAATTTCATGTAAACACATAAAGCCTAATTCAGGGGATGAATAGAATAAACCAGTGACGTTTGTTCAACTGGTGGAGGATTTTATTTGAAATACCATGTTAATTGTCTAGTAGGGTTGATCTAACTATACTGGGAAAATGCTTGCTGGTTAGAGGTTCTGTTTTAATCAATATATTTAAACTGATAATTAACATACCAGTTGTTTAAAAATAGATCTAAACATAATTGAAAGTGGTTTGTTTGGTAAATTGGCTATATATTCTTTTAATTTGAGGTATTTTCTCTGTGAATCCAAGTTCGTTTCAACAGATAATAAAGGGAAAATAATCCCAGCCAAACGCAAATTATCAGATTGAAAATGAATGCATCTTGAGTATACATATATTTACTTTAGTGGAGTAGCTGAAATCACCATTGTCCTATCAGATTGCTAACTTTTATACAAATTTGTTCATATAGAGTTTTCATAGGATATTAAATCAGAAAACAGAACCTTCAATCTCTGGGCTTTTTGTGCCCCATCTTCTTCTCTTTCTTCTTCTTCTTACTTTTTTTTTTTAAAGTGGACATATGGACAGAGTTGAATAATGTAAAAGAGCTTGGAGAAAAGCCTTCATACTTCTGTATATCTACCATCTAATTTTTTAATTAAGCGTGACTGCAGTTGGCATCTACTGATACTGCCATATGTTGGGAGAGAATATGTAAATGACAAAAGATTCCCCATCTCCCAGTTTTTTTTGCTTCTGACTTTGAGACACTCTCTCGTGTTAAATTTTAAATCTAAAGCTGAGCTGAAGTTTCCAATTACAAAGTGCAATTGTCCTCCTTGAGCTATAGATACCGGATGGCAACCTCAAAAATTTCCCACCAGAGGCTTCACCAGGAGTCAGGTGATGAAAGGAAACAAAATAAATCTTGGCTGATTTCTAGGAAATGGCCTCCTGCCTGGCACAGGCCCATTTCCGGCGTCAGAGTCATCTTCGGAGAGACAGGGACTCTGGAGGTGAGTGGGTCTTCACAGCAGGGCTGCAGTGCCCCTGAGACACGCTAGGGGGCGCTCAGGGCAGAAGAAAGTCAGAAACTGGTGAATCTTGCTAAAGCCTGGCACTGAGAACCCATCTGTGAGGGACACTGGTCAAACCACTTCTCCACCAGGTGCCGGCAGAATGTTGAGGTGTGATACTGGGGAACGGATATTACAGACCTTTATTTATCTTTTTCTTTTTTAAACAACTGGTTAGTGAGAGGTGCTCATCCTTCTGTCCCAAGCAAGGGTGAACATGCAGGCTTTTCAAAGAGGGGAAATAGGGATTGTGAGGAAATTAGGTCAGAGAAGGGGGAAATTAAGTGGATTAATAATGGGGAGGGGAAAAAACATATAAAATTAACATAATAAAAACAAAGAAAAAGCATGCATTTTTAGTACCATATTAGTACCTGATCATTTTATATGCTTCTAATGGAAACTATAATGGAGAAATTAAAATGAGAACAAAAAATTGAAAAAATTAAAAATCTTCCATATTAAATAAAATACACTCGGAGAGGTTTTAGGTCTTCCTTTCTGTCTCCCTCATCTGTTTCTTCAGAGCTATCTTTTGAACTGAACTATTAAAACTCCTATTATAGACCTTTTGGAGAAAAGATGCTTTATACTGTCTTTTAGAATCTTAGGTTCTGGTCTGTGTAAATTCCTGATACTCCTTCCAGTCATTTGATCTTAGAGGCCTAGAGAACTATGTGAAATCCCTCTCATTGGGCTAAGGTTATTCAAAATGAGTTTCCTTAGAGACCTCCAATGGTTAAAAAGAAAAAAAAATAGGGTCTTCAGGTATATCAAAATATAAGGGACCTGCCTTTTAAATATGCATTCTGTCATTGTGGGACTGACCCTTTCAAGTCTACTGTATCTCCTGAGCTGCCATTTAGGTCCTAGTAAATGACTTTTCAACTGCCACAAAGGCTTGTTCCCACACTGGTATTTCAGAACCCATTAGGACATTTCTATTCAGGTGTCAGGTGCATGTGAAGTCCTTCTAGGCCAATTTGTCAGTGGGGAGTGAGACTTAGCAGTAAAGAAGTAAAAAATAAACTGAAGGATGACCAAGAAGGAACAGTGAGCGAGGGTAACCAGTAGATCAGATTCTCAGCCAGAGAGCTGAAGAGGGAGACAGCGTATCTCGAAATTGAGGGGAAAGTGCAGTCATCTGGGGGAAATACCACTAACATCTCTCAACCAGGGAAAAGAGACTGAGTAGGAGATCTACCAGATCAAAATGACACAAAGTCAGAAATACTGCCAAAATGACTTCCATCTAGATTTTTATTATATTGCCTTTAAGGAATCAAGTCTCCCTAGAATAATTTCCTGTATTTTCCCAGGAACATGGGCTTGGACTGTGCCCTGAGGCTCAGTGAGTTGGTCAGCTCTGCTCACGTATAACCTCTGGGCTAGTCTGAGCTGTGCAGGAGCCACTGTGGAGGGAAAGGGACCATATGGAAAGGGACACACCTGACCCCAGTTTATTTTGTAATTTAAAGGGGATTTTCCTTAATCCTCACTAAGGACAAAAGGAGGGTAAGAACATACTAAAGGCATGAAGTTAAATATTAGTGCAAGATGAGGCATCTCTCCTGTTCCTCCTTCCCTGGATATCTATTAGGAGTTGCAACACCATTGGGGGCCCATCATCTGAGTAAGGCAATTGAATGTCTTTCCTCTGATATGACCTTACTTAGGATATCCCCTCCTAACTTACAGCATTTAAAAAAAAAAAAAAAGATATGGTTTGCTAAATATGTGGTATGTGACTATCTGTATCAGACCATTGATGAGAAAATAGGTTTTCTCATGCAATGGTAGGATGGGCTGCTGTGAGCGCACAATGTAGCCCAAGAAAATTAACCACTGAGTGTGTGTGTGTGTCGTGGAGAGGGAAGGTTGCTTGTAACACTTGGGAGAATTAAATTGTGAATCCGCTGTGAATTCATGTTTGAGGACTCTCTCCCTCCCTGCTATATGAGAGGTGGTATGATGGGTTAGAGATGGGAGGGGTAAGGATGGGGGTGTGGTGTGCAGAAAGCTAAGAAAGCCTCTTACCACATGTGTGCACAGTTCTGATTTTTATTAATGTTTCCAGCTTTGCATTTGAACTTCTCGTTAACCTGTATTAAAAAAATCTTTTTCACAAGATCCTTAAAGGTTTTAAAAGGAAGGAAGGAGAAGAGCAAAACTAAGATGAAGATTGAAATGAAACAATGTATAGGGTTAAAGTTACAGATGTATCAAAGGTGTTGGGGTGGGGGGAACTAAAAGTTTCCTAGTAAGACATTCAAATACATTAAGGGCTTATAAAAGGATTCAAACCAAGGGAAAAGGCCTAGGACTGACAAGATTTTAAAATGACCAGATGAGATCCAGGAAAAAGAAAAATGAAGACCTGTGAAGGGGAATGAAAAGATTGAAGGTAGAATTCCAGTTTAGCTCTAATTAAGAAACAAAGGTAAGGGGCAAAAATAGAACTCTTTCTAAAAATAAACTTAAGTAAATAATTCATTATTATAAGTAATTAAAATATAATAAATACTGCTAATAACTTGATTTTATTATATAATTTACCCTTTAGAGAGAAATGTAAAGGAGATCTAAGAAAATAAGTAAATTAAAAATTAAAACCACCCAAAGCATGGCCTAAACTAGAGCTAGTCATAAATTTCTTAGTTTTGATCTAATTTCTCCTGGTCACCAGCTCCCTATAAAACTGTCTGTTTGATGCTGTCTACTTTGACCTGCCTCAGTCTGCCCTGATAGCCGGTAAGATTTTGAATGTCTAGGGGTGCAGAACACAGCTTGGCACCTTAATCCATCAGACAGACAGAGGATCTAAGGAAAAGAAGAGATAGAAATAAGAGTTTATAGCTGACCCAAAGACCCCAGAAAATACTGGACTTCTTACCAATTGCAAGTTCTTTCCCAGAAGAAAGTAAAACTTCAAAAGTAATTAAGGCAAAGCATAAGAATAAAGTTCAAGGTCCAAGCAAGGATCAAAGCAATTGTTTTCAAGTAGCAATAAAGATAGTTAAAATGATGCATCTTTGATAGCAATGTTCAGAGTTTGGCTCTACCTTTCCAGTCTTCTTTCTGTGTGTGTGTGTGTTTTAAGATTTTCTTTCTTTATTTGACAGACAGAGATCACAAGTAGGCATGGGCAGACAGAGAGAGAGAGAGAGAGAGAGAAGAAGAAGCAGGCTCCCCACAGAGCAGAGAGCCCGATGTGGGGCTCGATCCAAGGACCCTGGGATCATGACCTGAGCCAAAGGCAGAGGCTTTAACCCACTGAGCCACCCAGGCACCCCTCTGTGTTTGTCTTTAAATGTTGCAGCTAAGCAGTGAAGTTTAATGTTCTTATGCTCTGTGACCACGTAAATTTGTGCCTTTGTTTATAGTCTTCTATTTTCCCCATCAACTTAAATGGACATACTTAAACTCCTTATTTTTAAAAGCCATCTCAAATGCCATCTCTTCTGTGAGGCTCCCCTGATTTCTTTAGCTGGATTCAATATGTTTTTCTGTCTTGTTGACCTCATCAGCCTTCAAATACTTGACATTCTCTATACGATATTTATGATATTTAGAAAGATAATTAGTGTCTTCTACTGGATCACAAGTATTTTGAAGAAAGAGTCATGTCTTGTTCACCCTAGTCATTAAGAAAAAAAAAAAAGCTAGCACTCTATGTGTTTCCTATAATATATGTGATTAAAAGATAAATGAATACTTTTATTCATTCATTCTTTGATTACTTATACACCAAATATTTATTGAGTACTTAACTTGTTCCAGTTTCCCTCATAGGCATCCATGCCATGATAGACTTTTAATTCTGGTGGGGAAAGACATTCAATAAACAAATAAAATATGTAAAATATATAGTATGTTAGAAGTGATAAGTGTCATGGAGAAAAGTGAATCAACAAAAGAGGAAATTGGGTAATGGGCTATTTAATTTTTAGTGACGTGGCCAAGCTGGTTAGGTTACACTGGAGCAGAAACCTGAGGAAAGAGAACAAGCCACAGGGCTCTCTGGGAGAGAAGCATTCCAGGTTCAAGAGAAAACACATGGATCAGAGAAGCTAAGAGGAAACCTTAGCTGTAGGTTTCCTGTAACATCGTAGACATGTCTACTATGTCTACTATAACATTGTAGACATTGGAAAAGCTTGAGCTTTTATTGAGTGAGATAAGAAACCACTGAAGAAAGGATGAATACCCAACTTTTGTATCAACATGGACAGGACTGGAAGAGATTACACTGAGTGAAGTAAGTCAAGCAGAGAGAGTCAATTATTATATGGTTTCACTTATTTGTGGAGCATAAGGAATAACATGGACAACATGGGGAGATGGAGAGGAGAAGGGAGTTTGGGGAACTTGGAGGGAAAGATGAACCATGAGAGAAACACACTGAGGATTTTGGAGGGGAGGGGGATGGAGGGCACATTTTGCATGGAGCACTGGGTGTGGTGCATAAACAGTGAATTCTGGAACACTGAAAAGAAATTTAAAAAATAAATAAAAAAATTTTAAAAAAGGAACCATTGAAGAATTTGAAGTGGAAAAGTGGGATAGTCTGTGATGACTTAACAGTTTGTGTTTCCACGTGGTTGAATTACTTATGCTCATATACTATATTCTATATAGTCTATTCTCTATACTATGTACACAATTTGTACTGTCTGTCCTCTGAGGAAGAGTGTAAGCTACCTGCATCGTGTGAGTAGTAATCCATCCTCAAGCATGGCTTCTGGTTGTGTACCTACCAGTACTTGCTGAATACCACACAGTAAGGAACTGTATATGCAGAAGTATCTGGCTTTCAATTTCCTGCCACCGGGGTCACTGTTCCTAAAATAAATCATAGATAGCTGAGCACACAGGACTGTGAATTATTGACCACTTCAATCTCCTTATTTTACCTGTGTGACTGAGTTCACTGATTTTTCTCAGGGTTTCCATTTAATGGAGTTTGATTTTTTAAAAGGGCCATGACTGGGTTTTTAATGTCTTTCCTGATGTCAACGATTCACCAAGGATTTTCTAATTATATTGCACTCCCCTGAAATTGCAGTTCCATTTCACACTCCTACTCTGCAGAGGGACACACTCTAAACTTAACTTGTCTACTGTAGTGACAATATCTAATTAGAAAGAAACCTTTAAAAAAAAAGTCTTTTTATATTTAAAACAATATCATATTTTACTCCCTGTCATTATCTTTATCAGATTTTCCTTGTGTATTAGCCTACAAGGAACATAAATTAGAATTTTAGGGCTGCTTATTTTCCCTTTCTAAGTGCTTTTGAGTATAAATTATTTCATTGACATTAGCTCTAAAATTGCATATGGGTAGAGACTAACTGAAAATTATTAAAATTAAAAGGCAAATAATTTTCATTCAGATATCATAGACTAAATGCCCTAAGAAGATTTGGATTTAATTGGGGAGAAATAAAGCTAGTCCAATTTTATATTATACTCAGAAAGATTACCTTAGGTATCTATACTTTATAATTTTGTAATTATGAATTCCTATCAATGTTACAACAATTTTAATTAATCTCATTTTAATCAAAGTAAGTTTTTACTAGGATAATCATTTTTAAAAAGAGTGGTCTTTTTCAGTTTAAAAAATCAATATTTTTTTCAGATAGAAATAACTCCAGTATTAGTAAACTAATAAGAATACAAAGTATAGTTATTTTTATATGGGACCAAATAGAAGACAGTAGAATTCTCTAACTTTTGGAGCACTCATAAGCTTTTTCATAAACTGAATTCCACTGATAGTGTTTTTATCTTTTTGATGATTAAGAAGGAATGCTAGTAAAAAATAATGCTTTCTATGAGTCATGAAAATTTATTCCCAAAATCTGACATCAAAATTTTTCTGAATTAAGAATAATACAGTGTTGCCTATTATAGTTACTAGATGGATTTACTTTACCCCAGGCAGTTGACGTGCAGGTTCCTGTTTTATAGACAGGAATGGCCAGTGATATGCTTCAGTTCATTTAAGTAGTAACTGGAGAAGCTGTACTTGAATTCCACATCTGCCTTGTCCTAAACTTCCACATCTTTGACTGGGTGTTAGTGTCTTTCCTGATATCAGTGATTCACCGAAGATTCACCTCCTTGGGTCTCTTGATATTTCTATATTCACCTTTACCTCTCTCCTTTATATGAAGAAATCAATTGTATAGTGATAACAGAATTTCAACTATAATCTTTTGTTTGATTAAAAAACTATAGCACTTTAGTGCAGAAACTGTGGACATATATTCATAGACTTCTGGAGAGTCAACAAAATAGACATGATTCTAAAATTCCAAGAAGGGGAATTGAAAAAAGAAACAAGCCATGGTAACACAGACATTGAATTACGAAGTCTAACAGATGGTGGATTGGGAAGGCTTTGCTGGAGCTAATCTGTAAGAAGTGGGACTTTGTCTAAAGAAAATATGCACCAGTAATTGTTGGTTTCCTTTTTTTCTTTCTTTCTTTCTTTTTTTTATTTTGCTATAAATCTCATTGCCCAATTTATCAGTGACTTAAAGGGGATATGGAACACACGATTATAACATTTGAGTGTGTATATTGTTGGAAAGGGTGGCTAGATATATTTTGTAGTAAAACTGATCTCAGGGGAATTGGCTTCAAAATATGTTCCATTCATTTGTTTTTATTAGGGCTATTTTATTAGTATTTTTTTTCTTTTAACCAACTTTAAATGGACTCCTTTATTTTTTCTTTGTCCAAGCAATCACTGTCTATAAAATAATGGGTTAGATGTGCTTGTTTTTACTAATACATACATAAGCAAACATGCTTAACATTCCTTGTTTAAATCATATTATATGTACCACCTAAACTAATTTTGTATGCTGCCATTGATATTCATATCATACTCTGAGATATACTGTCTTTGTTTTAGTTCTGAAGATGACTAAACAGCTCTTCACATCTTTTTGATATAGGTAGCCAAGGATACCCGTCCTTGAATGCTCAGTAAAAAGACTGTTCTCAGGTAAGTGAGTGTGGAACTGCCCCAACTGATTGTGGTCAGGAGTTGGCATCACGTGACCCAGAGTCTGCTCAGCAGAGACCAAGGATAAGGTAGGCAGTGAGGCAGTGACAATTAAATGTAACAGATATAAATGTTCCCATTTGAATAACTTCTCCAATGAAAAGTAATGAAGACTTGCTATGGTAACAGTATAAATGAAAAACTGATGGTGGTTTTGTCAATCATAAGATTATTTGGGGCTAATAATAGGGTGTAGAACATGTAAAGAAGGACACTGACCAGCTAGCATGTGTCCTTAGCGCAGTAATCTGTACTTATGGAATGTGCAGAACATAATAATGGAGTTGCCTTAAATATTGAAGTTGTCATATGGAAAAGAGAAAACACCAGTGTTGTATTATTCCTATGGACAGGAGTAGAGACGGTAAGTTTTGAAGCAACATGAGGAACAACTTTAGATTACTTAAAATGTTCTAAAGTAGAAAACATTAGCTGTGGCCAAGGAGAGGAAAAATGCCCCTCTCTCAGGAAGGCAGGAGAAATTTTTGAATCAACCCCATTTTCAATCATTAAGTTTTTCTGAAAGTCTGATATTGGGAAGAAACTCTCCATTCAATTTCTATTCCACAGAGATTTTTATTCTTATAACTAAGCTTTCTTTGTGCTAAGCCATTCTTCATACTTAGGAAGGACTTTCTTGGGACGGTAAATTTAACTAAGCTGTTAACCTTTAAAAATGTAAATCTGAACAGAAGGAAAATGTCCAATCTACAGGCTGCTCTGGTTACAACTTTGCTTGATAGAGGTAAGAGTGTATACTTTTTTTTAAACAATTTATTTTAAAGATTTTATTTATTTATTTGACAGAGAGAAATCACAAGTAGACGGAGAGGCAGGCAGAGAGAGGAAGGGAAGTAGGCTCCCTGCTGAGCAGAGAGCCTGATGCAGGACTCCATCCCAGGACCCCGAGATCATGACCCGAGCTGAAGGCAGCGGCTTAACCCACTGAGCCACCCAGGCGCCCCAAGAGTGTATACTTTTTAAACAGACTTTGAAACCTCATGAGGATGGTCTTTATACTAAGTGAGGAGTCATACATTAACACTTCACTTCTAGCTCTGGAATAGTGTCAGTAAGAGAAGAAAATACAGTGTTGAAGTTAATGGTAAAATACAGTGTTGAAGTTAATGGGAAGGCTTGTCTCATCAGTAATCTCTCTCTACTCCCCAGACAGTAGTTAATGATAGATCTTAACATTATTCCCAAACTTGCTGTTTTCAAATTATTCATGATATGTAGAATACTCTGATCCCTCCTTGTTTATTTGAGCAACTTTGGAGAACATATATTTTTTTTAATTTTTTATTTTTTATAAACATATATTTTTATCCCCAGGGGTACAGGTCTGTGAATCACCAGGTTTACACACTTCACAGCACTCACCAAAGCACATACCCTCCCCAATGTCCATAATCCCACCCCCTTCTCCCAAACCCCCTCCCCCCAGCAACCCTCAGTTTGTTTTGTGAGATTAAGAGTCACTTATGGTTTGTCTCCCTCCCAATCCCATCTTGTTTCATTGATTCTTCTCCTACCCACTTAAGCCCCCATGTTGCATCACCACTTCCTCATATCAGGGAGATCATATGATAGTTGTCTTTCTCTGCTTGACTTATTTCGCTAAGCATGATACGCTCTAGTTCCATCCATGTTGTCGCAAATGGCAAGATTTCATTTCTTTTGATGGCTGCATAGTATTCCATTGTGTATAAATACCACATCTTCTTGATCCATTCATCTGTTGATGGACATCTAGATTCTTTCCATAGTTTGGCTATTGTGGACATTGCTGCTATGAACATTCGGGTGCACGTGCCCCTCTGGATCACTACGTTTGTATCTTTAGGGTAAATACCCAATAGTGCAATTGCTGGAGAACATATTTTTGACAATAATGTTGAAGTTACTGCTTCTTTCAGGAATCTCCAGAGTAGGGCTCTGAATAGGAAAAAATACCCGAATATTCTGTTATAAATCCTTCGATTCTGCCTATAACATTGTTGGGTCACAATGTCAGAAAGATCCCTAGAAAAATTTGTTTAAAACTAATTCAAAACCAGTTGCTCTAAACAAAGACAAGTGGGTAAAACAAGAACAAATCTATGTAGAAACAGTTATTACTGTGTTCACGTTGAAGTCTGAGTCTCAGTAAATTTTGGTTCTGCCATTAATTCCAGATAAAGGAGAACACATTTTCTTCTCCTTATAAATGTGGTTGTACCAGATGTACACACACACACACACACAAAAATCAAAACATCTATGTCTTCAGCCAATCAAGATTACTAAATAAGCTGTGCCTTATTTTTCCTGATGTTGTCACGTTTGTGAGAATGAGATTATAATTAAAAGCTTGTTTGAGTACTCTAGAAAACGTGTGGGGAAAAGTATGAGCAAATGAGCCTCCACTCTCAACTTGGAACCTGACTAGATCACTGTGAATGGAGTCCTTTATAGTTTGAGGAATACTTTTGTGTTTTATCAGGAGAGTATAGAGAATTTATGACCCAGCATACGTATGGGACAGTGGAGCCTCCTTTCCTCCCAAATGAAATTTATCTTTTATATATGTACTTGTACTTATATATAATTTATATATTTGTATATTATGTATAACATATATGAAATAAAAGTTATATGTATTTCATACGTAATATTATATACAAGTATGTATGTTTATATCTTTAGAAATCATGGGAGAGTAAAACGTTCTCCAACCAGGCAAGAGCATTTTTAGTGCAACTGTATTGAATGTAGGCTTGGTGATACTAACATTGTTTTTTGAATCTTCCTCCTGGATCTGAAGCTTGGTGGTCCTAATTTGTCAAGGAGTTAAATTTTGCTCAACACAGACACGTTTGTGTGATTCATTGTGTCTTGGCTATTTAAGGTGATAATGACCATAACCTTTCTAACTCTGTCAGTCACACATAGTGGCCAGGCTCATTCTGAGTTGCTTATTTTTCCCAAACCTGCCCTTGCTGGACTGAAGCTTCCTTTCACCTTTTTTCTACCATGAACCCCACTAAAATGAGATCACCTTTAGTCAATGAGAACCTTGTGACATCTCTAATGTTCATCTTCCCATGTGGTACCAAATTTAAAGGACTTTGGTGACAATGCCGTAGATGGACATGAGCAGGAAGACAGAACAGGGTAGGAAGATATTGACTACCCTGAATTTTAAGAAGCAATGGCTATTGACAACCTAACTTTGAGCTAAAGATAGAATACAATAAGCTGTGTAAAGTTGGCTAGAGTGAGGTATAATGATATAGCCATTGATTGTAAATACTCATACTAGGCAGAGGCGCAAGACTGCGTGGTGGAATGCTGGAAACAGCCATGAATCAGATAACAGTGGGCAAGGTGGTGTCAGTTGCAGCTACTGGGACTAAAGAAGAAGAAGAAGGAGAAGGAGAAGGAGAAGGAGGTCACCCAAGATTCAGTTACCTGTGGAGGTTACCAGTAATCTATCAGTTAAGTGAAGAATGAAAAGGTTATGACAAGAAGTAACCCCCAGAAGAAATAACAGATGTGGAAACATTAAAACCTAAAGAGTTCCAAGTCATTGCAGGGTCCAGAGCAATTCTGGAAAAGCAGTTGCCCAGAAAAAACCGACTCACTTTATTTTGTTAGTAATCACATGGTCACCCTGCATCCAGACAGAATTCTTATTATTAAATTGATTCCATTCTCAAATTCTATAGGCTAAACATTCTTCAATTCTTGTATATCCTATACTTTGGAGCCCCTATGCCACTCAGCTTTCAGCAATCCCAAACACAATACTCCATGAGTTTTTTAGCCTGCACTAGCAGAAGTTACTTGATGTGATTGAATTAGTTCCATACATTTTCAATGTTGCTTATTTATTGTCCTAAATACTCCTTATTAGTGTGCCCTCTTGAAACTACTTTTATTTAAAATTCTAATTTCTCACAGGTCTCTCAATGTCCTTTAATTTTTCTTTTGGATAAGATTAAACTTTATTTTGTCAAAAATGAGTGATACTTGATCAAGATAAATGGAAGCAGTGTTTTTCCATGTTATTTTTCCAGTTATAGGAATCAAGTGTAGACTTGGCATCTGCCTACTGAGCTTTGCCAGAGAATGTAGTCAAAGCTTAAAGAAAATCTACTTTTGACACAAGAACTGAGAATATGTTGACAGTCCTTTAATGAAGATTTCTAGAGCTAATCAATGGCTTTTCCCTGTAACATATCCTTTTCAGGTAAATACTAAGATTAATGGGTTATATTTAGACAGTTAAAGTGCCAACAGAATTGCTTCTGTTCTGCTGATTTTTTTTTTTGGTGCCAGATATATGAGGTGTACAATCCAGGTGATAACAATTGAGGATGTCCCAAATTAAGCAAAAGCTCATTATATTCACTTCTCAATTAATTAGAAAAACACAGATAACTTAATAGGCTTAATTCTGTGCCCCTCACTTCTTCATATTTTGCTGCCAGGATTTCACTTTATCTCCAGCCATCTGACTGTCCATTAACACAGTTATGGAAAAGGCGGGAAAGGGAGGTATTAATCCAATCAATTTCATAGCTCCCTAGCAGTGATAGTGAATACTTTGGTAAAGGAAAAGTTTTACCCAAGTGGTTAAAATGAAAATTTAAGAGTATTGAGGAACTTTATGTCTACCTCCAACACTCTATTCTCTCATATTCTCAGGTGCTTGACAAGTAGATATATACTAACTTGTCAGCATCACTGAAGTTTTTCACGTGACACACCTTAGCATTGGTTGAGTAATATCTTGTAGATGGCTACTATCATGAAATATTCATATTTCTGTTTCTTAGAATTCAACAATTTTGCTACTTGTTATTTTTCTTAGTGGAGTAGTTAGTGGATGCTTTCTGCAATTTCTAACAATCCAGCTCGTTACTAGAAGGTTGTGGTCATTTGAATGGTTTTTTTATGGTAATAAATGGCAAAATAGTGATATGCTGATAGTCAAAAGTTACAGAAATTAAATACATGCAAAACTGTAGCCACTAACTTACCTCAGATAAAATTTTTCCTCTCTCCTTGCAGAATATAGGGATCATACCTCTGCCATGCAAGAAGGCTTTATGAAATTCAACTCCAATTTTAGGTTCATTTCTGAAATAATGGTTTTTAATTGTATAGCATATTGCAGTTCTCAAAAATTACTGGGCTAAATCTTTGTATAATTCATACTGTTTAATCAGTGAGTCAATCACTATTGAGGCTACAGTCAGGCATCGATGTTTCTGTGGTAACATAAACAACTACAGAATGGAAGAAAAAAGTATTTTATTTTCATTTCACAATATTACACAAACAAACTTTATATTTTTTCCCATTGCAAAGCTCTTTTTTTTTAATTAATTTTTTTTCAGTGATCCATAATTCATTGTTTATGCACCAAAGATACAAACTTTATATTTTTAACATGTCTACCTGTCCACTAAACTTCTACTGCAGATTTTATTAATGTGCGTAATTCTTTTGGAAAGACTTATTTATTTTAGAGAGAACATGAGCAAGCAAGTGGGTGGAGGGACAGAGAGGGAAGAGAGAACCCTGAGGCAGACTCTCCTGCTGAGCATAGAACCCTAAGGTAATGACCTGAGTCAAAATCAGGAGTCAGCTGCCTAACCGACTGAGCCACCCAGGTGCCCTGAGGATAATTGTTTTTTAAAAATATCCTTCTGGGACACCTGGGTGGCTCAGTCATTTTAAGTATCTGCCTTCCACTCAGATCATGATATCAGGGTTCTGAGATTGACTCCTGCATCAGGCTCTTGGCTCAGCAGGGATTCTGCTTCTCCCTCTGCCTCCCCCCAACCCCCACCAACTTGTGGTCTTTCTCTCTCACTCACTCACTCTCTCAAATAAGTAAATAAAATCTTTAAAAAATTATAAAAATATAAAAGTAGCCTCCAACAAGCTATATAACTCCAGTCTGAGTTGTTTCTGAACATTTTTTAAAACGTGCAACAGTAAATGAAACCTTATCAAGATAAGCTCGATGGGCTTAACTCTGTGCCCCTCACTTCTCCTTCATATTCTGCTGCCAGGATTTGACTCCACACTTCCAGCCAGCTGACAGTCCATTAGCACTGTCACCAGTGCATCTTTAAATACATAAGGATATCTAGCACTCTTGATGTCACTTGTTCAAACTGTGCTAGTTGAGCACAAGGTAAGTTCCAAGACTTTATTGTCTCCAACTCTTTTTTTCTTGGGTATTGTCTCATCTTTCATCTGTTAGGAGAGCCCTTCATCAATCACTATCAATAATAAAATACAGATTAAAACAAATCCAGCAAGTGTGTATTCCACAACATCTCCAATATATTAAAAATACATATTTTCTGAAAAAATGTTTTCAGAGAATAAAATTAATAAAAAAATTCAATACACTTCTCCAAATTAAAGTTTTCTATATAAAAGTAAATAAGGTGACTCTGGCTAGTATCATAGTCACCAGTTCTTTGCTTAGATATGCTATGCAAATTTAGAATATATCTGTCCTATAAACTATAGGACTAGGCAAACTATAAACTAGGCAATAGATAAACCATTTTTTAAAAATGTATCAATAGCATTACTGTCTCGTTTGCAAAAAACCTGATTTTTATAACACATTTCAAAAATAAAAGTAGACTTCTGTGCATCTGGGAAATCTACGTTACTTCTGTTTAAAAAAAAAGTTGACTGTCTACCAATTTTTCTTTGTAAAGAGCATTGAATTGAAGTGGCAAAATCCAGCTTGTATCTTTTCATAAAGTTTGGTCATTGCAGTAGGAAAGAGAACTTATAGTATAGCTATAAGTAGCAACTAAGCAACTTGCCACGAGTACAAGAAAACATAATTTTTGAAACATCTCTTCAAAAAAGACTTAGAAGGGTGTTGAGTTTGCTAAGTTCTTTATAGATTCTGGACACTAGTCCTTTATCTGATATGTCGTTTGCAAATATCTTCTCCCATTCTGTCAGTTGTCTTTTGATAATCCAATCAAGAAATGGGCAGAGGACATGAACAGACATCTCTGCAAAGAAGACATCCAGATGGCCAACAGACACATGAAAAAGTGCTCCATATCACTCGGCATCAGGGAAATACAAATCAAAACCACAATGAGATATCACCTCACACCAGTCAGAATGGCTAAAATCAACAAGTCAGGAAATGACAGATGCTGGCGAGGATGCGGAGAAAGGGGAACCCTCCTACACTCTTGGTGGGAATGCAAGCTGGTGCAGCCACTCTGGAAAACAGCATGCAGGTTCCTCAAAATGTTGAAAATAGAACTGCCCTATGACCCAGCAATTGCACTATTGGGTATTTACCCTAAAGATACAAACGTAGTGATCCAGAGGGGCACGTGCACCCGAATGTTTATAGCAGCAATGTCCACAATAGCCAAACTATGGAAAGAATCTAGATGTCCATCAACAGATGAATGGATCAAGAAGATGTGGTATACATACACAATGGAATATATGCAGCCATCAAAAGAAATGAAAGCTTGCCATTTGCGACAACATGGATGGAACTAGAGCGTATCATGCTTAGCGAAATAAGTCAAGCAGAGAAAGACAACTATCATATGATCTCCCTGATATGAGGAAGTGGTGATGCAACATGGGGGCTTAAGTGGGTAGGAGAAGAATCAATGAAACAAGATGGGATTGGGAGGGAGACAAACCATAAGTGACTCTTAATCTCACAAAACAAACTGAGGGTTGCTGGGGGGAGGGGGTTTGGGAGAAGGGGGTGGGATTATGGACATTGGGGAGGGTATGTGCTTTGGTGAGTGCTGTGAAGTGTGTAAACCTGGTGATTCACAGACCTGTACCCCTGGGGATAAAAATATATGTTTATAAAAAATAAAAAATAAAAAAAAAGACTTAGAAGGTATACCATGGTTGTTGTACTTAGGGTCTAAATAAATTTAAAATTCTAAATAAGTTTAGAATGAGATTCAATGCATCAGTTCCTTTCCTTGTTAGCACCAACGGCTTCTATGACAAGAACTCTGTGATTCTTTTATTTACCACAGAAACATTGATGACTGACTGTAGCCTCAATATTAGTCGACTCACTGATTAAACAAGTTCTGTATGAAATGAGCTTTGAAGGTTTCTGTTAACATGTTGTAAGACATCATGGCTTATCCTGAAAGTTTTGGGGGAAAAAAAAAACACCTTTTTTATAAGGATCTTATTCATATTTATTTTATGAATGTTATCCTATTTGACTGATGGTTTGCCTCTACAGGAAGTCTTGTTTTCCCCTGTAACGGATAGCCACTTTGATAGATGTTTATAACAGGTCATCTCAAAAAATACTAAACCCAACTAGACTCAAGTTTCCGTATGATGAAGTCATACTTTTCATGGATCTCAATGTCATGATGGCCTGTCCACATTTCTTATTACTACCATGATGTTGTTGAAATCCCATACTCCACAGACAGTTTAAGGTTGAGATTTGAAAATTGTCTGTCTTAAGTTTTGTGATCATTAGATCTCATCCATTTCCTTTGAGCAAACAACTCTATGAAAAATATATCTTCAGGGGGCACCTGGGTGGCTCGGTGGGTTAAAGCCTCTGCCTTCGGCTCAGGTCATGATCTCAGGGTCCTGTGGTGGAGCCCCACATCTGGCTCTCTTCTCAGCAGGGAGCCTGCTTCCCCCTCTCTCTCTGCCTGCTGCTCTGCCTACTTATGATCTCTGTCTGTCAAATAAATAAATAAAACCTTAAGGAAAAAAAAAAGAAACCTCATTTAAAAAAGAAAAAAGAAAAATATATCTTCGGTTGTAGTTAAACTTCCTTGATACTCCTATATGAAGTTTAAAGAGGTCTGCAGTATTAAAGAGGGCTGCATAATGTTCAAGATTGCTTATAAAAAGTGAGGATAAGCCAGGAGAAAAGGCTTAAAGAGATTGATTCTTCTGCTTTTATCTTAGAAATCAAGTTCTTTTGCTCATCTAGACATAAACAGTGTCCTCAAGAAATAGTCCCATTTTCTCTCTCTTTCTCTTCGACTCAGAAACAATAGTTGTGGCAGTAGTAGGCTTCAGGTTGAGAATTAAAGGATTTATGGATCTTACTTATTTTTGTCTTTTTAGACTTATCACTGATGTGGTGGCGGAAATCTGGAAATCATGGGCAAATAAGAATATTTTCCTAGGAATAATCATTGTTGCTAACTTGCTGGTGGCTACTATTCTCCTTAGCAAGAGAACCTGCAAAATTCATTAATAGAGTTATTACGAACGTACATCAGTATGGTTATTATCCTTATATTTATGCAGCTCAACAAGGATTTCTTTGCATCTCTATATTAGTGTAGTTTTGGGGGGAATTGACACTGACATTGGCATTTGAGAGTCATGCTTTCAACCAGAGTTTAGTAAACTTTATCTATAGAAACTAAATGATACCTACTGAGCCTGTGGTCCTATGGTCTCTAATAACTACTCAATTCTGTTGTTGCAGTGTAAAAGCAGCCATAGATAACAGATAAGTGAATATGTGTGGCTATGTTCCAATAAAACTTTCTCTACAGAAACAGATGGTCGGTCAGATTTGGCCAGCAGGCAGCAGTTTGCCAACTCCTTAAAAGTTCCACATTAGACACTAGATATATTCAGCTTAGATGTTGGCCTTTGCTAGGAACTAAATTTTATGTCAAAAGCATTTTGTCTTAAGGTAGCATATTCACACTAATAATTTGTAGAATAATAGGAATGATTGGTAGTAGAGTCGTGATACAGTTTCTAAGATTTGTATGGTTTGGAAATGTCTGAGGTCAAAATAAAGTTCGTGATGACTTCAGTTCCTTAGACGGAAGTGTTCAATATACACTGTTGGTTATTATTAGTGGTTATTAGTTTTGCAGAGGGGCATGGTTTCTAAAACAAATATCATTCCCTTGCATAATTTGGAATTAGAGTATATTGTTAATCTACTCACATTGAAATTTGAGGGCTTGACAATTTGTAATGGTAGCTCAAAATAATATACTGTAAACATAGGTGAGGTAAGAATGATTTCTAAGTTTCTCTCCTGGTCTAATATTTACTGGTTCTATGCAAATGGGTGTATCAAGGTTCTTATCAAATGTGACTGAACTTGGAAAGTGTATGAGTGAAGAGCAATGACTGTTCTTCTAGAAACTGTCTCTTACACATCATGTTTATGTTGATGGTTCCCTAGGGTCTTAATTCTGAATAAATTTTATGAGACTTTTATGATCATTTTTTATTTTTCTGTTTTTGTTTGTTTCATCTTAAGTGATTTTGGAACATCTGTTTATATTTAACTCTTTAGAAAGCATTTAAAATTTAGTTTATTTTCTAGCTTCTCTTGTTCACCTGGCTGCCAAAATTTATTTTTGTTATATATTTAGTTCCCTGACTACTTTGGATAAATTTGGTTTTATTTTTTCACTTTATATTTGGAAATTATGTAACACATAAAAGTGGAGAATGGGCACCCCTACCAGTCATTCTCAGAAATGATTGATAATTAATTTTTTTTTCCTTTGCAACTTCACAGATTCCTCTTTCAGCTTTGGAGGAATTACAGAGAGCCTTAAAGCATATCTTTGATATCATGTGTCTTACCTCTTGTATAAAAGCCTTATTATGATGTCAACTGATACAGAGGTTTTTTTTTTTTTTTTTTAAGAGATTTTATTTATTTATTTGACAGAGGTCACAAGTAGGCAGAGAGGGAGGCAGTGGGGAAGGGGGAAGCCGGCTCCCTGCTGAGCAGAGAGCCTATGTGGGGCTCTATCCCCAGACTCTGAGATCATGACCTGAAGGCAGAGGCCCAACCCACTGAGCCACCCAGGTGTCCCTGATACAGAGATTTTTAAAACAACAGTTTTGCCATTATCACACGTCACAACAATAAAAATTCCTCACTATCATCTAATGTACAGGCTACATTCACATTTCCCTGATTACTTTAAAAACAAATCTTTATTCTTTTTACAGTGGTTTGTTCAAGTCAGAATACAAACAAGGTTTTAATATAACTCTAATTGTTCATAAAGCATTTTTGGAAGTTGAGAATAGATCAAAATATACCCTTCAAGTTCCTTCCCTTTACATGATAATGTTACTAAAAACACCCATATACAAAAATTTACATTTGAGGAACTGTAAATCCTTGATGAGAAATAAGGATAGAGATTCAAAGATCAGGAGCAAATAAATAACTCTTAACAGAGTCACCTGGGTGGCTCTGTTGGTTAAACATCTGCCTTTGACTCAGGTCATGATCTCAAGGTCCTAGGATCGAATCCAGATTCTGACATCCTGCTCAGCGGGGAGCCTGCTTCTTTTCCCTCTGCTTCTCCCTCTGCTTATGTGTTCCTGCTCTCTCTTGCTCTCTTAAACAAACAAACAAACAAATAAAATCTTAAAAAAAAAAAACACTACTAACAATTTGTATTCTTACAAATTGTTATTGGTTTCTCATCACCAAATGTGTAAGCCCCAGATCCTTTGCTGGGTATACAAGGCCTCAGTATCTGTCCTAATCCTAAGGGTTCCAGGTAATTAATTCCATGCTTCCATCAAAATTCCTCTAGACTCCCTGTATTTCCTCAAACAGAACTTGGCTCCAGATGTTTCTCTGCTTCTACTGCTTTGCCTCTCCCTCCATTTGATGCTCTTTTATATCTCAAAAAAATGACACACCTAACTTAAAACCAAAGCCCTCCCTCTGTGGCTACAGTTTCTTGTAGGAGTCAAGAATTCATGAACTTTCAGTGGTATATTCTTTTAGCATCTATAAGAAGTTCCTATCTGGTGTTAAAAAAATCTTGTTGCTTTAAAAAAATAAGTGAGAAGGAAGGAAAAAGGGAGATGGGAATGAAATAGGTGAATCATAGAAATATAGTGATTTTCTGCAGTGTAACTCATGGGAATGATGAAGGAATAAGAGGAAAAGTCAACCTAGAATTCTATGCTGTCTCTGAAGAAGTGGCCAGTGGCAAAAATGTGTAAAAGGAATTCGTGGGTTGGCAGAGAGGCAAGGAGATGAGGATATAGGAGTTACTAAATCCTGAGGCCTAAGCTCAGAAAGTCACAGACAGGCAAAGGGATGGGAGGAGAGGCGATTGAGGGACCCGTCGCAAAGAGAAGCACTGTCACAGTGTGTTAGCATCTCATTCTAACTACTGGGAGGCAAGCGAGTGCAAGTTGTCCCGTGACCAAATGATGCTGAATGAATGGTGCCTTGAGTATAAATGTAAATGAGTGAAGTTCCTCATTGTTGGCTCTTTTAAGTTAGACTATACACCATACTGAGGCAGATGTGAGAATTGTGAGAGATTCCTTCCAAGTCCTGGGTTTGTGGACAGATTCTTTCCCTCTCCCAGGCAGCTGCCCAGTTTACTCCCAATCCAGAAGCTTCCCAACCAGGCTACCTCAGTCTGTGGCAAGTAGCAGAGGAGAGCCATCTGTGATTGGAAGATGCTTCTGGCGGAAGAACAAAGGTGGTTTGGTGTGGAGGGCTGCAGAACAGTGGAGGTAGATAAACCAGGAGGGTGACAGAGTTCAGGCCAGAGGTGGTCAGAGCTGGATCTGGGGTGAACATGAACCATTCTACTTCCCTGTAGCCCCTCTGAGTTACTGCACATCTGACCCAGCTGCACAAAGCAACATGCACTTTGACTACCACAGAGATGGTTAAAACAGATAGAAAGGTAAAAACTGAACTCTTTGTTTTGTTGTGTTTTGACTTAAAGTTGAGATAAGATTCATCACACTCAGTGGCTTTAGTCATTTAGTCATTGTCTCTCTCCAAGAGACAAGATGAGGGTGAGTCTTGATGAAACATTGCTGACTTCTTAGCCTCAAGCTTGCTTTTGCTTTTGTACATTTGTTCTAATTTTTTTTTTTTTTTTTACAGATGGTATGATAGGAAAGCCAAATGGTTTTGTTTTATTTTTAATTTTATTTATTTATTTGACAGACAGAGATCACAAGTAGGCAGAGGGGCAGGCAGAGAGAGAGAGGGGAAGCAGGCTTCCTGCTTAGCAGAGAGAGAGGGATGTGGGACTCAATCCCAGGACCCTGGGTCATGACCTGAGCTGAAGGCAGAGGCTTAACCCACTGAGCCACCCACGCACCCTGTTCTAATTTTTCAGCATAGTCATTGCTTATGTATTTTGTTTAAACTCCTTTAAGTGCCATGTATTTTTTTTTTTATATTAGAATTTATTTCTAAGAGGAGTTTTAGGTTCACAGTAAAACCGAGCAGGAAGTACGGAGTTCCTACATAGCCACTGTCCCCATGCAGGGAGGGCTTCACCACTATCAGTGACCTGTACCAGAGTGGTACATTTGTTATGAATGATGAGCCTGCATTAACACATCCCCCAAAGTACCTGGTTTCTCTTACAGTTCACTCTTGGGGTTATACATTCTGTGGGTTTTGAAAGATCATACAGTATATTTTCATCCTAAAAGTCTTCAGTATCAGCCTATTCATCCCTCTCTCCCCATGACTGTCTAGCAACTACGGATCATTTTAATTTTTTTTTTTTTTTTTTTTGGGGAGAGAGGGAGAAGGGGGAAGGGGGGGTAGAGGAAGAGAGAGAATCTTAAGGATTCCATGCCCAGTGTTGAACCTGACATGGGGCTCCATCTCACAACCCTGAGATCATGACCTGAGCCTAAGAGTCAGATGCTTAATTGACTGAGCCACCCAGGTGCCCCCATTTTACTGTGTTTATAGTTTTGCCTTTTCTAGAATGTCATATAGCAGGAATTGATGAGAACAGGAAATACTACTCCAAAATATGGTACCTTGGCTTATTGAATATTTCAAGTTGGATGAATTCGAGTACTTTTTATAATCCCTGAAGCAGGTTATAAGACCCTCATCGGAGAAGTGGCCTCCCTATACCCACAAGAAAGGACAATTCTCTCTGAAGATGGAGGAATACAGAGAGGAATCTGAAAGGGCCTTACTTGGAGAGTTTACTACAATTAGCTCATATTCTTTGTCTTTCAACATTTCTTACAACTTTCTACTTTTCATCAAACCTAACATAAAAATGCTGAGGTTTACTGCTTCAAGTCTTCATTTCCTTATGAAAGTTCCCATGTCACATAATATTTATATTAAGTAAATTCATATGATTTTTTCTTGTTAATCTTTCTTTTGTTACAGGGACCCCAGCCAATAATTCAGAAGAGCAAAAGGAAAAGATATTTTTTCTTCACTGTAGAATTATGCAGTATGTAGACTTACCTTATGATTAAACTGGCATCCTTCACTTAGTAATATGCATTTGAGTTTCCTCCATGTATTTTCGTGGCCTGCTGGCTCATTTATTTTTAGCACTGAATAATATTCCGTTATCTGGGCATAGCAGTTTATATATCTATCACCTGGAAGGACATTTTAGTTGCTTCCAATTTGGGGTAATTATAAATAAGACAGCTTTAAATATCCTAGTGCAGGTTTTTGTGTAGATAGAAGTTATCAACTCATTTGGGTAAAAACCAAGAAACATAATTGCTGTATCATATTGTAAGATATGTTTAGTTTTATAGGAAACTGTCAAATTGTCTTCTGAAGTAGTTGTACTTTTTACAGTCCCACCAGAAATGAGGAAGAGTTCCTGTTGTTCTGCGTCATCAGAGTTATGGATCTTGGCCATTCTAATGGGTGGTGTCTAGTGGTATCTCATGGCTGCTTTAATGTGCATTTTCCTAATGACATATAATGTAGAGCTTTTTTGTGTGTGCTCATTTGACATCTGTATATCTTTTTTGGTGAGGTGTCTGTTGAGGGGTTTGGCGCATTTTTTTGAATTGGGTTGTTTGTTTTCTTATTGTTGAGTTTTTTAAAGATTGATTTATTTGAGAGAGAGGGCACACAAGCAGTGGAGGGGCAGAGAGAGTGGGGAAGCTGACTCCCCACTGAACAGGGTGTCTGACATCACCGAAGACCCTGATATTATTACCTGAGCTGAAAGGAAGGAGTAGGAGGCTTAATCGACTCAGATAACCAGGTGCCCCTTATTATTGTGTTTTAAGAGTTCTTTGTATATTTTGGATAATGGCCTTTATCAGATACATATTTTGCATTCTTTCATATCTTTTCATTCTCTTGACAGTGTCTTCTGGAGCAAAAATATATTTAGTTTAAATTATATTTAGCTTTAGTTTGTGAAGACCATGAAGTTAGTGTCTAAATTTTTTTGAATGTGAATGTTCAGTTATCCCAATTTATTGAAAAGACTATCATCTTTGTCAAAGACTATCTCCTTTGTCAAAAATCATTTGACTAGATTTATGTGGGTCTTCTTCTGGGTTCTCTATCCTGATCCATTGATCTATTTGTTCTTTCACCGATATCATAGTGTCTTGAGTATGGACTGTAGCTTTATGGTAAGTCTTGAAGTCCTGTAGGTCAGTCCTCAAACTTTGTTCTTTTCCTTTAATACTGTGTTAGGTATTCTGGGTCTTTTGCCTGTCACCTTTAGCATCAGTTTATCATATCCATTGAATTACCTGCTGGGATTTTTCACTGGGATTGTTTGGAATCTATAAATCAAGTTGGGAAGGATTGAATTTAACATGGACTGTATCTCCATTGATTTAGTTTTACAATGATTTTGTTCATAAGAATTTTGTAGTTTACCTCATATAGGTTTTGTATGTATTTTGTCTATATAAAATATTCCATTTTGGGGATGCTAATACAAATGTTATTGTGTTTTTATTTCAAATTCTATTAATTCGCTGTTGATACTTGGGAAAGTGATTCACTTTCATGGATTAACCTTGTATCTTACAGACTTACACTCACTTATTAGTTTCAGGAGGGTTGTTTTGTTTTGTTTTGTTTTTTTCTTTTGGATTTTCTACAAAGACAATCATGTCATCTTCAGACAAAGACTGAAGACAGTCATGTCATCTTCAGACAAAGACTTATTTCTTCCTTTCCAATCTGAATACCTTTTCTTTCTTTCTTTCTTTTTAAAAAAATTTTTATTCTTTCTGTCTAATTGCATTAGCTAGGACTTCCAGCACGATGTTGAAAATCAGTGGAGGCAGGGACATCCTTCCCTTGTTACTGATTTTAGTAAGACAACTTCAAGTTTCTTGCCATTAAGAACATGGATGGGACTCGAAGAGATTATGCTGAGTGAAATAAGTCAAGCAGAGAGAGTCAGTTACCATATGGTTTCACTTATTTGTGGAGCATAACAAATAGCATGGAGGACATGGGGAGTTAGAGAGGAGAAGGGAGTTGGGGTAAATTGGAAGGGGAGGTGAATCATGAGAGACTATGGACTCTGAAAAACAATCTGAGGGGTTTGAAGTGGCTGGGGGGTGGGAGATTGGGGTACCAGGTGGTGGGTATTATAGAGGGCACGGATTGCAAGGAGCACTGGGTGTGGTGAAAAAATAATGAATACTGTTAGGCTGAAAATAAATAAATTAATTAAAAAAAAAGAATGATGTAGCTATAGGGTCTTTTGGACTCTTTATCAAGTTAAGGAACTTTTCACCTATTCCTAGTTTGTGGAGAGGTTTTATCATGAATAGTTCCTATACTTTGTAAAACACTTTTTTGAATCCATTGATATGACCATCTGGTTTTTCTTTTTAGCCTGATGAAGTATATTAATTGATTTTCAAATATTCAACCAGCTTGCTTATCTAGTAAAAATAACATTTGGTCATGGTGTAGAATCCTTTTTATATGTTGTTGGACTTGATTTTCTAATATTTTGTTGAAGATTTTTGAATTTATGTTCATGAGAGATAATGGTCTGTAATTTGTAATGTCTGTCTCATTTTGGTATTAAAGTACACCTGGCCTCATGAGTTAAGAAGTATTCGCTCTACTTCTGTCTTTTGGAGGAGAAAGAATTTGTTTAATTTCTAACCTAGTTTGAAAGAGTTGACTTGTGAACCCATCTGGGTTCCTTTTTTGAAGATTATTAATTTTTTTAAAAGATTTTATTTATTTATTTGACAGAGATCACAAATAGGCAGAGAGGCAGGCAGAAAGAGAGGGGGAAGCAGGCTCCCTGCTGAGCAGAGAGCCCGATTCGGGGCTCAATCCCAGGACCCTGAGATCATGACCTGAGCTGAAGGCAGAGGCTTAACCCACTGAGCCACCCAGGTGCCCCGAAGATTATTAATTTTTGGTTCAGTGCCTTTAATAGGTTTAGCCTATTCAGATCATCTGTTTCTTCACATATGAGGTTTGGCAGATTGTGTTTTACAAATAATTGGTCATTTAATGTAGGTTATCAAATACATGTGGTATAGAGTTATTCATAGAAATCCTTTATTATCCTTTTAATGTCCATGGGATCTGTAGGAATTTCTCCCCTTTCATTTCTGATATCAGTAATTTGTATCTTCTCTCTCTTTTTAGTTAACCTGGCTAATGGCCTATCAATTTTTAATATTGATCTTTTCAGAGAACTAGAATTTGGGTTTGTTCATTTCTCTGCTGATTTCCAGTTTTCAATTTCATGGATTTCTGCTCTAATGTTTTTATTACTTCCTCCCCCACCTCCCCCCACCCCCTGACTCTGGATTTAATATTCTCTCTCTCTCTCTCTCTCTTTTTTCCTCCTGATTTTCTAAGCTGGAAATTTATTTATTGATTTTAGATCTTTTTCTTTTCTTTTTCTTCTTCTTTTTTTTTTTTAAAGATTTTTTATTTATTTATTTGACAGAGAGAAATCACAAGTAGATGGAGAGGCAGGCAGAGAGAGAGAGAGTGAAGCAGGCTCTCCGCTGAGCAGAGAGCCCAATGCGGGACTCGATCCCAGGACTCTGAGATCATGACCTGAGCCGAAGGCAGCGGCTTAACCCACTGAGCCACCCAGGCGCCCCCTTCTTCTTCTTCTTCTTCTTCTTCTTCTTCTTCTTCTTCTTCTTCTTCTTCTCCTTCTTCTCCTTCTTCTTCTTCCTCCTCCTCCTCCTCCTACACATTTACTGCTGTAAATAAATATTCCAAAATACAAACATTTCAGGAGGGTTGGGATCCTCCTACCTCTTATGTATTCAGTTCTGTTCAGGTACTGGGTTGCTGTTTGGAAGTCATTTAATTACTCCAGACTTCTTTATAAAAGGGTTAAGTAGGTGGTTCTTTAACTGTAATAGTACATGATCTTCTTTTTAATCTTTTGTAATGAAAGGAAACCAGTGCCTTTGATGGGCTGTTTAAACTTCCTGGCAGCATATTCCAACTGAGCAAAAATTATAAAACAAAAAAATACATGTAAAACAAAAGCCTCTTGTAGTCAGGACTACTACATAATTTGTGGAGCCAATGAAATTTTGAAACGTGGGATCCCTTGTTCAAAAAGCAGGTAAAAGTGCCATCAAAAATATTAAAATATGAGGCATTTTCCTATTTTCAGGTCTTCAGAACTATCATGGTGTTTTTATTTTCTGTTTAATGCCATTGTGAATAAAGAAAAAATTAAATTAAAAATGATTAGCATGAATTTTAGCATTCACTTTATATTATGCAAGACCAGTTTTATGAAATATAAGAGCATTTAGCTCTTATGCCTAGTCATTGAAATTATACAGTTCCTGTTTTATAGCTAATATATTTGATGTGGTTTTGGAATACAGGTGAAGTTTGATGGGATGGGGTCCAGAGCTGAAGGCCAAGAAGGAATTCTTGAAACGTCTTTGGTGCAAAAAGGTGGTTTTATTAAAGCATAGGGACAGAACTTGTGGGCAGAAAGAGCATCTGCACTGAGGTTATGAGGGATGGGTGAATATATACTATGGGGTTAGCAAGGGAGGTAAGGAAAACTCAAGGTTTTCAAAAGAACTTTCATATTCTAAAGAGGACCTACACGATACTAGAGGCCTTGCCATTGTCCAGGGAAGGTTGTTTTTCCCTCTAGTAAAGCATTAACATTAAGATAGTTGGGAGCTTCTTGGAGGAATGTCATGCATATCCCACCCAGGGAGGCAGGGGGATAGGGGTAAGTTGCTGAATGTCCCCTTGTATTTTGTCCTCACCTTTTGCTCCCTTATCACTTCTGTTCCACTTCTTGGTATGCACATTCCAGTAACACTTACTACCTTTGGCTTACTCATCACTAAGGAAGAACCGAAAGGTGAAAGGGACTGTGGGTTACATAGTTAGCTCACACAGGGGAAGTAAAGTAAGTAAGAAAGGTTATGAGAGGGATGTATGATTGGTTGTTTTTCTTAAAACACCATTGTCTTTTCTCTATATTTAAAGAAAGTTCTAGGTTTTATGGAAATTATGGACATTTTGAGTGTCACTTCCCTTCCTTATTCAGTCACAAACAATATAAATTTAACTTGCATTTGCTTTGAGTCCCCTTGAACGTTCACAAGTGTTGATTGCACCAGAATTCTGTGCTCACGGGCTATGACAAAAGGAATTATGGCCACCAATGTACACATAATAATATGTTCTTTGGAAACATCATTCCATCTTAATTGTTCTCGGGCATCATTTTTAATACTGTTTTTCATTGTATGTATATACCATGATTTATTGTTGAATATTTAGGATAGATCTAATTTTACCATTATCAGTAACGAATAGAATAACAAGTTTGCAGCAAAGTCTTTGTACTTCTCAATGGAAATTTTCCCAGTAAATTCTTGCAATTTAAATAGCAAATTAAACTAAGGATTTTGATAAATACATTACCAAACAGCTTTTTAAAAAGTTACACTCTTGGGGCGCCTGGGTGGCTCAGTGGGTTAAGCTGCTGCCTTCGGCTCACGTCATGATCTCAGAGTTGTGGGATCGAGTCCCACATAGGGCTCTCTGCTCAGCAGGGAGCCTGCTTCCCTCTCTCTCTCTCTGCCAGCCTCTCTACCTAGCTGTGATCTCTCTCTGTCAAATAAAATAAAATAAAATCTTTAAAAAAAAAAAGTAACACTCTTAACAATAATATATACCCATCTCTTTCCCTTGTAGAGCATACTGATGTTAACACATTTTAAATATTTCTAAAACTTGAGAAGTAAATCATTGAAACTCATTGTTTTAAAAACTGTGTTGCTTTAAGTATTGAGATTGAAGATTTTCATGTATAGATTTGCCATCTAAATTTATTTTTCTCCATTTTTGGATGAATTTTCTCTTTATATCTTTAACTGTTTTACTACTTTGGTGTTCTTTTTCTTATTGATTTGAACAGCAAATTGTACACTAAGAATAATGATACTTCCACAAATATGTTGCAAGTAATTTATTTGGTTTGTCTCTGATTCTCAATTTTATTTATGGGGCAGTTTTGACTTCAAAAATTGACTGTTACCTAGTAGAATTTATCAGATTTTCAATGACTCCTTATTAGTCCTGCCACAGATTCTTTGGCTCTGTGTTTGTATTTACCCTATAGCTAGGATTTACTGCTTCTGACCATTTACACATGATGACTTTGGTGCCTTATTCATTTCATGCACCTGTCTGTGCATTCCTGGCAGAGTTTGTTGTTTGGAATTTCCTGATGTGCATATATCCTCTTTGAGTTTAACTGGTAGCTTTGTATAGATTTCTGGCTTATACAGGGTTAATTAGTTACAGTTCCTAAATTCTGCTCTTAATGTTATTGAGAGAGTCTGACTTAAAGGACTACCCTCAGCCAATTCTAGGTGCTGCCATTGTTACTTTTAACAACTAATTGTATTTGGCTCTAGAATCTCTTTCTTGCTCCTGGATTATTGTGCATTCTTTTCTTAAATATCAATATAGATGAGTGAACTCATTTTTGTTCTTTTTTTTTTTTTAACTTTAATTTATTTTAAGACTTATTTATTTGAGAGAGAGAGAAAGAGTGTGGCAGGAGGGGCAGAGAGAGGGGGAGAAAGTCTTAAGCAGACTCCACACTGAGCAGGGAGTCCAAAGCAGGTCTCGATCTCACAACCCTGAGATCACAACCTGAGCCAAAAACCAAGAGTTGGATGCTTAACAGATAGCACTACCCAGGCACCCCAAGTCAACTCATTTTGTATGGGCCTAATAAAAACAAAGCTGAGATACTTTTTCTAATCCCCTGCATTTACCAACTATTTAGTATCAGCCAGACACAGGTCCCAGAAAGAAAGAGGGGAGGCAAGGAATTTGAAAATATTGAATGTTTTAAAAAAATTAAACAGAATAAATAATTTATTGACATAAATATATTAACAAGATTAGATTAATCTGGCAAAAATTTCTATAATGCCAGTACCCCCAACACACACTGTTTCGTATTTTGTATGGGTTTTAATACTTACTGATAGCCAACAGAGAGGGCTCACTGTTGGTGGCCAGTGTTTCTTTCCATTTGCATATGATGGTGTGTTATAGAAATATGTTTCAGGAATACAGATTGCCAGTAAACAAAAGGGCCAGACCCGCATTTTGAAGCGTTTTCTTTTTATAGTCACTAACATATTGTATGTTTGTAGAAATAACATTTCTCAAATCTGATTTTAGTACAATATGATAAAATGTGTCTACCTATTCTAAGAGATAGCTATGTGTTTGAAGGGCAAAATATTCCACAGCAAAAACTTTTAAAGACAAAGGGAAAAGTTGTAAATCCTGTATGTCACATTAGAAAATAATTATGGAATAAATACCAAGAGGTTACAGACTAAAACATTTTTACTTTGATGAAATTGTTCAATCCTATAAATACCAATTAATTGTCCTTCTGTATCTTTTTAATGGACTTCTTTGGATATTTGATATTACACATCTTAGAATAAATCACAGGCAATTCTTTTGGCACTCACTGACAAAACAATATACATCTTTTCAGAAATCCACTTGGAAATGTCCCTTTTGGTCTGTCTGTCCACAGAAACAGAAAAGTTTTTTTTTCCTAATCTCTCAAAAAAGAAGGAGGAAAAATACAGAAATAGCAGACACTAAATTTAATATTTTAATGAAAAATGCTAAGACATATTTGGCTAATCAGCAATAAAGCAAAAATATGTTGTCTTGGTTTGTTTACCTAAGAAGAAGCAATTTAACATGTAGCAAGATGATACAGTGTTGATCTAGAAGAAAAAATATTTATCAAAAGGTATCTTAGAGATCACTTATTAAATATTCATGTAGTTTTATTTAAAATGGATTTTAATGTATAAAAGTTAAATATATAATAAATTATAAGTGATAGACGTTAGCATTCACGTCAAAATAAGATATCTGTATAATAAACTGAGATATAATAATGAACAAAAACAAATATGCTTTATTTGTAGATTTATTATTAGTTCACCTAATATATAATAAACATTATTTGTTAGGTACTCTGCTAGAAACAGTGTAAACTATGGTTTTTGAAACAGCCTTTTAATCACACCTTTAATCACCTCCTTGGTGGTTTAACAGATGGACTGTGCAGTGCCCACCTCACCCCTACATTCTGCTCTGACAGGTGCCCCCCCACCATAAGAGCCACACCCACGTGCTGCTTAAGCTCTAACCATTTCTGATGGACCAGGAGTAAATCAATGCCTTATTAACTGGGCCTTTTCAAAGGACTGTTGTTCCACCAAGCATGAAATCAAGGGGATAGAGAGGTTGGGTTATTTAACCACAGGTACTGAACCTGAGCATAGGGCAGGGATAGCCAGGTTTGGGCACAATATAGATGGAGCAGAATAATCAGGCAGACCAATCACAAGAACGGGTTGAAGACGACACATCACCCCAGAGAAGAAAAGTGGAAAAGGATAGTTGTTTTGGCTCATGAAGTGTTTTCATTTCTGTTTCTAATGCCTGTGATAGATCAGTACTGTCATTGATCCTAAATTCCAGAAGATAACTGTTTTACTCTTTATCTTTTCCCTTAAATTACTACTTTCAGCCATTTACTGTTGGATGGTTTTCCTTAATGAAGTTAAGCAGTATTTCTGTTACTTGCACATTAACCAGGATATTAGTGTTTATTTAAAATTTTCATTTCCTTTGACATGTGGTGTTGGGGCAAACAAGTCAGCAACTTGAAAAAGAAACAATTTGGATTTTTAACTTAGACTATAGGCAAAAATACATATATTTGATTATGTTATACAAAAGGACAAAAGTTTAATTTTTAGCAAAATTTTGGAGACAGCATGAATTTCTATATTTAGAATTATAAACAGTTTCAAAACTAAAATTAATGGGTTTACTGCATGATCTAAGAACTCTGCATGTAAAAGACAAAATAAACCATATTAGAAGGCAATCCATTGATTATATATGCATATTCTATAGTCAGTGTTACTATCTGTCTTATATAAATATCTCAGAAAATCTATACAAAGAATATTAAGACCTTCGCAAATAAATGGATCAAGGCTCGAACTCAGAGATGATTGAACAAAATAATTGATATTAATGTGAAAACATCCAGTCTCTGACTATCAAGTAAATAAATGAATATTAACACACAAAGGAACACATTTTCTGCTGCTAAGTTGGAAATTTATTTTTAAATTTTCACTCTTGCCCAAGACAGGATAAAAATGGAAATCTCATACTTTTCAGATAATACTAACAAGTACAACTCCTTTGACAATTAGTTGGAAATATTTTCCAGAGTAAAGGAAAAAACATAAAAATACACATAGATATACATACTTGAATACAGTCCCAGAAGAGAATCACCAGGCCAAAGGATATGAATATATTTGTATATATTTCCTATATATTTATATTTTAAGGAAAAAAATCTAAGAAGATATAGATATTACACAAATACATATTTTACCTACACTAATATCTATAGAATATCTATATATTATCAGTGTGTAGCTTCATCTATATACTTTTTTTTTCGTTTTAACGATACTTAAAGCAATGAGGAAGTTGAGAGGCAACGTGGGGGGTTTGGAGGGTAGGAAAAGAATAAATGAAACAAGATGGGATTGGGAGGGAGACAAACCATAAGAGACTCTTAATCTCACAAAACAAACTGAGGGTTGCCAGTGGGGAGGAGGGTAGAGAGAGAGTGGTAGGGTTATGGACATTGGGGAAGGTATGTGCTATGAAGTGTGAAAACCTGGCAATTCACAGACTTGTACCCCTGGGACTAATACTACATTATATGTTAATAAAAAATAAAAGATACTTAAAGCATTATTTGTACCATGAAAGATTGAAGAAAATTTGATATGCAATAGTTAGAGAATATTTAGGAAATTTGATAAAGTTGACTTATGGCTTTTTGAGTAAATGCTATACAATAATGAGAAGCCTCAAATTTGAAATGTATATATTACAAAGAAATGCAGTACTCAAAACATTTCAAAAATCTCAAGAAGAAAAAACTGGATAGGGGCACCTGGGTGGTTCAGGGGGTTAAGACTCTGCCTTTGGCTCAGGTCATGATCTCAGGGTCCTGGGATGGAGCCCCATGTCTGGCTCTCTGCTCAGCGGAGAGCTTGCTTCCCCCCCCCCCCCGCCCCGCCTACCTCTCTGCCTACTTGTGGTCTCTCTCTGTCAAATAAATAAATAAAATCTTTAAAAAAAATGTAAAAGAATAAAACTGGATAAAATGAGCCTTAATGATTGAATTAAGATAATTTAATTGTAGCCAGTTTTGCCTTTTTTGTTAGAAAATGTTTATAATGCATCTATATACCTGTGTATTTAGTTTTTTTATGTTGATAACCCTATGATTAAGATGGCACATTTGCAACATGTTCATTTATACACTTTGTTATTTTGCATGTTGATTACTAAAGCCAAAATTTAATACCATTATTTATAGAAATGGATAATTAGAAAGAACCTACATTCCAAACACTGAGGGGAATAGTTAAATAAATTACAGTATTTCTTTTTGGAAAAGTAGTATTCAAACTTTATTCACACGTACAGATAGTGTAGAAGCATTGGAAAATAATGGAGAAGCTCCCTAAACCTGTTTCCTCTAATTATAAATATCTTTAAATATATGCTTTCGGTGGGAACAAAATCTTATTAATAATATTCAGGTATTAAGATTATGGACATTTTTCTTTAAGATCAAGCTTTCTACAAAGTTGTCATATTATTTAGTATTTGTAAAAAAAAAAAAAAAGTTAATACAATCAAACTAGGAGTCTGTAATGCTGCGGTAGGCGGTATAAGCCATAGGAAACCTATACCAAGAGTCCGTTCTTGTAAATGCCTCAAGTTAGGAAGAACCAACAATCACAAATAGACCACTAGTCTTTCCTAAATAATGCAGCTGGTTAAGCTGTAGCCAGTCACATACTTTCCTTGCTCTGCCACTGGGTCTTCCCTATAAAAACCTCATCCCTAGCTCCTAAATTTTAATAAGCTTCCGTTTATTTTTTTTTTCTTCAGTTTATCTTTCATATATTAAACAAAGAAGAAGTTTTTATTGCTTTTTAAAAGATTTATTTATTTATTTATTTGACAGAGATCACAAATAGGCAGAGAGGCAGGCAGAGAGAGGGGCTCCCCACAGGCTCCCCGCTGAGTAGAGGGTACAATGCAGGGCTCAATCCTAGGACCCTGGTATCATGATCTGAGCTGAAAGCAGAGGCTTTAACCCACTGAGCCACACAGGTGCCCCCAAAGATGAAGTTTTTAATTGCAGGAAGTAGATGTCATGCTGTGTATCAAGACAAGTTCTCTTAAGGCAAACCATACCGTCCTTAGGCATACTATGTATGTTTTAGAATGGGAGCTTTTGCCAGTGCTTGAAAAGGAAAAACAGGCTTTGCTTGAAAAGTGCTTGCATGCGATTTAAAACTAGGATGAAAAAGATCAGTTTTAAATACGATACAATTAATCCAGCTGCTTACACTGTAAGTCTTTATTGAAACTGTGGCTGTTAATCCCTGTGAAAGTTTTTTAAGTTTCTAATTACATGCCCATCAGAATAATGGAAGAGTAATTATCCGTATTGTGGTTAGTGACATTGAAACTTCTATTATTCTGTGATTGGACCTGCATAATTACAGTTAATTGTTGGTATTATATTGCCTGTTCAAATATAGCTCTGCAAAAATTCCTTTATTTTAATTAAACATGTTTTGCGTTTTAAAGTTTGGTTTTCTCTCAGAGCCAAACAAACTCTATTTAAATATCACAATACTATATGTTTCTCGAACTCTTGTTAATCAGTTTTCAGCAAATCATTTGTTTAACTCTGAGAAAACCGACTTTGTTCCACTTAAAAATCAATTACGTGAAATATAAAATTAGGTGATTAGTATATTTTCTTTTCTAGGACCCAATTCTAAAAGCAAAGGTAGAATTTGTTCTAATACTATTGATGATACTACTTTTAGCTCTAAGAGACGGTAGCACTGGGTGAATAAAGTATTTCCTAAAGTTTTAATGAAATAAGGTACTGTGAAACCATTTACAATAAATATCAAAGGAATGTTAACAAAGAGTTGAGAAGCCACTTTACCACAGATGTTGGTATCTCAGAAAACCTGTTCTGACAGCAATCAGCCACGTAATGTGAGCCGGCAGCTACACAGAGCTCAGTCAGTTCCCTTCACATTTAGGCTTCGTACAACTACCCCACCAGAGGTCACAAAGGATATTTTCCTTTTACCTCGTCTCTTCTTTTAGTGACACCTGTTTATTTGAAACTGACTTTACTTCTCTCAGGCTGAGAAACACCCCTGTCCATTGCTTCCTTACTGCACGGTCCATTTGTCTAAGAGTCATAGGCACATTTCATGGTGTTGTCATTGGCTGTCATTCCTTCTTCTCATATATGACTGTGTGGCAGAATTCAGTCTTGGCACCAACCAGGGGTCTTTGCCTGGTTACTTGTTATTGGCTTAATGCTGCTTGGTGTCTCCTGAGCAACTCAGCTCAGGTGCGCAAATGCAAGGGAAAAAACACAGAATGGAATTTCAGATACTCGTTTTATATCCAAAGTAACCCATCCCAAAGCCCCAAAGAGTCCTTGGCCTTGTGGGATGATGGCACCCTGGAGACATTGGGTGTGTGGTTCATGAGCAAAAAAAGAATCCCACACAGAGAGAGATACAGGGAGAAAAGTGAGGAGTTGTGTTGAATGAAAAGAGAAACAGACTTAGTCTTTTTAATTCCAAAGCCTATGCTCATCTAGTTAGCAATAACATCATCGTTTAATATTCAGTTCATATAATCAACTATTTGAATCTGAAGGCAGGATTGAACATCGATAGGCAAACTGTTAAGAAGCACTGATACAAGCATATACAGTAGAAATTTGAACTCGCTTTCTTCCAGACCAAGATGACTTTCTATATAAATTCATTTGTCTTGCTTGCTTGTATGCTTATTTTTTGTTTTTTGGTTTTTGTGTGTGTGTGTGTGTGTGTGTGTGTTTGTGTTTGTGTGTTTTGTTTGTTGTCAGAGGCACTAACATTTTCTCATTATCCAGGCTCAGAGTCATCCTGGGATCTCCCATTTCCTTTCTCTCTCCCATCCTCTTGCACATTAGGATATACAAATTTTACCGTTGAGTCTGCTCTCAAACTACATTTCTGCTTTCACGTCTAATGTTAGGCCATTCTTCTCATTTGCTTTGCTTTTAAATACCCATCCACTTGCTTCATTTTCTCCACCCCCCCCCTTGTTTAAGGCCCAACTCAAATGCCGCCTTCATTGAGGAATCTTTTCCTGATGACCCACATCCGAATGTATCACCTGTAAACTCTTTCTTGTCCTCTCTTTTTTTGTCTGGCTCTTTCATTTTGCCTTTTATGCACTTGTTATTTTATCCTACTAATTTGATAGCTCTTTGGGCTAAGTCCTCATTCTAGGCATGATGTGTACTTTCATTTCCACACCCTGTACAATGAGAAGAACATAAGATTTCCTTCTAAAATTTTAAACTGAGTATGTAACTTGTCTGTGCTAACAAATAAATCTTCATGTTATTTTATATCTTCAAAGAAGATAAAAAGACAGTTTTTATGTGTAACTAAATGTTTATGTGGTGGATTAAACATGAGATACAGTATTTATAGGAGATGATAATAAAAATAGGCAGGCTTCTTTCCACTTAATAAAGATCATGCTCAAGTAGAGTAGTCTCTACAAATATTTCAACTTTTATTTTATTTTATTTTATTTTTAATTTAATTTTTTTCAGTGTTCCAGAATTCATTGTTTATGCACCACACCCAGTGCTCCATGCAATATGTGATTTTTATTCATTTGTCAGAGACAGAGAGCACAATGGCCAGGACGGACGGGGGGGTGGGGAGGAGTGGCCGACAGAGAGAGAAGCAGACTTCCCTGCTGATCACAGAGCCCCATGTGGAACTTGATTCCAGGGCTCCTAGGATCATGGCCTGAGCTAAGGGCAGACGCTTAACTGACTGAGCCACCCAGGCATCCCAGATATTTCAACTTTTAATAACCAGAAATGCTAATTATGAATACAGGCTATTTTTAAAATGGGAACCTAAATAATGTGAATGCTATTTTGGCAGCAAAACTGGATTTTAACTATAGAACCAGAAAAAAAAAAAAAGGTGGACAAAAGTCCAAAGAGATAAATCTTTTTCCTAACTTTTGATTAAAGATCTTATATAAAAACTTTGGATTTACTGACAATGTGAACACAATGGCAGTGGATTGCTCATGTTTTCTACACCAAGGTGAAAACAACAGCATTATGTAATCAAGTTTATAGAATTCCATTTGCTGGGATGTGATAGGATAATGGCTCGTGTGCAATTTAGGATTCATTAAAAGAGGCAGGCAGAGAAAAACAGGAAAAAATGTTAGAAACCTTTTTAACTTAGAAATCAGATATGAATGCTTAGCAAGAATGGAAAAAGAGGAGGGTAAATCCAGACTTTTGATCATAGGTTTGGAATTCCTCTGTATGACCTAACAGTGGATATACTAGTTTACATGTTAAATTTCAGAAAATATAACATTTGATAATGCTAGAAATGACAGTCTTTTTTTTTCATATTTTTATAGTGCTGACCCTTTATCTTAGTTTCTCACATCCTCAGTGTGCCATATGGGCATTAAAATTATTTTGGCCCAATAGAGATGTTTTTTTCCATTGTTTTATGTTCTATAGCTTTGACTTCCAGAAACCTTCCTTGCCAGTTGGCTCAGTGCTTCGAAATATGTAAACGTCTTCTGGTGGAATCAAAAGGGCACATGTTGTGATGAGTGCTGGGTGTTACATGCAACTAATGAATCATTGAACAGTATATCAAAAACTAATGATGTGCTGTATGGTGGCTACTCAACATAAAAAAACAAAAACAACACTGTTCTTCTAAGGGTTTTAAAGAAAGTCCTATTGAAAGCGTGTCTTCAACTAGGAGTTACTAGGAGTAACACAATTTATCAGGGAAGACAAAAATGAACTATTGTTTAAGTCTTAAGCAGTAGTTCTTAATATGTGAACCACTGAATCCTGGAGTCCCTGAGACAGTTTTAGAAGGTCTATGAAGTCAAAACCATTTTCATAATAATTTATATATGATTTTTTTTCTTTTTTACTGTGTTAACATTGTGCTAATTATGCAAAATCAGTGGTGGGTAAAACTGCTGGTGCCTTAGCATGAGTAGACGCACTGGCACCAAGACTACTGGTAATGACTGTGTTCTTCACTGCTGTGAACTTACGAGGAAAAAAAAGCCAATTTCACTTACGAACATAAGGCAGTGAAACTAATTAATTTTACTAAAGCACAACCCTAGGAAACATATCTTATTAAAATTTTATGTGATAAAATGAAAAGTATGCATAAAGTACTTCTAATTCAAACCAAAGTATGATGCTCTATAGAGAAAAAGTGACTGTGGCAAATTAGCCACTTTTTTTCATGGAATACCATTTTCTGTCCTTGAGGAATAAATGGTAGACAAACTTTATTTAGACAAAATTTATTTAGACTTGGGCGTTTGACAGATATTTTTTCCAAAGTGTGGGAATTGTGCCTATCATTTCAGTGATAACAAGGCATAGTGTTAGTGGCAATGATAAAGTTTGAGCTTTCATGGGAAAAATTAAAATTTTGGAAAATATTTATTAATAAGAGCTTGACAGTTTCCTAATACTCAACAATTTTGGTGATACAATAGGTGTAATATTAAATGTGATATTTTTCTATATTTTGCTATAAAGGGTCAACTCAGCAGGTGCGAGTTGTTCAAATTCTGCACATTCCAAGGACTGGCTTTTGGTTAGTTTACGGTGCATAGTATCTGAGCCTTATAATATCTTGCCCGATGAGAGTGTTTTGTATGCTGAGTTCCTGAACCTTGCTGAATGAGTTTGACCTCTGGGTTGCTGAAGATTGAGTGGCTAAAGCCAGTCTTGAGCGCAGTATGTCCACATGACAGACTCCCCAATCCATGACTGGCCATAAGGCTCAGGTGAGCTGCTCTGGTTGGTAATACTTTACACATTTTCACTAATACAGTGAATCCCTATGTGACTTCTTCTAGTCAATTAAGCCTGAAGGTGGTCTTAGGAATCCCTAACACAATTATAACTGAAAATGTCAACTTGGAAGAACTTAACAACCCAGTGAATGACCAATGTGTGATGTAACAAAATCTTTCTTCCCCTTCTTCCTGGTCACTAGCCACTTTCTGATTAGGGGCACCTGAATAGGGAAAGGGCTTTGTTTCATGTTTAACTTGCTCTGATGCAGTCTTCTTTTGTTGTTTCTCTTTCTTCCTCTAACACTGGCCATTCTTTGACAGCTTCTGTGTGCTCATTCTCTCTTGGATGCCCAGTTGATTTTTGTTTAAAGAGTGTTGGGATATACAGTGTCAAGAACCAAGGTAACTGTTCTTTCCATTTCTCTTCTTCTGGGGCCACCTTGTCTCTCTAGTCTTAATTATCTGTGATATCTACCTCTTTTTCTGCTTCTTCTGCTTTTGGACCAAATATGGATACTCCTGCTCTGTTCTTATGTGTATAGTCTCTTCAACCGTTAAGTCCTAACTTCAACGCCAACCCTTGACCATATATGACACAGGTGTTTTTTTGTTTTTTGTTTGTTTGTTTGTTTTTGTTTGTTTGTTGTGTTGTGTTTTGTTTTTTGAGGTCTCTTTGCCTGGCAGGTAAAACTTGGCAGGGGTTGGGGAGTGTGTTAATAGCTAGTTGAATCTAGCCTAAGTTCCTTAGGTCCACGGCCCTGGATATAAATGTGCCCTTGCCATGTGCCTTAATCAGCTCAGGCTGCATTTAAAAAAAAAAAAATACCATTTACTGTGTGACTTAAACAAAAAGAATTTATTTCTTAGAATGTGAGAGGCTGAGAAGTCCAAAATCAAGGTGCTAACTTCAGTCCCTGGTGAGGGCTCTTTTCATGGCTTACAGACCTCCACCTTCTTGCTATACCCTGAAATGGCAGAGAGGGGAGCCGGGGAGGGAGCAAAGGAGGAAGAGAGAGAGAGGAAGAGTGCTCTGATCTTGTCCTCTTCTTAGAAGGACACGAATCTCATCAGGGGGGCCCCAGCCTCATGCCCTCATTGAAACCTAATTATCACCCAAAGATCCCACCTCCAAATACCATCAGTCTTCAACATATGAACTTCAGGGACACAAACAGGAGTCCATAACACTATGGCCCATGAAAAAAGTATAAACAACTTTGCGCTTCCCCAAACTGGGAATATCAAAACTCTCTTGTTTTTCCCTCCTGTGGCTGTTTTCAGCCTCTCAGGTGGTTCTCTGGGAACTCCCCTGATTTAAGGAGGTATTATTCCTAAGGAGGGGAAAAACACAAGCTCCCAAGCTTCAGACTCAACATTGTGGTCATTCTTAACCCTTCCCTTACTTTCCCCAGATGTCTTTGTAGAGACTAGAAAGGAGCAGCGGAGGTGGCTAGGTTTAGCAAAGTAGGTTCTGCTAGGAAATACAAGAGATGTCTGACCCAAAATGTTTACAGCTTCTTTTAGAATAGAAGATACTTAGAGCTTCTTTGTTCCTGACTTTGGATCTCATCAGCCAGTTCCTATAAAGTGTCACTCCACATTCAGTTACACTTGTATGAATCTGAATGAATATTTCAAAGTCATACATGGCTTTTGAATCGTATATAACATGGATAGCATGTTGTGTATGTGTGAGGTGTTAGGAAAATCTCTTCACGGGAATCCTCTTTAGGAAGTTCAGGAATAGAAAGCATCTGTCAGGGTGCTTAGTGGCTCAGTTGGTTAAGGATCTGCCTTGGGCTCAGGTCAGGATCCCTGGGTCCTGGGATCAAGCTCTACATTGGGCTTCCTGCTCAGCGGGGAGTCTGCTTCTCCCTCTCCCTCTGCCCCATCCTGGCCTTTGTGTGTGCTTGCTCTCAAGTAAATAAAATCTTAAAAACAAAACAAGCATCTATCAGGGGAACATTTAGATCATTTCTGACAGATCAAACTAAGTTTCTTTCTTTCTTTTTTTTTTTTTTGAAGATTTTATTTATTTATTTGAAAGAGAGAGAGAGATCACCAGTAGGCAGAGAGGCAGGCAGAGAGAGAGGGGGAAGCAGGCTCCCTGCTGAGCAGAAAGTCCGATGCAGGGCTTGATCCCAAGACCCGGAGATCATGACCCAAGCTGTAGGCAGAGGCTTAGCCCACTGAGCCACCCAGGTGCCCCCAAACTAGGTTTCTGATAGGCTTAAACTCTTTCAAAGAGAAAATACTACCATATAGGGCATTTGCAAAAGTGATAGCTATAGTTTTGCCTCAAGAAGCTTGCCCTTCCTCAGAAAGACATACATATAGTTGGTCTACCCTGTTGAAGCATGTTACATAAGTTAAAATAGAGAAACCATGGAAAAGTTTTGAAGGGAAGAACAGTTCCAGCTGGCATGCTAGGGAAAGACTTTAAGTTTGAGACTTAAACTATAAAGTGTCACTCAACATTCAGTTACACTTGTATGAATCTGAATGAATATTTCAAAGCCATACATGACTTTTGAATTGTATATAACATAACAAGTCCAAGTTTAAGTTGAACTAGAAAAAAAGAGGAATAGAGGAGGAGAGAGTGGACCAGTGGACTATAGTGGTTGGATTATAATTAAACAGGAGGAGAAACCCCTATACATCCAGGGGAAATGTATGAAGAAACATAGTAGGACCCCCCCCTTTTTTTTCTCTTTAAACTCCAGGGCCATTAGAGTAGGGTAGGGAAGGGTTGGGGAGGTGGGATGACTGAGGATAAGACTGGCAAGTAGCCTGGGTTAGTTTAACAGCACACTGATAGAGCAACTTCCCTGTTATCAGAGGGAATCAATCATTATGACTTAAATTACTTAGTAATAAACACTTATTTTTATCAGCATTAGTTCCAGTTATATATTACATTTAAAAATTTCCTCCCACTGCATATAATTCAGTTCTTAAAAGTGTTAAAAGTGTTGCCATGAATTCTGGCCTTTCAGGATGCTTGTGCTCTACCTCCCCACCACCCCCTTAAAAAGGTACTAGTGACTCAGCAAGTTATTTCATAATTAAAAATTATAAAATCAGTGGCACTTACTTTCACAGATACTATGTACCTGTTACCTCATTCCCCCCACCAAGGATGCAAATTTTATTTCTTACCCTGTGAAAGCCAACCAGAAGTATTAAAAATAACAAATCTAGATAGAAAAAACAAAGTGGAAAAAATTCAGACTTACTGCCTATAAACACATCAGAAATGTGTATCAGTTGACAAAATATATTTTAAAGTTATGTGAAAGCCCTTTCTCCTCACATATCAGGTTAACCTCTGGCATATTCAATTCATGTCACTCCAGACTTGGGAAGGATAAATAAAGTTCACCAAATCTGTCCTGGTTATTAAAGAAGAACGCTAATCATCTGAAGAAGTTTGGGTAGAGGTTTGTGCAAGGGACAGCGCAATGTGGGGAGATAGGAGGGTCATTGGTTGTGGTGGCCACCATCTGGGATGGCTTCCCAAATGAATGGAAGGTTGATCCTCAAAGGAAAGTTTTATCAAGACTGGAACAGACTGTGATGAGATGATATTCATCCTGAGAATTCAGAAGATACATTTTGGGGGGAAAGCTGCAGGTCAGGATAGGTTTTAGGCAGAATTTCTATGATTTACCACAAACTGAATACCAAGTAACACACCTTTTATCAACAGATAGTAAAAGAAAATAAAACAATAAAAATTAAAACTCCTTGCCACCCCCTAACAGTACACCAGAAAAACTGAGACTGTCTCACAAATTAGGAGAATTTTCATATTCTCTACTTGGAGTTCTTTCATTACTTGGACTGATGGTTGTTTGAAATATTCATAAAATTCCTACAAACTATTTTGGACTCAAGGGAATAAAATAAATTGAAACAGATCCTGCCTTCTCCAGTTTACATTTGAAATCTCTTTATAGATTTGTTACTTATTATGTTACTTACTATGTTACTTATTCTTCATTAAAAACAGTAATGCTAGCACAGTGCCTGGAATATTACAGCTAATATTCTCTTGTAGACGTTTATTAAATCTTCCTTCTATTCTCTTTGGATCTGTCTTCAGTTTGCAAGGCTTTCAGAAAAGTCCAAGGTGCCTGACATGGAAAAGAAAAAAGCTATAGTTGTGATCCATTAAGAACTTTGCTTTATTTTTCATCTTCACCTCCTAGTGAAATAGTAGTTGACTCACTCTGTAGTCTATTAAAATCTGAGATGTACAGTACAGTTACCATTCAACTGAAGGCTTGCTTGAGAGGTGGGGAGCTTTGCATCTGTCTTCTCTACCAGAGCCATTCCTACCATATCTAAATATGCACTTTAAAGAAAGAAAAAGAAATAGAATTTAACCCAATTTCAAAAATACATTGTTTTGGCATTCTCAGAAAATAGCAAATAGAACCAAATCATTTGTTTTAAGAATATGGTAGGAGTTTACCTTAATAGAAGTTATTGTTAGGTAACCTTGGCTGGATTATAGATCAAACATGCCTCTACAATATCATTTCAAAGTAATACAAAACTACTGTTAGAAGTATATTTGTACAATTATATAAGACTACCATTTACAAGATTTCCTGCTAGCTTCTCTTGAGAACTTTTTTTTTTCTCCTGCAGTCAGAACATTGTAGGGCATTTAGCTTCTAGGAAAATAGCTTTTGAATAAACGAAATGCTGAGTGGGCTTTCAGAATCATAGTTAACATGTGTCACCCATAATTAATTGTCATCATTAATAAAAAGAAGCACACTCTTAGCAGAAAGCAAGTCAGCCCAGCACATTTCACAGAGAAGTTGGGTGAATGGAGTTTGGGTTTTGCCATCTTTCTCCGTGGAAAATTTTTCAAAGGACTCTTGAGATTCCTCCTCAGCAATGTGCATGCTCTCCCTGACTGCCACAGGTCTCTCTCGCCCTTGTAGTAGCTAACTTTGAAGAGAACAGGTGACTACAGTGGTTTTACCAGCAGCTTCCATGGAATTTTCTTCCTTTGCACTGATAAGTATGCTTACTTGAGGTTTATCTTTCTCCACTAAGGATCATTTGAAAGTTCAGAGATAACAGAATACTTTAAGTTTCAGAAATAAATGTAGTAACTTTAATTCAGCTTTTCTTTCAAACTTTGACTTTCTGCCTTAAAGCTGCATCCTTCTTTAAACATCAACAAACATGACATTGCTTTAAAAAAAAAAAAAAAAAAAGCAATGAGAAAGGTTGATAGTGAAGGGAATGGAGTTGGGGGGTGCTATCTAGGACTGCGAAAACAATTTATTCCTTCGTATCTTGTTTTTTGACATATCGCTGGTTTGTTTTTAAATAGTTAGCAGGACTCGGTATGCTGCTCAAAAATTCTGATATGATGTTTCTGACACAACGGTTTTCACTCGGAAGGTATAGCTTAAGGATGGAGGCAGGAATTAGCAGGTTAAAAATATGAAGGGGAGAGGAGAAGATGAAGAGGAAAAAGAACAACACAATAACAATTGAACATCTCATGCATTAATAGAAATCTTGTTAAAGTTTCATATCATCTTTTTTCACGAGGGATAAAAATGATACCCAGCTGTGGTGCAGACTTGTCACTGGGGCTTTTTGTTTTTCCCTCCCCGTGATAGCTGGGAGGGAGCCTAACCAAACTTGATGAAATTGAGCTGGGTTGTTAGAATTGCAGGGGGACTGGAGGAAATCAACATGCATATTAAAAGAAAAGCATTTAATTGTAGGAGAGATTAAAGAGTTTTTTGGTTTCTTTTTTTTTTTTTTTTAATTGAGACAAGCACAAAAGAAAAGGGTAACTATGACAAAATAGATCCTCTAAGAGCTGATGCTAAGATAGGATTAAACATGCAAACATTTTATTAGCTGAAGCAGCTGCTGGAGAAATCATGACAGGAGCCCAAGGAGGCCCAGAAAACGTTTCGACCACAATGCAAGTCTGACCCTGAGAGGAGAAGGAAGGAAGGTTGAGTGGGAACCTTGTTGACTGCTGAGCAGTCTGAGGAACATGTGGCAAGGTTGTCAAGTTGTGCTCAAGCCAGAGCCCAGTGTCAGAGATCCCCTGACTCCTCTGTGCCCTAGTATCCAACCTGCCTTAGTACCCCCCCCCCACTATCATTTGATTGTTTGGTGCTTCCTCCATAGTGGATATTTTCTGATGGGCATTAACATGAGTTATAAAAATGTTCACATTTGATGCTCACTCACATATATCCATTCACATGTCTCTACCCCAGGATCCTGTCTCTGATCTTTTACTTCTTTACCCTTCGTGACCTAACCAAGGAATCTTCGTGACTGACCAAGGAATCTCTCTCCTCTCACCTTGGGCCACTTGTCCTCACACAGCCCACTCAATAGTCATTTCCTCAGTTCCCAGACGTAAGTAGAATAGAAGTGGACTTTGGCAATCTCTCTACTTGTCTTTCTAAGCCCTAATTATTACAGCAAGCCATGATGTCTCTGGGACTGAGGTTAATCTGTGTCCATTAGTCCTCAAAATGTAGTAATGGCCTTCCCATCACAGGAGCTGGTCAGTTTGGGTCTGTATTGTTGGGGGTCTGCGACTTCCATTTCTATAGCCTCCATAAGTGACAAAGGCAGAGGTAAAGCATCTTCAAGACTGGGCCCTGTTCTGATGTCTATACTGAGAGAAATCAAACCAAGAAGGGGTGATTTTTATTGTGAGGGAATTCACGGTAAGGCACGATTTCATTCTCAGTGATCCCACATTAGAACAGACTTTCATCGAAGACTTTGGGATCATTTAACCTGAACGTTTCTATTTGTAGGATGTTAATTTAACCAAATATGGTGTTAAGTAGGAGTGCAGGGGATCATGTGACATTGAAGTTGTATTAAAGATGCCTTTCCATAAGTATTTAAGTTTGTCCTTATTTAAGGATAATTAAACAGATTTCTCTATATCTTCAGAAGTAATTCTTTGAGTCTTTAGTAGTCAGAAAGATATTAAGCAAATTGGAATTTTTCACTAAGGCAATTAAATGTATGGTTCTGGACAGTGTTACAATAGTGTAATATTTACTTGTTGCTAAAGTTTATGTTGAGCTTTTTGTTCGATTCAATAGATGTTTCAGTAAACCTTGTTTGAGAAATGTTGAGATTAAAAAGTATCTTCCCAGAGTGGCTTAGAAATGCATATGTCTAAAGACAAGGTGTGAACAGCATGGTGCCTCTCTCTTTGATTGTACGAGCTGGTTTTAAAGTACTTTCTAATGCATGTCTAGAAGATAAATTTTATTATTGAATGTCAGTGAGCACATCTTAGTCTCAAAACCTATACCTTTGTCAAATGTCTTTTTTAAAATGACATCTGGCATGACATCGAATTGCTTCTTTTTTTTTTTTCTTCAAGGTGATCAGCAGTTTGAATAGCTCAGAAGGCTTAGTATGTTACGAGGAACATACTGTGTTCTAGTCCCTAGTATTTGTGTCAAGTCTCACAAAGTTATTTCTTTTTGTAAAAAATTATTTAGAAATTACTTGTAGTTGTTTAATTATTAAATATCTGAACTAACAGCTGTATCCTCAGTCATGACCAATTTAAACCCTGGGAACTTGGAGATGGTTGCAAGAGGGGTTTGGATGGGGAAGCAATTTCTGTGCTCTTTGAGATTTGTCTTTTAAATTGTAAGGGATAAACAACATGTGATATCACTTTAATAGAATGAAAAAGTGCCATAAGAATCTTACCCTGCAGAAATCTTTCACTGCTTCAAGATTCCTTAGAATTATGGTGTCTCCAAAGTGATTTATTACTAGATGCACTGAACCACGTAAGTCAATGTTATCTGGAAGTTCAAACACATCAGATAAGAGGAACCACAAATGACATCAAAGCAGTTGTAAAGAACAACTCAGGAGAATGAGTAAAGGAATCCTTGTATTTGATCCATGTGTATACGTGACACTGTGCCTGTCTGTTCTAATTATAATTACTGCAATATACAAAAGTTGATTAATCATAAAGTAAAATTGCTGTCAAGGGAAATCTGTTAGTGATTACATGATTCCAGGTATTTTAATATGACAGAGCCTAATTGCAACTCCGAGGGTAAGGAACACTTTAGCACACAGATCTGGGAATGAACACCTTTTTGTATATATAAAACTCTGAAAATGCTAACCAGAGACTGCATAGTATGCTGAGTGGTTTTAAAATATTTCATCAGGAATCTTTGAAGGATTTAGTATTTTGCAGGAAAATAAAATACTATTTATCATTAAAAGGAAAGTTGACAGAATAACACTCAAAATATAAACAATTTGAGTTCTGATATATCTTATCTGATTTTTAAAAAATTTCAGACACAAGGACATTTCTTGTACATCTCTCAGAGTAAGATATTGAAGATTTTTTTTTTTTTCTTTTCCAAATCTAGGTTCTGCCAGAGAAGTTCCTGGAATTTTCTGACTGCATCCCTGTTACCTTTTCATAGACTTGGGCTGTCACTGGTTGACACTGAGCAAAATAGATGCCAAAAGAGATATTGATGAAGAAGCTATTTTCAAAAGCCTTAATTTTTAGTATTCCCTATAATTATTTACACATTCCTTACAATCAACAAAGTTTTCAAGTAGCCTGTAAGGTCTGATATTATTTTCCTTCGTCTTCTCAGTTGACCTACAAATATTTTACAATGCAACTATCAGAGGTCATGTAGGAGCACGTGTGTCTTAGTTAAGCTTTTAAGAGTATATTAACTCCTCCTCCCTGTAAGAAGTTGTGGTCCTTGGTAAACTTTAAAAGGCTTGTTTCTGTTTCAATGTGTAAAATTTTATTCGGAAATAGTTTTAAACTTAGACTCGTATGAATAGGACTAGCTCAAGGAACACATGTGCACCTATTAACCAAATTTATCTACTTTTGCCATTTGCTTTATAAAGTGTTCTTTCTCCATGTAAACACATAATTTATATTTATTTCTATTTATGGACTTTCTATGAAATGTATATGTAATTGTTATGTATGTATATGTAATGTATATGTAATTTATTTCTTTTCTTTCTGTTATAACAAGATGTCTGATGCTTGTACTCAGCCTGTTTCAGCCGTGAAAAATAGCCTTTCTGAGAAGCCTCGGTTCCTTTTAGTGGAAAATGACTTTAGAGACCAAGATGTGAGTATGAGATGTACTCATTTCTACTGGAGTGCCATTTCTTCTTGTACCTTTTGGCAGACAGAACTAGGAACTATGTGCATGTGTATAAACACACACATAACTTGTGTGCATACACATAAGTACTACATTCTGACTGTGCCTATGAAATGAAAGTATGAAATAGTGTTGGAAGTTAGCATTTGTTGCTTTGTCAACATTTTCCTTCATCTTTGCTTGGATGAATCTCATCTTTGAGTGGACTCTTGCATTTCTTGTTGATTTCTGCAACTTCCTACTTTTTACCTTCTTTTCTACTTTCCTTTTCTATTTCGTCTCCAAAGATTACACCTTTCTTAATATATCTGATTGTGCTTCAGAAGCAATGCATCTTTGAGGCTTCCGGGTTCTATACACTTTCAGATTCCTTTCCTGTGGTCAGTTCTGTGAGCTACCATTCTGACATGTGTTCAGTATGTTATCACTTACTGTCGAGCATTTTCTTTCTGAATGATTTTGTCTTATGCTTCATCTCCGTCTTTTTCTCTCCTCTGTTCTTACTCATGGAGAATTACAGTCTTCCTCTGTTCCCTGCCCCCACAAGCTTGCAGCACAGAGCTGGTAATGAGTATGCCATTTGAAGGTTTTTTTTTCCCCCTCTTCTGCTTACAGGTAATTGTAAAGTTGCCTTTCCCCATCTCCCAATAATGCTTAAAGTATTGGATCTAGTGGTTTATTTGCTCTCCCTGTTGAGTTTATGGAGTGCTAAAGAATTGAGATAGTTCTATGTCTTTTGGAAATCCTTAAAAATATTATGGGCATTGAATAAAATGTTTTCACAGAAATGACCATTTCAGTTTAAATATTTAGTTATTAGAGGGAAATGTGAGCTCGATGCTAATGCTTTCATTTAATTGGGGAGAAGTAACCAGGAGGTCAGCATGTGAAAGGGACCAGGTGGGAGATGTGGGTAGTGTGGCCAGATGGCTGCGGGCAGAAGAGTATAGATCGATACAGGAGAGCAGGAGCGTAATGAACCGGAAAAGTACTGAGGAGCAAGGTTTTTGATCATCTCCCAAACCAGAGGTTTTGGAAAATCAGTAGCATTTAACATAATAGAGCTTCTGGGGGAAAGAGTATCCTCAACAAGAGCTGGGGGAGGGAATATTCTGTGAATCGTTAGTTTCTAGAAAATAGGAAATCGGTGAATAGTGGCACAAGCAGATTGGAGAGGAGGAGTAGGGCAGCGTGAGGATGCAGGTGGATGATACGGAGGATGGCTCAGGCTGACGGGGATGGCTCTTGTCACAGGATGAGTCATTCCTAAATTTTAAACAGAAGTCACATACAAAGTGGCTTCCGTGCAGGCATGGGGTAGGTCTCTAGTTTGAGTCCGAAGTCCAGAGAATGGTCCAGACAAAGGACCCTAAGAGAAATCAGTGTCTTATCTGCAGGCACCAAGGCAGACACAGGTTGAAGTCCCCATTTGAAAATATAGAGGAGGAAAAATCCTTTTTTTCTTCTACTCTTGTAGATTCTCTCCTGGGTTTCTATAACAAAAGACAGATTAATAAGAAAAAAAAAGCAAACAGAAATTTATTAATATGTATGTCTCATAGATCCATGGGAGAAATTCGGGCTTGAGTAATTCAGAGGTATATTTAGAACTTAGGCACATATATCTTAAGCTAAGGACAGGGAGGCAAGGTATAGGAGGGTAGACAGGAAAAATATAACAAACAAGGGTAAGGTTTGTTATGCAGATTTGAGTGGTGTCTTCCATGACTAAGATGCATCCTTCTCTTCCAGGTACAGAGACACACCCTTACAAATAGAGATTTCCTTTATAAGATGTAAATTTCTCTTACATACTGGGACACTCTTCTGTCTTCAGAGCTTCTCCTGTATCTGCTGTTTCTCAGAGTAATCAGTTCAAAATTATCCATATGCCAAAGAGGCATAGTTTGGGGTGGCATATTCTCGTCTCCTGCAAGTCAAAATCCTGGTGTGTGGGCCTGTGAACCTATGCAGGTAAGACCCAGATGGAGTTGGAGATGTACATGCAATCTGCTGGGAGCTCTAGTCCGATCTTCCCAGCGGCCCTCAGACAATAAACTCTGGTCCACTCCTTCCAGCCTCCACTGCTGCAAACAAAGTATCTAATGTCAGTGTCACCCGTCACTCTTTGCACGGATTATAGCGTGATACCTAGATAAGTGTCTTTCCCTTACAATTGAGTGAAATCTTTGCATCTGTGATCTTAGTGCTTTCTTCAGTTTAGGGATATGGTTGTTTCTTATGATAGAGTTAATGCCTCTTCTCCATCCTCGAGCAGCTCTCCTTATTCAGCGTAAAAATCTTTTTCCTCATTATCCTTTTCTCTCTGTTCTTTGCCTCCACTCTGAGATATTTTTCTCCTATTTTACCTTCTAGGGCATTCGTTCAGGTTTCAACCCTGTCCTCTCCAATTTTAGTTCATCCACTGCATTGTCAAACTATGAACAGTTACCTTAAACCAGATTAGTGTGCTGAACTTTAATTTTGTTAAGTTATTATTACTTCAAATGTGAATTTTCAGTTTTTCCTTACACTGTTCAGCGCATTCTGACCTTCTCAGCTGCTGAAAGGGTGGTTCTTTCTATATATATATATATATATATATATATATATTTATTTAGCTTTCTAGGGCTCAAGCCTCATAGTCAGAGGGTATGATTGCAGTGTGCCCGTGGCGGGATTCCATCTGGCTTCTTCTCCCTGGGGCCTGGCCTCGCATGTGGAGTCAGGCATGCTGCCAGTGTGCAGCTGTGACACCTGGAGGAAGTCTTCCTGTTTGGTTTCCTCCAGATTTCAGAGTCATGGAAGATGCAGTCCAGTTGCTAGTCCCTCCAGGCAGGTGGGGCCCCAGGGACCAGTCAGAAGTACACAGAGTCAGTGCCAAAGCATATTGTTTCCCCACCCTAAAGAGGTGCTCTCTGCAGATCTTTGAGTGCCAGAGTCTGCTCAGGATGTGCTCCTCACTGCAGGCTCCTGGATAATGCCTCTGTGTGCTGGTCTAGCTCCCCATAAAGACCTGTAATGAGATTCCCTACAATTAGAGTAGGGTTATAATTAAAGACCTGTAATTAGAGTAGGGTTGCTCAACCCAGTTCAATCCGAATTTCAAATGAAAATTTTTTTTTTCAGTATAAGTATGTCCCAAATATTGCATGGAACACACAGCAAAAAACATTCATTGTTGTAGCACCTGGGTGGTGCAGTGGGTTGAGTGTCTGTCTCCTGGTTTTGGCTCATGTCATGATCTCAGGATCATGAGATCGAGCCCTGCCTCAGGCTCCAATCTCAGCACAGAGTCTGCTTGAGACTCTCCCCACCCCCTCCTGTGCATGCTCGCGCTCTCTCTCTCTAACATAAATAGATCTTTTAAAAAAGTATACATTGTCTGAAATTCAAATTTAACATATTTCTCTTTTTTATTTTTAAAGATTTTATTTATTTACTAGAGAGAGAGAGTGAGAGAGAGAGAGCATTGAGAGGGGAGAGGGTCAGAGGAAGAAGCAGACTCCCCACGGAGCAGGGAGCCCGATGCGGGACTCCATCCTGGGACTCCAGGATCTTGACCTGAGCTGAAGGCAGTTGCTTAACCAACTGAGCCACTCAGGCACCATAACATCTTTGCTAGGTCTAGCCACTCTACCATAGAGCTCGAGGACATCTTGCATACAGCACTCTGTGGGGTCACACAGAATGTTGATGCAGGTGTTTGACAGTTTGATATTGAGAGATGGAGGGAAGCAGGTTCGGTTCTTGTCAGGTCCCCAAATCTCTCTCTCTCTCTTTTTTATTTGCAGTCTTCTACTTCCCTTTTCACTTTGCACACTACATATATGTTCCAAAATAAACAAGACCTTCTGAGCTGACCCAAAACGTAACAACTGTCTTAAAACATTTCTCCTTTAGAATCATGTGCCTGTGGATACAAAGATTTTAAACACATTTTGTTTTCCTTTCCACATCAATGGCTTTACTTATATTATGTTAGTTTATAAAGCATAACATAGCTATAAGTTGTTTTTAAAAAGAAATGCATTTAAAATGAATAATTAAGACAATTAAGGGGATACCAGGCAAAGAGAAACAAAATATTTAAAAAGGAAAAAGAAATAAGTAGGAGTGAAAAATCAGTATCAAATTATTGGGAATTTAAGTTTAAAGTCACTAAATAGGACAGACAAATACATAGTGTAATAATAAAAGTGCAGTTTATTAAGAAAATATATTAACCATCAATGTGCAGCTCACAAACATAAAGCTAAAAATTGCAAAGAAATGAAAAAAAAAATGGGGTGCCTGAGTGGCTCAGTAGGTTAAGTGTCTGCCTTTGGCTCAGGTCATGATGCAAGGGTCCTGGGATGGAGCCCCGCATCAGACCCCCCTGCTCAGTGGGGAGCCTGCTTCTTTGGATCCTGCTCCCCCCTGCTTGTGCCCAGTCTTGTACTCTCTGTCAAATAAATAAAATCTTTTAAAATATGCAAAAATTGACTAGAAGTATAATTGCAATGAAAGACTTTCTTATCCTCACAGGCAATTGAGTGACCACAAAAATAGCAGAGGCTACTAGAAAGAGGAAATTGATTAAAAAACAAAATAAAACAATAACATCTATTGATGAAGGGACTGTGAATTAAGGAGTGTCACATAGGTTAGTGATGGAATATAAAGCATTGTAAGAATTTGAAAAAACAATTGGGCATACTCTATTAAAATGGATTTTCAGAACTCTTTTTCAGGGCTCTTGGGTACCTCAGGTCCTGAGATCAAGCCCCCACATCAGACTCCCTGCTCAGTAGGGAGCCTGCTTCTCTCTTTCCTTCATGCTCTCCCACTGCTTGCGTTCTGCTCTCTCTCTGTCAAATGAATAAATAAAATCTTAAAAAAATATTTTGACACATCAAGCTCATTCATGGAAACCTTTTCCATAAAAGGGAAAGCATTGATGTTTGAGGTCAGGTGGACAGGAATGTTTACTTCAGTACTGTTGACAATGATCCCCCTCCCAAAAAAAAGATGGAAATCAAATGAATGCCTCTCAGTAGGAAAATGGCTGACTTTTGCTCTCAGCAGGTTGAAATGGAGGGAGTTGGAGGAGTTACCAGCTAAGGGGATTTAAGATGCAGAAAAATATGCATGATGTGATATTTTAATTTATATTATGTATCACTTAATGTATACTTTCATATAGGGTTGAATGAATAAATGAAACATGGGTCAATGATATGTATATTAACAGTTTCACTTTACATTAATCTGTAAGGGGGGGTGGTGATTAAAGAAAGTGCTAAGTCCACAGATGTAAAGATTTCACAGAATTGTAAATGAAGAACACATCTCGTTATCATACTATAATCCATGCGATAGTGAGAGGAAAATGAATGGGGAAAGCCATGCAGAAAAGATGGTTCTCTCTTCTTAAGCTCCCCACCGTCCCAACCCAACACAGCTCTGTGTCAGGTATTGTGGAGGTTCAAAGAACTGTAACACTTAGTCCCACTTTTGAGGGAGCTCACAGTACAGCTGGAGAGATGAGGCATGAGCACTTCAAATACTGTGACCTTAGAATAAACCAATGCAAACCCTGGCATTAGCCAGGACATAGTTAAGAAACACATGCAGTTTAAATAATGGGCCACATACCAGCGTTCATAGGAAAGAGAATTTACTATGGGTTGGAGTAATCAGGAGAGAATTCAGTGAAGCTATTAGGACAAGGTCTTGGCTCTGGAGACCTGTGGTTAGACATTAGATGGGTGGAAGGCACTCTACATAGGCAAAATCAAACAATGTCAAGGAAGGAATGAAGGAACACCACAAAGAAAAACACAGTAGCTCATCATATGATAGAAGAATCAGAGCATTAAATTTTAATGGGAATGCCTTTCCCTGAAAGGATGTCTTTTTGCTAAACAAATGTACAACAAATTGCTTAGTGCAACTGAGGTGGGTGAATAGGTCAACTCGATGCACTTGAGCAGAAAATAGTGAACACTTCGTGGAAAACCGGTATATTCCTGGTTAACCACTCCAATACTTCTGTGAGGTTGGTAGAGTTATTATCTCTTATTTAGAGTGGAGGAAACTGAGTCACATGTAGGGTAGTACTTGCTCCATGTCACATTGCTCAAGAAGGGGAGACCTGAAATCAGAACCTGGGCTCAGAACCACTACACTGAGTGCTTGCTTTACCAGTGACCACATTACAAGGCAGTGGTAGAGATAATTAGACTGGACTGGAAGGAGCTTCAGTGTGAGAGTGTGCCTTTAATCACATTTACAAAATAAGGTTCCAGCCACACATACTACTTCCTACTGCATCAGGAAAATTCCTTTAGGACCAATGGTAATTAGTAAAAGGAATCTTTAAATGCCTTCACTAAGCAGTGTGGTGGGAATGTTGCAGGCTATACATGGCATATTTTAATACTTGCTGTAGAATTTAGACAACTGTCAGCCCATGGGGAGCTCATATTTAAACTAATTTAAAATAAATGAGTAATTAACATTTCATGAGCTAATGAATCAGACATTGTGCTAAATGGAAGACAAATCATGTCTGTAGCTCAGCCCTCAATCTCAGCTACAAACGTTATAATTCAATTAAAAATAAGCTCTTTGGCCTTTGCTTAAGAAACACCCATTGTGTTTTCCTCTGGAAATATCTAGATTCCTGTCATCCACCACTTACCTTAATACACCCTTGCTATAATAATGAATTTGGTTTTTTATTTTTATTTTCTGAGTGAATGAAATATGTTGAGTGAACTTCTCAAGATAATTTGAAATGAGATCCTTATTAAATCTGTTGTTTGAAAGGGAACAGGTAGGAAGGTGGGTGGAGTCTCTCAACTTTGTTCTTTTAAGGTAGTTTTGCTACTAAAATATATGTAGCTTTTACTGAGAGCTTTCTATATTTTAGACCTGTTAAGTAAGAAATCCTGTCCCCTCAAAGGTCCTTCTAGTTGGACTAAAAGTCAAATTAGCATGAGACAAATTAATAGGAGAAAATCAAATTTAATAAATCAAATTTAATAGGTGTATATATGGGGAATCCACACAGACATGGAAATTCCAAAGAAAGGCAAAATGGGGTCTATATAGCCATTCTGAACTAAGGAGGAGGGGCAGGGGTCTAGGACTTTAGAGGAAAGGAAGGTACTTCACAGGGTGATAAGAAGAGCATGGTTGGTAATCAGCTATTTGTCCTATTATACAGATGGGTCACTCAGATAAAATTTATCTCTGCTAATAATCAATCAGGGAAAGACCCCCAGTTTAGATTCTTCTAAGGGGGGGGCAAAAGTTTGTCAGGATCTCAAGTATCTTCAGTTCACAACCATCCAGATACCACAGTGGCACGTTGGGGGAGCGGGGAAGGCTATACCAAAACCATCAGGCCTTGGGCTGACTTCCTTAGATACAATATCCAAATAGCAATATTAGGTGGTAGTATTATTGCCATCCCTAATGTAAATGTGCCCATTCATGAATTCAGCATTTATTGACTATTATGTTCAGATATTGTGAGCTATCCCTTTGAAATCTAATCATCAAGAAAGATAAATCATTTCCCCCTCCCCAGTCTCTGTGGCAAGGTAGGGGTCTAACTTCTGGGGTGCTAATTAGCAAACATAGAAGGCCTAATGACCTGAGCCAACATCCCACCCCTCCTAATGTCTTATAGCACTTATCCATTAGCCCACCCTCCTTCAAGCTGAGTTTCATGGCTACTATCAGGGAGCAACTGTGAATGGATGAGGGATGAAACCTAGAGTCTCCTGGTTTATTTTTCACTGTAAAAGTCAAGTCATCAGCAAAAAGGAAAATATTCCATCTGTCATTGTATGGGAGAAAGAACAGTAGGACACATCATGAGTAGGCTGGGCGAGGAGGACCTGGAACAGAGCTGTGGTTAATAGAAAAGAGAAATCTGCAGACAAAATCCCTGGGTTTGTTGTTGCAAGTGTTCATATGAAGAGATGGAGAAAATTATTCTCTCTTTTGCCATGAATTATCAAGGAATCAATCCCCTGGTGTTCTTATAAATTCAATAAACTATTAAGCTATTTTTCAATTACTTTTGTTTGTTGGTGGATGCTTATTTCAGTGACACCTTACTTAGGGGCAGAATCCTAAGGCTTCTGAATGTTTGAAGGCTTCATCAGGAACTGAAAATTAGTTATCTATGTGACAAAAGTCTAGTGAGGAGGAGAATGGTATGAAATGGAGGTTGGTGGAGTATGAAGAGTTGGGTAAGGAGCAAGCCTGAAGCAGCATGAGTAGAATTAAAATCTAGGTTTGTGTAATACTGTTATGAATTCAAGGGTTCACTGCTTGAGGTACATTAAAAATTGAATACCTTTATGATCATTACTTAAAATTCTCCATCAAGACATACTACTTATATCTGTTTCACTTAGATCTCTTGCTATTGTTTCATCCCATTCTTTTATTTGGGATATATTCCTCTGTCTCCTCATTTTGTCTAACTCTCTGTGTCTGATTCTGTGTGTTAGGAAAATCAGCTATGTCTCTTGCTCTTGAAGATGACAGCTTTACAAAGGAGAGGTCCTGCAGTGCCCCGCAGTGCAGTGTCCCCTGTTCCCCAGGACCTGGTGCTTCAGGAAGTGTCTTCCTTGTGTGATCCTGATGCCCTGCTGGCCTCTTCTTCCTTTAGTCCAATTGTCTGCAGAAGCTCTCTATGCTTGTTGTGGACAGGGTTTGGTTCCTGGCCCAGTGAAGTGCATTTTAACAAGGCGTGTGCTGATATGCTTATGAAATGAGACCTGCTTTTAGCCACCATGGGAACCACCATGGGAACCAAGACCTCAAAAAAGGCAAGGGTCAGGAGATGCCCTGCTAATGAAGTTTATACTGTCTTTTTTGTTTTGTTTTGTTTTGTTTTGTTTTTTGGGGTGGTGGTCGTTGGTGGGGTGTGGGGTGGCCCTCTAGCACCATAACTAAAGTGACCATGACTGGAAAAGGCAGATCTGCTTGAAACGTGGGCTGGAGCTTGGTATATGCAAGTTAGATAGTACCTATGCTGTGCTGGTGCTCACAGGTGGCCTGTGTGTTTATGCTGAGAAATAGGAGAGGAAAATGGCACCTATCAGCTCCTTTGTTCCTGGAGGGGTCTCCTTGTGATCCCTGCCTCTTCAGGACACTCTGAGATGAGTAAATCACTTTCCCTCCTGTGTGCCCCAGGTGTTTTTCAGGTTGCTGCTTCCACACTGTATTTCCAAGGCTATTTGTTGTGCCATATCTTTAAGGGTAGGGACTTGCTTCTTAATGCACTCTGGGCTATTCCAGAGCTGAGCCCACTGATTTTTAAAATTGTAGGCTTTAAGTCCTGCTGGTTCTAAGCACTCCAGAAATTTGACCCCTCTTGCTTTCAAAGCCAAAGGTTACAGGGATTCATCTTCCTTGTGTGGTTTCCCCTGTGTATTTTTTGCCTTTTTCTGTACCACTGGCTCCCTCCCTGGGTGGAAGGCCATGGTCCAGTTCACTCCTAAACCACATCTTCACCCTTCCTGTCTTCTCTGATGTGGCCTCTTGTCTACCTTTAGTTGTGGAGTTTGTTCTGCCAGTGTTAGGATCATTTTCTGAGTTACTCACTTTGATGTGTTACCTAGTTATATTCTGCTATTAGAGTCTTCCTAGTCCACCATCTTCCCAGCCTCCCTTAGGTGCATTAAATTGAACACAGCTCAAGGAAATGTTGAAAACAAAGAGCTTTTTGTTACTTAAGACAAGTAAGGATCTAACAGGGGCCCAAGGGTGTAAGAACACATGGACCCTAGGGTCCCAAACAGAGGAGGTACAGCTGCTTGCTGCTGACAGAATCCAAAGGCAGAGAGAGAAGTGGTGGTGAAAAAGGAAATAAATTTGTTTTTGATAAAGTGAACACTGGTAAGACAGACAGTGGAGTAGTGTCCCAAAGGTTGTCTCCAAAGTACTGAAAATACTTCTAGGTTTATATAAGGAGAATGTGGGACAAAGGTGGGTGTGTACAGCTGCTGGGCAATAAAGGTCAGGTTGATCATTGCGTTGGGGTCAGTCATGTGGGGTCTTGCTGGCTCAGGACAGTTTTTTATTTTATGAATATGTTATCATGTGGGCTAGTTTTTGTTCCCATTACAGGATGCTTTGCCCACAGGGTCTTAAACTGGAAAGATCTTAATTAAAAAGTACAGAGTAAGGTCAAAGTGGAGGTAGTTAAAATCCTCTTTCAAGGAGACAGAGAGATAGTTCCCAAAGCATTATCTCCCCATGGGGGATATTAGGGGTATTTTATTCCGGGTATTAGGGGCCAGGGAGCTTGCATATACATTAAGGAACTTGCATATACATTAAGGAACTTATGTGTATTCTCTTATTAGGTATTTTCTTTCAACTGTGCATACCCGACATATCAACAATTAGTACATACACCAAATGTTCAAAAAATGGTAGAAAATTCCACCCAATGGAGGAGATCTTAGTATTACAGTGAGCTAAAGACAACTTCAAGACATCTTGGGGTTTTCTGTGCATGTCTTCAGCTCGATTCTGGTTCGGATTGGCTCATGTAAGGGGCTATCAGGTGAAATACCTAGCTGGACATCTTCTAGCTGGGCTGATTCTGTAAAACGAAAACATATTCCTTCTCTGCTTTTGTCCCTTCCCTTTCCTCTCTTCTGCTGATAGCTTTCAGCCTTCTGATCTGAAATAACTTCCCTTTGCATCCTAACTAACAAAATCAACACACATGCTTCAATGACAGCACATTAAGTAAATGAGAGAAAACCATTCTGTTCTTCTAGGCTGACAGGGTCTCAGTTCTGGACCAGTATAACCCAAGAACAGTATGAAGAAACTACTTGCCACTCAGTGAATTCTTTTTGAATAAAAAGAATAAACTGAACAAAGATTGGTTGGTTAACCTTCCTCCCTCTTGTTATGTTGGGCACCCTGAGGGAAGAGTCCTGTTTTGTTCTCCATTGTGTTTTTTTCTGATGACTCACATGATGCCTGGTCTTTGGAAGGCACTCAGTATTTGTATGAATGAATGAGGAAGTGAGTAAAATGCTAATAACTCTGCTCTTCCCTTAAAATAATGTTTTATTTCTTTTTCCCTTGCAAATAAATTAATCTTATAAAGGATATAAAACTACATATTCACTTAAAAGGTAAAGAATTCTCCCATATGGCACCTTGTAACCTAAATCAGAAATGGTAAATAGAGTAAAGCTTTCTGAAGGGGAACAGAATTTTTCTCCCAAAATAGGTCTCTTTGGCAGAAGGATTATTGTAGGCTAATTATTTTCAAGAAACAGCCGGCATAGGAAATAACTCTGTAACTGGGTAGAACTACCCTTTTGAAAGAGACATTTAAATTTGTAAGGAAAATACCCATCTCTAAGGGTGTCTCCTCTATAGCTAGAAGAGGAGGATGACTTAATTTCTAGAAGCTTATCAATAGAAAAGGCAACAGATTTAAATCTATTTAACAACCTAATCCTTGTTTACTGTGCTTTTCTTTTCTTTTTTGTTTTTTTTAAAGGTTTTTATTTATTTATTTGACAGACAGGGATCACAAGTAGGCAGAGAAGCAGGCAGAGAGGGAGGAAGAAGCAGGCTCCCTGCCTAACAGAGAGCCCGATGCAGGGTTCGATCCTAGGACACTGGGATCATGACCTGAGCTGAAGGTAGAGGCCTCAACCCACTGAGCCATCCAGGCGCCCCTACTGTGCTTTTCTTGATAACATTCCATTACTGGCTTCCCTCCCGCCCAGCATTTTCTGCCTTTAGCTGGAGATGATATTTAAGGTGATGGCTGGGGCCATTTCTGGAGTTACTTAGTTTTTCTGGATATCTCTCATGCATCCAGGAGGTATACATGTTGCTAAACTTCTGTTTGTCTCATGCTCATCTCTCTTTTATTACAGGGAGTCTTAGCCGATAACCTAGAAGGGTAGAGGGAAAATTATTTCTCCCCCTAATATTGCCTTCGGACCAGAGATAGATCCCCCATCCCAGCAGCCTCCATAAGCACGCACACCCATGCTGGTAGAAAACACACTTGACTAAAGATTTCCTGGCACCTTTCACATGCCTATGTGAAGAAGGAGTCCTCTTCTCAATGGACTTGACAATCACAGTGTTCTTTAAACAGGGGCTGGACACTTTTTTTTTTTTTTAAAGATTTTATTTATTTATTTGAGAGAGAGAGTGAGAGAGAGAGCATGAGAGGGGAAAAGGTCAGAGGGAGAAGCAGACTCCCCATGGAGCTGGGAGCCCGATGTGGGGCTCAATACTGGGACTCTAGGATTATGACCTGAGCTGAAGGCAATTGCATAACCAACGGAGCTACCCAGGCACCCAGGGACTGGATGCTTAAGGAACCCCAATTCTTTGGTCCAGGCCAACACTTGCTTCAATAAAGCTTGGTGTGTATATTCAGGTAATAATATAATAATAATATTATATTATATAATAATATAATAAAGTAAAAAAATAATATTTCTTAGGAAATATGCCTCTACTCAATGGCAAATTCATGTTCATGAGAACAAAACATTTATTTCTGAGACAAAAGGGACCCCAGCTACTAATACCATGTTTCTTCAGCTCTCTCCTTTACTCAACACTAATTAAAATTAATCTCTACAACAAACAAATAATTACAGTAAAAACAACTTGTGAAGATTCTCACCCCTATTTGAAAGGTGAGACAGTTTGAAAATGATTTGTTAATCTTTAATTAATGTGTCAGTCACTGTGTGAGATGGATACTGCAGATACAAAATCAGTAGGTCACCCAAGTCCTTCGACTCTGTGGGACAAGTTACTGTCTCTGCATTGTCCAACTCAGGCTATTTCTCCAGATCATGCTTTTGACCAGCTTTCCCAAACTGTTTGTTTGTTTTCTTCAATTTCTTTCCCTTTCCTCAAAGCTCATTTCTCCTTGGCTTTATATTTAAGATGAACTTTCAGCAGAGTTGAGTGGTGGATATTTCTGGGCAAACAGGGAAGGAAGGATACAGCAGATATAGGTAGAGAAACCCCCAGGAAACTCACAGAGGTGTCAAGTAGTCTGATGTATTTGAAGAATTTTAAACAGTTGCATATGACAGGAGTGGACTGTTCGAGGAGTGTTATGACAAAAATAAAATGGTGGAGAAGGAAGCAGGGGTTATGTTATTATCTTATGAAATTGTTTGGACTTTATTTCATCAGACGTTTGATCAGGAGACTCAATCTTCATTTAGTGAGTTTGCCCATGAGTTCCAGGAAGGAAAAGAAAAGCAAAACTAAATACAAGAGCATCTTTGTCAACTTCTATCACTTCTGATGACAGAACTTTAAATCTCCTTCTACCGTCCTGCCCTGAATTCCAGATGGCTTCAAGTTGAGTACATGCTGTGATAGGGAACTCGCTGTTTTCTAAAACAACCCCATTCACTGTTAGCCAGGTTTGGTTCTCAGGTTTGGTTTTCTTCATTTGGTTGAGATAGAATCCTATTCCGTGAAACTATTCTAGCACTTCCTAGTTCTGTTCTTTCAAACAACACAGAACATTCTCCTTCCATGTGACACCTTCTCTTAAAATATTCTTTCCTTAGAAGCATGCTGTGGAAAAAATTTCTACATTGGTCTAAAGACTGGTCTAGGGGACCTCTCCAGTTCTATTCCATGAAGCAAGTGTCATTATAAAATGCTGCAAGCACAGTATGGTCAATGGGGATTGGAGAGAAGTTTGGAGGGCATTTCTGGGCTGATGGAATGTTCTGTGCTCTGACCAGAGCTCCAGTTACTGCTTTTGGATTTTACCAAACTCAACAAATTGTCTCCTTAAAGACACAGCGTAAGAGACTCTTAATCTCACAAAACAAACTGAGGGTTACTGTGGGGGAGGTGGGTAGGGAGAGGGTGGTGTGGTTATGGACACTGGGGAGGGTATGTGCTATGGTGAGTGCTGTGAAGTGTGTAAACCTGGCGATTCACAGACCTGTACCCCTGGGGCTAATAATACATTATATGTTAATAAAAAAATACAAAAATACAAAAAATACCAAAAAAAAATCTTGCAAGCACAATAATGAGAATAACAATGACTCATTTGTGACTGATGAGCAAGTGTAAAATGCTGAGTGTTAATCTTTACAATAACTTTAGAGTCGGTGTTATTATTCTATTCGTATAGTTTAGAAAACTAAAGTAAAACATACTTATGCGTGGAACTACCAAATGATGGAGTAGAGATTTAGATGCAGCTCTGTACTACTAAAAAAAAAAAAAAAGGAGTAACTTAAGAAGTCAGAAACACAGGTGACATAAAACAGAAAGTCTCTTACATTAATACCACACCCTGTGTTCAACATTCTGTAGGTTTATACTTAATATCCTCATTTTAAGGAAGTTTTAGGAGCAGATTATACACATTGAATTGGAAAATATTGTGAGTTTCTGGACCATTCTTATTTTACCATTTTGATCTCAGACCCAAACACATATATATTCCAGACATTTTAATTAAACACATTTTTTTTTCATGAATAGTATTAAACTTGTACATTGCTTTAACTTCCTTAGGGGAAAATATCCAATGCTGTTAGAGTATTTACTTGAATATGGTCAGACAAGTGTTGAAGATTTCTTCTACAATATTTAAACATTTAATTAAAACAGCACAATGGCTAAACAAAATAAAAACTATTTAATTAGAAATGAATACAGCTAAATAACATTTTGGGAGATCTTCCACATCTGGGGTTTGTTCTATAATAAAACTTTGCAGCTACAATTTTTTTTGATGTTAATATTATTTGCCAGCAGTTGCTTACCTTAGAACTCTTATGTAATTATTATCATTAATGACTTATTGATTATTTTGTAAGTCAATTAAAATTTATGGAAGTCTTAGGAAATTTTTCTGCATTTTCAACATTTAAGTTGAAATTGTTTACTGAAGTATTTTAATTTTGATTATTATTTCATTATTGTAGTATCAGAAGGTCTTAAAAGATGATCTTTTAGTAAAATGGTGACAATTCTATTTTTAACAAATGTCTGAAAGCCAGAGCTTTGAAATCAGATTGACAGAACCACCAACTAGATGTGTGATCTCAGGTTGTAACCTCCCTGCTCCCCAGTATCCTCGTTACAAAACAGTAAAGATAAAGATATCTCCTCACAGAGATAACAAGTCAGTGATTATGGGGACATATGTAAAAGGTATAGAGCAGCTAATATTATGTGTGATAATGAGGGAATCATAGGAACTAAACTGAGATATCTTTGAGAAAAAGGAAGTGCAAAAATAATGCAAAGTATAAAACTTATGAAATATTAATTCATAGACCAATTAATTCATAGGTCCAAGTAGACCTATTAAAAACAGATTTAAAAAATGAAAATCATTTTCAAAATATAAACATAAGTGTATGTGTGTATATACACACAGAGAGGTAATATTTTAAGGTAATATTTTTAAAAAAATTTATATAAACAGGGATGCCTGGGTGGCTCAGTTGGTTAAGCAGCTGCCTTCAGCTCAGGTCATGATCCCAGTGTCCTGGGATCGAGTCCCACATCGGGCTCCTTGCTCCGCAGGGAGCCTGCTTCTCCCTCTGACTCTGCCTTCTACTCTGTCTGCCTGTGCTCGCTCTCACTCTCTCTCTCTTACAAATAAATAAATAAAATCTTAAAAAAAATTTATATAAACAAAAAGTTATTCTTGGTTGACATTCATATACTTAATTAGTTCCTTAACTATGTCTCTTTATATGTCTCTAATACTATGTCACATATTTTTCTGAAGGAAATTTTTTGCAATATGACTTTTTTGGTGAAATTGCTGAAGTCTTTTTCAAAGTCACATTTTATGTTTAATACATTTAAATTGTTTATAATTTTAATTAACTCTTTTGGTATTCCATAACTTTTGAGAAAATATTCATTAGTGATATACTAACATTCCTAGAAGGGCAGAGCAAATTTTGCTAAATAAAGCACAGTGTCAATTCTAATTTTTATATTGAAATGTGTAAGTAGTTCAGTACAATTATTTATTTAATAGTTTACTATCTTTTCCCTCTCTTCATTCTTTTTCTTTTGTAATATTTCAACAAAACAAAACTTGCAACTAAGTTATCATGTATACTTACAATTCTTTTGAATGCCCAAATTAGATGTTCCTAAATCATGTTTGAGTTAATTTTATTCATTTTCACCACAGACTATAAGTTTATTCAATTTAAAATAGGTGCTCTGAGAATCAAAGTACTATAGTGGAAAATTACAGAAGCTTAAAATTATACACAATTTGAGCTAGCTCCTCCCTGATATCATAACAACAGATATCAGTGTTGCCTGTTTACAAGCTTTTAAAATTCAAAATTGCAATGAACTAAAACTTCAAACACTGAAGATTTTTCATGCTCTAGTCATGAGTACTTCCATTAAATATTTCAAATTAACTTTCAGTTAAAATATAGAGCACTCTTCAGAAAGTTTCCCATAATAGTGTAAGATAGTTGTGTCACTTTGCAAAATAGATCTTCAAACACTCAATCTTTCCTATATTCTAAGGTTCTGTGGATGACAGGAAGGAAAGAAAGTACATACTTCTCTGCTGCAGGTTTCTTTTTTTTATTCAACATCTGCTTTGTCCAAAAAAACCTTACAATTCCATTTCTTTTTTTTTTTTTAAAGATTTTATTTATTTATTTGACAGAGAGAAATCACAAGTAGATGGAGAGGCAGGCAGAGAGAGAGAGAGAGGGAAGCAGGCTCCCTGCCGAGCAGAGAGCCCGATGCGGGACTCGATCCCAGGACTCCGAGATCATGACCTGAGCCGAAGGCAGCGGCTTAACCCACTGAGCCACCCAGGCACCCCTACAATTCCATTTCTTTAAAGGTGGATATATATCTTTGCAACCTCAGAATCTTTTCTTTCCTTTTTTTTTTTTTTTAAGATTTTATTTATTTATTTGACAGACAGAGATCACAAGTAGGCGGCGAGGCAGGCAGAGAGAGAGGCTCCCTGCTGAGCAGAGAGCTTCGAGGCTGGATCCCAGGACCCTGAGATCATGACCCGAGCCAAAGGCAGAGGCTTAACCAACTGAGCCATCCAGGCGCCCCTTAGATTCTTTTTTAACTGATTAGAGTAACACAAATTGTGTGATATGATAATAACTGTGCGCTATAGCCATTTCTGTATTAAGATCTCTTAATATGGTAAAAACTTTGTTTTAACTTTGTTACAAACTGAGTTATAGCATCCACAATAAGTATAGATGTCTTACCTTTAAGATAATGAACTTAAAAAAATTTTCTACATTTCATAAATTGGATAAAATAATATTTTAATTAATTTTCTATCATGTATCTAATGATGATGATACGAAACTGGCATAATTTAACTGTGAAATTGCTTTTTGCTAATAGAACCAACATACTGAAAACTATCACGTTTTACATGTCAACAGAATACCTTGAAATGAGTGACATTAATTTGGAAGTGGGGTCATTTGGTACATTTGGTGAATAAACTCATACTTCATAGACTGTTACATAACCACACCTTCTGAAGCCACCTGTGTTCAGACGTGAACTTTGGGTTCAGTCCTGTGAAATTATCCACTAACTCTTGAAGTAGGTGCTGATGCTTCTTAAGCAGATTAATATCTTCTGGTTTTTATATGGTCAGTAATATGGCCACAATCCCTATAGGAATCTGTAGTGGAAAGTATATGTCTAGAAACATCTTGTGCACATTATATGATCATCAGTTTTCATGAGAAAGGGAATCCAGTACCTTAATTTTTGCTAAGTATGTATTTTTTAAAGGAACTACTTATTGCTGAAAGGGTTTGTTGCAAAATAAAAAGCATTTCCAAACAATAAAATGGTTGTAGATCATGAAATATAGCCCCATACAGTAACAAGAACATTTAGGCCATTCTCTCTGAGTTCTTCTGAAACTGCCCCTGTCTCTATTTTCCATAAATAGTTTCCATGCTCCTCATCCCCTGTTTCCCATGTCACTTCCTGATCTTGCCAGTTGATGGCCAGTCCTCTTTGTGCACGGCACAGGCTGTAGCAAAGCCCGTAGCATCAGTGGCTGGTGAGCAAAGGAGCTAGCAGACATAGCAGAGGTGAAAACCTCTCCCACCACCATTGAGACTGAAGGAGGCAGCTGTCCATGGCTCTTATGTGCATGTGCATTCAATTTTATTAGTGATTTCTCTGCATGTACCATTTGAAAGGGGTTTAGGTTACATTTTATCTGAAAGGATCAGAGAAAGAGGGACAAATTATTGCTATTTGTGTATCAAATTTAACCATACTTTAAAATGAAAATTCTTTCTCAAACACTACCAGCTGACACCATCCCAAACCTACCCTGGCTTACTTTAAAGAAATTAATAGTAATTATTAAACAATGTATTGGTTAAACAATTTTTATTTAATTTAAATATTTAAACATTTAAAAATGTTTTAAAATAAATAAAATGAAAAATAAAAAATATATATTATATATAACTATTTATAAAAAAAACATTTAAAAATTTAAATATTTAAACAATTAAACAAAGTATTATTTTAACAATGCAAAAAGCCAAGACAAAAGCTTGACTGCACCAGATGTCAGATCAGCAAGATTCCACTAGGACTGTCCTGGGCCAACTAGAGTATATGATCGCCTTAGTTGTTGTTTTTTTCATCATTGTGCTATTGTAATCACCAGAGGACTAGAATTGGCCAGGATTGTTTCTAAGAAAAGAAAAAAAGCGAGATGCGAGCTTGCATCTCATGGAAAGATTGCCTGAAACCTGAAGTCTGAGGAAGTTAGCTGAAGAGAAGGTGAGCTGTGTGGCTTTAGGGATTCTGTTGAACAAAATCTGCTTCCTCACCTAGGAAGCCAGTTTCTTTTAGGTTGTGTTAGGCTGGGAGGCGGGGAGATGATATGAAACATAAAATGAACCATTAACAAACGCAGGAAATGGGTGACTTTTAGGCCTAGAAAAAAGAGTTTGAAGGCTCTGCTTCCTCATCCCCAAGTGACTGCATTGAAATAGCAGTGTCTTGGCTGTGCCTTTTGATCCAGTTTTTCCCCATGAAGCTAGAGCTCAGGTACTTCAATAGATGCCTCAAACTGAAAGCCCTCTGGATAAGTAGCGAGACACTCCATAATCCAGGTTTAGTCTACCCAACCAACCTTCTTTCCTTTTCAGCATGTACTATATTCCACTTAGCACATTCTCCTTTCTCGCTCCTTTGAATATCTTTCCTTAAGATACCCTCAACTTGGCCGCATTACTCCCTTGTCTATCTAAATTCTATGTCTATAGGTTTTTGTTTGATAGAATGGAATATGGACAGACTGTTTTCAAACAAAGATGTTGGATTTTTTTGGAAATACCTTTTATGCATTGATTGAGATGTTTCTGTAGTTTTTGTTTTGTTTTTTATCTAAGGTTTTATTTATTAAAAAAGGTTTTATTTATTTGACAGAGTGAGAGAGAGATCGAGAGAGGGAACACAAGCAGGGGGAGTCAGAGAGGGTGAAGCAGGCTTCCTGTTGAACAGGGGGCCAGATGCAGGGCTCAGTCTCAGGACCCTGGGATCTTGACCCAAGCCTTAATGACTGAGCCACCCAGGCGCCCTGAGATATTTCTATAGTTTTTACAGTTTTCATTTGTTAATACAGTAAATTACAATGATTGATTCTTTTAAAAGATTTATTTATTTATTTGAGAGAGGGGAGCTGGGGGAGAGGGAGGGAAGAGAAATCCTTAAGTTGACTCCTCGCTGAGAGCAGAGCCTGACATGGAGTTTGATCATAGGACTCCGAGATCACAACCTGAGCTAAAATCGAGTTGGCCTCGAGTTGGCCATTCAACTGACTGAGCCACCCAGGCACCCTGACAATGATTGATTATTAAATGTGAAACAAAATTTACTTTTCTGGGATAAATTCCATTGAGTCATAATATATTATTCATATTATATATTTTTGGATTTGTTAAAGTTTTGTTTAGTGTTTTTGCATTTATGCTTATCAGGGATATTGGTCTGATATTTTATTTTCTTGTAATGTAAACTACATCAGTATCCAAACATTTTTCCAAATATCAGGTTTTGATTTCAGGGTAACAGTTATAGAGGTTAGGGAGTATTTGGAAGTATTCTTTTTGCTTCTGTTTTCTTCCCGGAAAGGTTTTTTTAGAATTGGTTTTATTTCTTCCTTAAAATGTTTTTAGAATTCACTGGTGAAGCCATCTAGGCTTTGAGATTTTTGTTTGTTGGTTGGTTTTTTCAGAAAGGTTTCTGACTATAAATGTAAATGACTTTAATAAGCATTGGACTCTTAAGGGTATCAGTTTCTTCATGAGTGGGCTTTGACTGTATCTTTCAAGGAATCTATCCACTTGTCATGTTTATTGACAAAAGTTGCTCGTAATATTCCCTTTTTATACTTTTAACATTTATAGAATTTATAGTGATGTCTGTCTCTTATTCCTGATATTGGTAATTTCTGTCTTTTATCTGTTCATCTAGTTAGTCTAGCTAGAAGTCTGGCCATTATCAGTTGTACTGTCTTCTCAAAGCATTAGTTTTTAAGTTTATTTTTCATTACTTTTTTCTGTTTTCTCTTCATTACTTTATATTCTTTGTGCATTAAGGTCTTCAGTATTTCCTTTCTTCTACTTTTAATTTTATTTGTTCTTCTCTCTCAAGTTCCTTAACTACATACTGAAGTCACTGAGACCCTCCCTTTTTTTTCCAACATAAGCATTTGATATCTTAAATTTCCTCCCCTTTACTACTCTAGTAAGACCACACAAATTTTTATATGTTGCAAGAGCACTTTGTTAAATTGCGTTTTATCCCCTTTTCAAGGCAGCATTACAAAATGTGTATATTACAACTTTGTTCTTCTACCTGTGTTTATATGTCTGTATCTGTGTTTATGTTTTTCTTTTGTTCAATTGGTCAAGAAGACCTGGGGCAGAAACCACATTAAAGTTAGGGCAGATATGCCTATAACCTGGCATAAACTTCAAAGAGAGAGATGCTATAGTCTTTTTTTTAAGATTTCTTGGGGTAGAAATGATGGGTAGGACTGACCTCCACTTAGAGTTTCCTATCTTATTTGAAGAAGGCTAATAATCAGATGCCTCTTAACTCTTAATAGCAGCATTAACAGCCAGGAGGCACAACTGTAAAGAGAGAGTTATGACAAAGTTCTATAAGCATTAAATTCTATTTGTGCTAATATGTGAAATTTATTTCTTCAATAAGTTTATATAGATTAGTGGAACAAATTTTATTAAACTCAGGTTTTCTCATGGGAGAGGAAAAGTCATACAAGATACAGGTGAGCCTTCAAGATATAAAGAAGATAATTTTTTTTTTTAAAGAGGACAGTTTGATCAAAGTTATCCAACAATAAAATGTCCAGGTCAGATTATTGCAACATGTGGATTATAACTGGGGGTGATTTACTTTATTGACTTTGCTGTATTTATTTTGTAGGTAAAAGCTTTCATTAAATAAATACATTTATTTACTTACTTTTATTTATTTTGTAAGGAAAACCTTTCATTAAATAAATTTTCACACACAAACACACACACACAGAATTTGATTTACTAATCATAAAACACAAAAATAAACATTATAATGAAGCTTCACAAATAAAACTCCTGTGAGTTACTGAGCAGTGAGAATATGGACATTATGTCCTTTAATGTTCATGATAGCCCTGTGAGCTATTATTATTCCCATTCTGCAGATAAGGGTATCAGGCTCAGAGTGATTAAATACCGTGAGTCACACAAAGAGTTGGAACACATTTGTCTAACTATGATACCACTACTCTCCATTTTTCATGTGTACTATTCCACAGAAATTGAATTCTAGCTGCATTTTATTTGATGACATTTAATAAGGTATTGTCATACTGTAGGACAAGCATACTGATTTTGATAGATAGAAGTTAGAAAACATGTCCTCAATGTCTTAAGGAGGTGAAGGGACTGTAATCTTGGGCAAATTAGTTGTAATGACTAATGAAAATTGTCTTCAGATCCTATCTGTATTCCAAAACCAAGAATCAAAACTTTAAAAATCTGTGGCAGTATTTACCAACAGAATTGCCACACAGAAGGAAAATGGGTGTTTTTAACTCTAACGACCTCTATTAAATTAAGATACAAATGAATTTGTACCATCATTACATAAGGCTATAAACTCAAACTCACATTTATCTTTTCCTTGGAAAATTAATGTGATTAAATGTCAAGAAAAGGCTAGCTCTGTAAATTTACTATCTCTACAGAAAATGCCAGCCAGTGCCTAACAAGTTTTGAGGGGGGGTGGGGGGGAAAGGCTCTGTGTAGCCTGTGAGTGTGTTAGGGAAAGTCAAGCATCACTTGTAAAAGGTATTAAGTCAATCATCTAACTCTCTTGTCTTCTGTTGGATCCACAACAGAGATTTTGGACTGAAACTGAACTCGAAATCCCTTAGCTTTCTTTGGTTAGTCCAAAATGTTCAGGTCTGGGACTACCTTAGCTCTGTGAATAACCATGCCAGGCAGTTCTAGAAAATTAACTTTCATATCATCCCTGTCCTGGCCTTGGATGTTGTAAGATCAGGTAGTGAAAGGACACGGTTCAGTGAAAACTTAAAATGAATTCATTAGATTCCTCTCTGAGCCGCAAGGATGGAAAAGCCTAAGAGAACTAGCTGTGAGGTAGCTCCACAGATTCTGAATAAGGAGGGATCACCATAGGTCATAGAAGTAAGTATTCTCTCAGGATAACTTTTCACTCACCGGCTGGCCTGAAAATAATTAGCCTCAAGTGCTTTGTGCACAAGAGCCATAAAAATGTTCATTCTGCAGTGTGCTTACAGTATTGGTCATTAACTTCCAGGCATCTCAGATCTTTTCATTATATGATCTTGAGATCAGTATATTAAGTTGAGAAACACATTGAGAAAGATTTTCCTGAGTGGCATGGGGCTATTGAATTAATTTTAGAATAAATTCTGCTGTTCCCAAAATTTTAGCAATGGCATTGTTTATGACGTAGGTCGCTATAGCATTGTAAAACAGCTGACATCTGGGCTTCTTGTTGTGGGACAAAAGGTAAAACTTAATTTGTATAAGATGCTACAGACAGGTTTGTGAGGCAGTCGATGCATATTTTACTGGTGGTGGTGTGAGATCTGAGTGAAAATATGGATATGAATTGTGCATGGATGTCACAAAATAGTTTGCATTTGGTTGCTGTTTAGGTGAATTATTATGCTCCCACACAGAATTTCAGGAGCATGAAGTTTTGTTTAAAAGATGGCGTGTGGGGCCAAATTTATTGGTTAGGTATTCGGAATATAAACATTTCACAGGTTCTCCGCTCATGAAATTAGGTTTATTAAAGCTAAAGATAAATAAAATTTTATAATACAGTGTAAAACACTGTGGTGGCTCCAAGGAGTGCTTCCTGGAGGAGACATAATGTGTTTATAATAAGTGCTAAAAAGTAAAGAGCTGAGGAAGAGGGAAAATATTCAAGGAGCAGAAGTAGTAAGTGGGGAAAAAGAATCTAGAAGCTCAGTTGAGGAACCAAATGTAGTTCAGGTTTATAAAAGCAAAGGACAATAAGATGGTGAGGAGTCATTGGCTTTATCAGAAAGGACTGTGATGTTATGTTTACAACTGGAGATTTTATCCTAAAGGCAGCGGAATATCTCTGTAGAATTTTACACCAGGAAGTATAATAATTATCATATTAGGTAGGTCATTGGCAGAGGTGCGGTGAATAGTTTGAAGAAGGCAAAGCCAGAGTGAGAAAACCAATTAGAATACAACAGTGGTAGTCCAACTGAGAGATGGCAAAGATGGGGAAGGTCAGACCGAATCAAGAAATAAGGCAACAAGGAAAGATTTCATTACCAGTTATATGTCTGTGAGAGTTTGGTAGTTTCATTATATGATCTTGAGATCTGAGAGTGTCGCAGAAACTGAATGTAATAATAGTATAAGTTTTAGGGGCACCTGGGTGGCTCAGTGGGTTAAAGCCTCTGCTTTCGGCTCAGGTCATGGTTCCAGGGTTCTGGGATCAAGCCCCACATTGGGCTCTCTGCTCTCTGCACCCTCTCTCTCTGCCTGCCTCTCTGACTACTTGTGATCTCTGTCTGTCAAATAAATAAATAAATAAATAAATAAAATCTTTAAAAAAAATAGTATAAGTTTTAGGCTTATATTCTGGATCATTATAATTCTTTACAAAGCGGGGGAGGAGTCAAGATGGCGTAGAAGTAGCAGGCTGAGACTACATCAGCTAGCCGGAGATCAGCTAGATAGCTTATCTAAAGATTGCAAACACCTGAAAATCCATCGGCAGATCGAAGAGAAGAAGAACAGCAAGTCTGGAAACAGAAAAACAACCACTTTCTGAAAGGTAGTACCGGCGGAGAAGTGAATCCAAAGCGACGGGAAGATAGACCCCGGGGGGAGGGGCCGGCTCCCGACAAGCGGCGGAGCAACGGCGCACAAAATCAGGACTTTTAAAA
>NC_081563.1:28530612-28624216 GCF_022355385.1 Mustela nigripes | reverse complement strand
AGGGGGTGGGATTATGGACATTGGGGAGGGTATGTGCTTTGGTGAGTGCTGTGAAGTGTGTAAACCTGGTGATTCACAGACCTGTACCCCTGGGGATAAAAATATATGTTTATAAAAAATAAAAAATTAATAAAAATAAATATTGAAAAAAAAATTCTTTACAAAGCATAGCAAAAGATGATATCCAAGAAAAGGAATACATAGAAAGTTAGCGAATAAGAGATGATTTATTGAGATGATATTTTGAAAGAAACTAAGTTTGTAGTTAAAAAGGAACTCTTGAGCAACGAAGTTGTCCTTCAGTAGGGAAAAGGATAAGCTGTAGTACATCCAGACAATGGAATATTACTCAGCAATAAAAGGAAGTGAGCTGGCAGGCTATGAAAAGACATAAAGGGGACTTAACTGCATACTGCTAAGTGACAGAAGCCAATTTTTGAAGCCTATACGCGATATGATTCCAACTATGTGACATTCTGGAAAAGGTAAAACAATGGAGACACTAAAAAGATTAGTGGCTGCCAGGGATTCAGGGGGAAAGGGAGAGAGATGAACAGATGGAACACTGTACATTTTGGGGACAGTGAAACTATTCTGTTTGATCCTATAATGCTGGATGCGTGGCCTTGTGCGTTTGTTAAAACCCACAGAACCGTACAGCACAGAAAGTAAACCTTACTGCAAACTATGGACATTAGTTTATAATAATGTCTTGCTATTGGTTCATTGTTTGTAACATATATACCACACTAATGCAAGACATTAATGATAGGGGAAACCGTATGTGTATGTGTGTGTGGTGGACGTGGTATATGGAACTCTCTTCTTCCTGTGCAATTTTTCTGTAACTATAAACTGCTTTATAAAAATACAGTTTTTTAGGAACAAAACCCTCCCCTCCAAATAAATTGGGTCATAATAATATCAGTTCATAGAAATATTTTTATTCAACTAGGAAAGTCTTTGGTCACAGGCTTCTTGAACTATTCTCCAATAGAAGAGCTCCTAACTTTCCTTTTCCTTTTTTTTTTTTTTTTTTTAAATAAGAACAGAAACTCTGCTGAGCTTCATAGTTGAGTCCAGTCTTTCTCATCAGATCAAGAATAATATTCTGCAGAGAATTTGGTTAATAAATTACTATCTGTCACTTTGGGATTTTCCTCCTGACTTATGAATTCTTTAGATTTGCAAAACTGTATTTAGGTCTCTCCTATTCAGACCCTGCAGTTCTTTTGTCAAAAGAATGCAAATATTTGTTATGCCTATCATATACAATGTGTATGGCTAGGTATGACCTTGGCTTCCGGTACTGTTTACCTCCCAAGACCAGAGAGACAAGTTGAGTGAGAAGGTGACATTTTCTCTATAAAGATCTCCTTCTCCATAGGTATCATGTCAACTGCCTTGTTGATTGTCTCTCACTCTCGCCCTCCATAGATGATTTTCAAGCACTTAAGTGCTTGCTTCAGTGACATAGCTGATCATTGGAATATCACAGTTATTCATTTATCTTTTAAATTTTTATTGTGTTATGTTAGTCACCATAAAATACATCAAGTATCACATTTAAAATAATGATATTATACACCTATATCTTAACATTGCTGCTCAAAGTCAGATTCCTAGTCAGCATAATTTCTTTTTAACTCAGTATTTTTGCCTAAACAAAGCTAGATTAAACACTTTATTTTCTAGGCTTAATTTTAAATGACACAGTCATTCCTTAAATGAACTATAGTCTTAATGAAGAAAATGCTGAGACTAATCAAAAGAACTTCAGTCGGGGTCTTTTGGTGATTCTATGTGAAGAATTCTAAAATGCTTTGAAAAATGGGAGCACTATTAAAATGCATTACACTTTCTTTTATTTGAAGGAAATGACACTCATTTTTATGTTACTGGGTTGGCTTGTTAAAATTATGCTCTTTTCATTCTATTCTTATCATAATAAAAAAGTCATAAAAAATCAAGAACTCCTAAGGGGGAAAACTGTTTTTTTCTAGCTACTTTTTCACCTCCTAAATGATGCCAGAAGTCATAACAAAATGTTAAAAATAAAGCACACATTTAAATGTTTAAAAACTTAAAGAGGTATTGATATTAATATATTCTTCGGGTATTTCTTAATGCCTCCAAGTAATTTAACTTAATTCTGAAGACACAAATATAAATTCCATCAAACCACCATCATTTTTTAAATCAATCATAAAATTATCAGATATTTAGCAGTATTGGAAATGTCTCTCCAAATTTTCCACCAATATTGATTGAGGGCAATGCTTTATCTGTTTTGAAGTTCTCTGCCTTAGGGAAGATGAAGCCTCAGTGGAGAGTTCACCCCTTCTCTCCCTCCAATTTGCCAATAAAAAGTAAATGTACCTACAAAAGGTCTTCTATCAAATCACATGTACTTAGTAAAAGCTTAGCTTTAAATTCCATCTTCCACTTACAGTTGGTAGAGGATGGATCTAAGTGTGGCAGAAGTCTCCTGTTTTCCTCCTTTATGTCCTTAATCTGATTGGTTGGTTGGTTCTTAGGTATGGCTTTGCCTGAACTCTTCTCAGGAGAGTTGACAGATGTAGCAAATAAAGATACAGGCTGCACTGTTAAATTTGAATCAGATATATCCCCAATATTGTACAGGATACACTTAAATTAAAAATCATTTATCTGTATTTTGAATTTAACTGAGCATTCTGTATTTATCTGGCAACCCTCTTCAGCACAGCCAAGTTGGAAAACGTTACTTGGTTCCATCACATTGAGAAAGACCATCCATTAGTTTAGGGGCACCTGGGTGGCTCAGTGGGTTAAAGCCCCTGCTTTCGGCTCAGGTCTTGATCCCAGACTCCTGGGATTGAACCCTGCATTGGGCTCTCTGCTCAGCGGGGAGCCTGCTTCCTCCTCCTCTCTCTCTGCCTGCCTCTCTGCCTACTTGTGATCTCTGTCAAATAAATAATTAAAATCTTAAAAAATAAATAAAAAATAAATAACAGTCATTTTCTAGAATGGAATCAGTAAACCAAAGGCATTTACTGAGGATGCTTCCTTGATGCATATCTCACAGATTAGCAATCTCCCTGTTTCCTGATTATTCCTTTATAAATGAGTTATTTTATCAGGTAGGTCAAAAAGCATATGACATACAAACTGATGGATGTGTCTACTTCTTAGTAAGCTAGAACTCCTTCCTTTTACCCTCATGTGGTTTAGTTAGACTTTCTTCAGCAACCTTGTTTCATTTGGATGACATCACTGCAAGGCTGTTAATTTTTCCAGTTAGTTTGTTTCAGTGTTTTCAGTTCTGGGGACTTCTTTACCCCAGTTCTGATTCAGCACATTTTAAATATGTTTGATCAAACAAGTTTTGCATATCCAACTTGGTGGCAAGATCTCACTTCTGGTTTAGTTCAGAAGATCTAGTTTCCCTACCTCTTTGTCGATAGGTTTCTGTGGAGAAGTTTCTGGTCTACATCAAAACACATCATAATTTTTCTGCTAGGACAGGCTGCCTACCAGGTTAATCAGAGCTCTTTTATTTTTTTAGCTCTTTATTGAAGCCTAATATGCATGCAAAGAAAGTATATAGTTGTAACTATACCACTTTCTTTTCTCTCTTTCTCACAAACACATACACACAAACCCACACAAAATAAATGAATTTTCACAAAGTAAGCATTACCAGCACCTCAGAAGTTTCCCCACCAAGGATATCTGCTGATCTTATTTTTAACAGCACGGATGAGTTTTGCCTAAATTTGAATTTTATATAAATGAATGCACTCTCTGTGTCCAGTATCTTCTCAATATTATGTGTGAATGAATCCACATTTTTGCATGGATTGTCGTTTTTATTCATTCTCATTGCTGTATAATGTTGCGTTTTGTGAATACATCACAATTTATACTTTTGACACCTGAAAGGCATTTGGATAATGATGCCATGAAAATTATTTTGCATGTCTTTTGATGAATACCATACATTTCTTTTGATACATCTTGAAGACAGGACTTTTTGAATTCTGATTTAATTTTATAACTTAACACATCTCCTTTATTAGGATTAATACTGCTGAGGCTCCCGAACTGATAACATGGTTGAAATTTTATAGCATATAAACCTTAAAAATGGGGCACCTGGGTGGTTCAGTGGGTTAAAGCCTCTGCCTTCGGCTTAGATCATGGTCTCATGGTCCTGGGATCCAGCCTGGCATCCAGCTCCCTGCTCAGCAGGGAGCCTGCTTCCCCCACCCCGCCCTGCCTGCCTCTTTCTGCCTACTTATGATCTCTGCCAAATAAATAAACAAACTCTTAAAAAAAGAAAACAAACCTTAAAAATCCCACTGTAACTTTAGAGCTGATAACAGAATACCCACTCAGGGTAATGGGACAGGCATAGTGCTTGAGCCCATTGTGTTAGACCTGATCCAAGTCAGCTAAACTATAAAACAGTCATAACAACATCCTTGCTATTTATTTCACAGATTTGGCCTGGGGATTAAACATTCATCTTTGTTCTTCTATTTTTATAAGTAAAAACCTTAGCAGATGTAAACGTATAATATTAAGGTTCTACAGCAATATCTTTGGATATCAAATAGCTTAGAAAAAATAGATCTAGCTATAGATTTGAATATTCATCTTGTGAACATATATTTACTCAAAAACCATTTATGGTCAAAATTTGAAGTCTACGTATTGTCCTAAAATGTCAGCAGGAAGTACTTCTCTATAGCTTAGAGGTGAACTCAAGTCCACACTTGGTAATTTCCATTCAAATACTCCATTTATCTTGTTTGGAGCCAGTGTCCTTCTGATATACCTGAAGTAGTTCTAAATAGAGAATTTACATAACTTACCTCTTGAAACAGCCTTTCCATCTGATCTATTCACCAACATGATATGTGTCCTTGAACCTCTTTCCTACATCACACTCTACCAACCCAGCACATCTTGTCCTCCACATCTAACATCTGTAATGTTTCTGTTTGTTTTAACTTACCTCTTCCTATAACTTACCATAAAGATGATTCAATCAAAAATTCATTTACAGGGGCACCTGGGTGGCTCAATCAGTTAAGCATCCAACTCTCAATTTCTGCTCAGGTCATGATCTCAGCGTTGTGAGATAGAGCCACTGTTTGGCTCCTTGCTCAGCAGGGAGTCTGCTTGAGAGTCTCTCCCTCTGCCCCTCCCCCTTCTTGCTCTCTCTCCTCCTCTCTCTTTAAAATAAATAAAATTGTTTTAAAAATTTGATTTAATGAAATTAGTCAAGCAGAGATAGTCAGTTACATGGTTTCACTTGTGGAGCATAAGGAATAACACAGAGGACATGGGGAGATGGGGAGGAGAAGTGACTTGGGGGAAATCGGAGGGGAAGACAAACCATGAGAGACTGTGGACTCTGAGAAACAAATTGAAGGTTTTGGAGGGGTTGGGAGTGGGCGGTTGGGTAAGCCCAGTGGTGGGTATTATGGAGGGCACATATTGCATGGAGCACTGGGTATGGTGCATAAACAATGAATTTTGGAACACTAAAAAAAAATTAAAAAATTTTCTAAAAAATTTAAAAAGAGAAAAAAAATGATTTATAGTTCTAATGTAAACTTAATTTTCAAGGAATTAAAGTAATTATTCCCAGTTACACCAGTTTATTCCCCAGCCTCAGGCTCTCTTGGATTCAACACCCACATAATTATTTCTAGCAGTCCAGTAGGGAATCCTTGTATGTGCTCACTTTTCTAGACGTTGTTCATTCTCTGGTGTCCACTGTGGTTTGTGGTGATACACTGTTGGAGGTATCCTAAATAGTTCTGCTCTATCAGATATTTTTCCCTTTCGTTCATTTCTTGGTTTTATATGTGTATACAATACAGTGCTCACTGTCAGATTCAGATAATAGTTCAAAGGGGCTGGGTTGAGTGACAAATCCAAATAAGTAAATAAAGATGCCATGCTATAGGGTTTTTGTCCGCCCCAAGGGTTAAGTCAAGTTATCATGGCTTGGTTTCTTATTCCCTGAGGAAAATCATTTTCCAGCGGGTCCTCAAAGCTTCATGTGAATTAACTCTTGGGTGACCTTGACCATCAGTTCTTCACGCACATTTGGGATTGTCAGAATCTCATTTAGTTTCACATGTACCCTACCAGATATCCCATTTTAATCTTACATTATCCCAAATGCCATGGTTGATTTCACCAAACTCTTCGACAGGCTTAGGACTATGCTGCTTTCCAGTTTGGGGCAGACGGATGTCATGAATAAGGAAACATGAAGTGAGGGACTCCCAGGTGTTTCAGTCGGCTAAGTGTCTGCGTTCAGCTCGGATCATTGTCCCAGGGTCCTGGGATTGAGCCCCACATCAGGCTCCTTGCTCAGCGGGGAGCTTGCTTTTCCCTCTGCCTGCCACTCCCCCCTGCTTGTGTCTCATGCTTTGATAAATAAATAAATAAAATCTTTTTTTTTTTTTAAAGGAAACATGAAGTGAAGTAACTAAAGGCATTACTTTTTTTCCATAGAAAAGACACTTATCCGAGTGAAAAATTTCCAAAAGGCGCAAAATCAAAATTACAAACATAGCAAGAAATGGGCACTCTCATTTATTGGCTCTCTTTTGAGATTCTGTCGCTTCGTTAGTGTCTTTACTTCTCCCCTTTCCCAGATTAAACCCCATTTTCTACCCCTGGAATCCCTCTTCTGTGCCCATGCTCAGCTGTCTTGCCTTTCTCTCTCCATCACACGTGCGTGGCCAAACACGGGTTCTAGAGAAGCCCAGTTTCACTTCTTTAGTTAGCCCTGTAACAGCTTGTCAGAAAACAACACAAAGCCAGGCAGATGGATCTCACCTTAAATGTATGATTTACCCATGATTCTTAAGTGAAACTCTGGCACTGTCCAGCCATTCTATTGCATTTCCCTATTTAATGGTTCCCCCTCCATTATTTATCTTATTCTCTTACTTCAGATCTCATCATCCCATCCATCTAGTCTGACTTTCAGCTGGTTTTTCTTTCATTAAGAGCATAGCAGCCATCAGAGAAGCCCTTCATTTCTGCATCATGTCCTGTGTCTGTACCCCCAGACCCTGTCTTCTTTCTTCCACAGTGGATGAACACTTCTCCTGTATGAGGCCAACCCTTCCACTAGTGCCCGGGTACCTATCTGTTTTTCCCTAATCAAAGCTCTTGCAATTCTTCCTTCCTCCGTGCATCATTAGCCCCAAGTCCCCCACAGGATCTTCATCATCAGGGGCAGCAGGCACTGAGCTCACTGAGAGAGTAGTCTGGACTCCCAAACTTTCCTTTCCCTACTTATTTTTCATGATCCCACTCCACTCAGGTTCTTGTCCATGCATAAAACAGAAATCCATTTGTCAGGGTCACCAGTAATTTTATCCTTGTCACAGTTGGGGTCAGTTCTCAGCCTTTACCTACCTTCCACTTTAAGATGTTTTTTGACATGATGGAGTCATCTAGAAACTTCGTCACTTGGCTTCAGACTCCCATCTCCTCTTAATTTTCATAGATCTACCGTCTACTTGTTCCTAGTCTCTCTTGTGGTATCACTCTCATTCTCCTGTCCTATGTACATTACAGTGCCCTTATGCATTTGCATTCCCTCCTTTGATGATCTCATCCAGGTCTGCATCTGGCTCCTGGTACAGTTCAGTTCTTAAGATGCCCCCAGTTCTCTCTCTAGCCCAAATGCTACCCTGAACTTCAGGCTTGTGTAGAGTTAGCTCCACTAGACTCACACCTCACATGTCACAACTGATCTCTCTACCTGCCCCTCAGCCTGTTTCTCCCTGAGCATTCCTTTTCTCAGCAAATTGCACCACTCCCAACCCTGATACTCATGGCAGAATCTTGCCTTTGTCCTTGCTTCCTCTCTTTTTCTGGTATCCCATAGCAACACCTCTTCTGTGTGTCACCTTCCAGATAGATCCAAAATCAGAGCAAATCTGACAGGTTCACTGCTACAGCATTGCCCAAGGTACGTTCTCTCTTGCTTAGACTTGTGCTAAAGTAGTCGCCCTGCTGCTTCTCCAAGACTTCAGTTTATTCCCCACACCTCAGCCTCCAAAATACAAACCATGATCTGTAACATCCTTGCTCAGAATTATTCAGTGGCTTCTCATCACACATGTAGTAAACTTCAGAGTCCTTTCCTTGTGCTGAAATGCCCTGCAAGGTCTGGCCCCTGAGACCATGATAGCTTCTTTCCCTGACTTTCTGCCCTTTGCTCATACACCTGCAGCAAAACTGGCCTTGTTACTACTTCTTGAACAGGCTAAACAAGTTCTTCTCCTAGGGCATATACACCTTGTATTCACTCAGTCTAGAACACATAATTTGTCCCCTCGGTTTATTCAGGTTTTAGTCTAAAAATACCTTCTCAGAAAATAAAATTACTTTTCTTACCAGCATATCTCAAATAGCTGCCCCCTTTGGTCTGTATCCCTTTATTCTGGCTGTTTTTCATCCAAAAACATGCATAGGGTTTGTCTTCTCTGGTTATTTTTCACCCATCTTAGCCACTAGATTATATAATATATATGGACAGTACTATATCTTGTTTACCAATCTATCTCTAGCCTATACAATATTATCTGACATGTCGCAGGTAGTTAGTAAATATTTATTAAACACATGTATGAATGACCACACTGGAATGAAAGAAATAATCATTCATCTGGGAATGTTCATGGTCTTATCACAACCTCCAGAAGCTAACACAATAAATCCTTTTTTTTTGCAAGGACCGTTCTCTCTCACCACTTTGGAAAGAGGAAGGGTGTTTCTTTTGTTTTGTTTTGTTTTCTTAGTGAAATCAGTATAAATAATCTACTTCAAAAATAGGTTCAGGAAGAATCTGGGTTCTGGAGGGATATCAGAGATGAGAGAATAGACAGTACAACATAAGTTTTGTAAGGTTTGGGTGAGCTTCCCACAGACCTCTGTACATGTTCTATGGCCCTCATTCTGCTTCTTCCTTATTAATGGGGTTTCATGCAAGCATGCGGGTTGGGTTCATGTGGCTGTCTACTATTACTTTTAGGATTTTTTGGAAAGTGTTGAAAGGGGTGCCTGGGTGGCTCAGTTGTTTGAGCGACTACCTTCAGCTCAGGTCATGATCCTGGTGGAGTCCCGGAGTCAAGTTCCGCATTGGGCTCCCTCTGACTGTCTCCGTCTCCTGCTCGCTCCCTCTCATTCTCACTCTCAAAGAAATAAATAAAATCTTTTAAAAAAGAAGAAAAAGGAAACATGTTGAAGGACTTGAGCAATATTGACATTTATGTTGTCAGGACATAGGTCTTTATTTTGCTATTTAATTACTTTATAAAAAGAATAGGTTTAACATATGTTAAAAGAAAAATGTAAACAGTGATATTGAAACAAACGCGTGTGTACTGATTACTGAGCTTCAGAACTAGGACATTTGTCTAATCTATTCGACTGAGGATCATTGTATGCCCTGCCCTGCCTTATGTCACCTTCCACATACATATTCTTTGCGGCAAATTACTCTCCTGAATAATTAATCGTTTCCTTGGTTACTTTACAGTTTTACTGCATATTTATGTATCCCTAAAAAAATTAAGCTTAGTTACTTTAAATAAATAGTTTCGTAGTGATTAGTATTCTTTTGTATTTTGCATTTTTCATGAAAATTTGTAGCAGGGGTAGATTGCTAGTGAGGAATTATTTTTTTAAATCATTTATACATTTATGTTCCTTTTTGTAGTTCCTACCTTTCAAGGACATTAGACTTATTCCTACCTCCTGTGACACCTGTCAAGACCCAAGCTTTGAAACAGTAGGAATCAGCATGTGCAAATGGACAAATACGGCAGAGGCCTACCTACCTCTGAATGCAGGCTTTCTAGTCATATCTAAAGTTCAAATATTTTTGTTTCTTGTTTTCCTTCCAGCTGAGGCATTAACATAAAATACTTTGAATGTGTATTTGACACATTTAAAAAAATATATTTTATTTATTTATTTGACAGAGAGAGAGAATACAAGTAGGCAGAGAGGTAGGTAGAGTGGGAAGGGGAAGCAGGCTCCCTGCTGAGCAGAGAGCCCAATGTGGACTCCATCCTAGGACCCTGAGATGATGACCTGAGCCAAAGGCATATGCTTAACCTATTGAGCCACACAGGTGCCCCAGATACATTGTTTCAGGCATTCTCTATTGGTTTATTCTCCCCTTTGGGAAGTAACCCATTCTATTTATTTCTTTAATTGTGACACCACTCTGAAACTGAACTATGTCAATCTAGTCTTTATGAGCTTACACTTTATGATAGATTTAAATGGGGGACTTGTCTTAAACAATGATTAGAGATAATGTAAGTGTCTGAGTTTCAATGAATCTGAAACCCAAATATTTTACTTTGGCAAAAGCAAATACACCTCTCTCTTATATTAGTAGTAGTGAACATTCATCAGGTATTGCCATGTTCTAGGTACCTTTCTAAATTTTTTCCTGAATTCATTTATTGAACTCTTACAGAAACCTTATGAGGCAAATATGAATTTTATCATATTTTATAGATCATGAGGCACAGAGAGTTTGAGTAACATGCCTAAATTCATATAGCGAGTTAGTAGAAAAGTTGGAGTCATCGTTATCAGGAGAGGGAATCATCTAGAACATGACCATTCATAGAGACCATAGAAAAGGAAAGGGACACTGAAGAAAAGAGATAAGAGAAATCACCTCTTGGAAACTTCCGGGATTCATGAGAGATTACTGTTTCTTTACCCATTTTAACCTCTTGCAAGTGTCCATCCATATATGCCTATTTTGGGTAACATAGCTGACTACATTTAGTGTTGGCAGAATCAGCCATTCAGCAATCAAGAAAAATAACCAGTTGTCCTTTCTGAGATGTTGGGTCATTTGGAACTCTGGGGTATAAATATAGCCAAAATTCTTTAGAAATTTGAGGGGAACACGGATGAATGAATACCATTACCTAAATAAAGCCCATGTAGGCTTATCAGTCCGAGTATGGGCTGAGAATGTAACAGGTTCTGTCTTAATATACAATACAAAAGGAAAGAATTAGTGGAGGTATGTGAACAGAGAAAGAGCCATATCCAGGGAAAGGGGGGGGGGGGCACCAGAGGTCTTATCAAGGAAAATCACTCATATGTCAAAATCTTAGAAATGGAGGTAGAATCTAAGAATGGGCAGGAGGTGGGATCTAAGAGTGGGCTGCTCAGGCAATAAGTAGGAATCCAACAACTGGAAGACCAAGAATATAGCAAGTTTGACTTGACACTAAATTGGATAAATACTTCAGTAAAGTCCTTAATATTCTCTGCTTCCCAAGTAGTTTTTTCCAGTGCATGGGGTAAAGGTTGAATATAAAAAGAGCGGTTTAGCGGCCACATCTGCCAGGTTTAAAAGGAGCAAGGGGCAAGGAGCCAGGTGGACCATTAGTCAGCTTAATATGTCATTACAACCAGACTTGGCTCTATGGCCTCTGTTGCTTAAGTTAACAAATACATCATTAAAAGGGTCTCTTTTTAGCTAGGAAATGACGGATTATTGCCTTCCCTGGTCCCAACTACCCCCTGGTCTGTGTTTTCTCACTTTTTCTAAAATCAAATGCTGATAGCAAGGGTGATACAATTTTTTTCTTTTTTTCTAGGTTTTTGTTGTTGTTGTTGTTCTTTTGTTTTTGCCTCTGACCTAGACAGTGGCTGAAGATCTTATTTGAAATAAAAGTGTCTGGAATCATAATTAATGTTTTTCCCTGTCTCACAAAATCACAAGAATGTTCCATTTAGAATAAATTAATTGGGTAATAGTAAATTCTGTTACTATTTTGTATGCTAAATATTTGAGAAAAAATACTGACCTAAGTGAGTGTCTTTTATAGTTCACACTAGTCATGTTCACTATTTTAATGAAATATGAGAAATAATGAAACAGAAAACCTTAGAATTATACACAAGTTTATATAGTTACTGGAAAAAGATAAATAAAGGGAAAAGTAAGTTCAAGTTAACAAAAGATTAAAATAATTAGAAGCAGCTACTAGAAGCACAGCAGGAAGTGCATCTCATGGATGCCTACCTCACTGAACCGAATTTTGGCAAGTTCACTGGCCTTTCTCAGTGGGTGTGTGAGGGTGTCTGTTACACACATGAACAACACAATAAAGGAATAGTTAATAAACAGTGAAAGAATGACAATATTTTAGAACTGGGGAGGTTATTAGATATTACCTGGTCCTCCTAGATAATCCTAATATCCTATTTTTAGGACAATTTAACCCAGAGAGGTTAAATGACATGCCTAGAATAAGACAGTTTGGAAGTGGAAAAAGGAACCATTTGGGCAAAAACCATGGCAATTTCAAGGTAATTTTAGTGAGAGGCAGCTAATTTTGATTATCTGATAGTTCTTTCTCACTTAAAAGGGCATTTAACCTCTATAGGACAGTCTCTCTAACAAAATTGCCTGGCAAAAAACCTATATTGGAAAAGAGCTATTTGCAGCAAAAACATAATGCTAATGATTCCTCCTTTAATTTCTCATTATTTTTATAATCTCCAGCTAGATTGCAGTGTAGGAATATCACACACACACACACACACACACACACACACACACTCCTTAATCATTACCTCTGTCACTGTCTCAAGTTTTAATGTAAAAAAAAAAAAACCCAAATCTTGTATATATTTTTTAAGATTTTTAAATTTATTTGACAGACAGAGATCACAAGTAGGCAGAGAGGCAGGCAGAGAGAGAGGGAAGCAGGCTCCCTGCTAAGCAGGGAGCCTGATGTGGGGCTTGATCCCAGGACTCTGAGATCATGACCTGAGCTGAAGGCAGAGGCTTTAACCCACTGAGCCAACCAGGCGCTCTCAAATCTATATTTTTTTAAAGATTTCATTTATTTGTTTGACAGCGAGAGATCACAAATAGGCAGAGAGAGGAGCAGAAGCAGGCTTCCTGCTGAGCAGAGAGCCTGATGCAGGGCTCAATCCTTGGACCCTGAGGCTGAAGGCAGAGTCTTAATCCACTGAGCCACCCAGGCACCCCTCGAATCTATTATTTTTAGTGAGTAAATATGCTTACTACTTTTCTTTCATTCCTCTGCTAACTGTGAGGAACCAAATTTTCAAAAAAAGATGAAAAAGAATGATTAAAAATCAATAAAGTAAAATTAATAATGTGCCTCTTGTGCCATATTCAGAGGGTTCGTTCTTCAGATTTGCATAAGAGCAATCATTGGTCAGGCAGTTAATATTAGGCAGACTTCTATTGTCCAAATGTGGCCACATGTTTTAAGACATTTATGGCAAGACCTTAGAGATACTGCTAAAGTAGCAGTGGTTTAAAAAGGAGTCAATAAATGTATTCATCAGTTGCAAGTGGCACTTACCAGTCAGTATTCACAAACACAGCTGGGCGCAGGGAGTGTAGACACAGCGCTTACTGAGGCATAATCTTTCCACAGTGTATAGTTAAAGTTTTGGCAATACAGAACTGGAAAATTAGCAAGTGAGAAAGAGAATCTAATAAGTACTATTGACTGCATAGAGACGCAAGTGGAAGGCTAGGAAATGCAGAGAAGAAACATTTAAATACAGGAGGAGCAGAACATCAGAGGGAGAGGAGAAGACAGTAGACCTACTTTTCACACAAGACAGTCCCATCTTATCCTTTGTACTTGTAGAAACCTAAGATGGCAGGGACTGTGCAGCTCAGAGAAGCTATTCTTTCAAGATGGGGTTTGGGAAACAGCCCAATTTGGTAGGCTTTCAGCCTCAGAGGATCAGAATGCAAAATTTTGAATGGGGAAAAATACATATATCAAGACTGAAATATTTGTGTTTTTAAAGTTCAGGTGAGGGGTGCCCGGGTGGCTCAGTGTGTTAAAGTCTCTGCTTTTGGCTCAGGTCATGATCCCAGGGTCCTGGGATCAAGCCCCACATCGGGCTCTCTGCTCCGTGGGGAGCCTGCTTCCCCCTCTCTCTCTGCCTGCCTCTTTGCCTACTTGTGATCTCTGTCAAATAAATAAGTAAAATCATTAAAAAAAAATAAACTTCAGGTGATCCATTTCCAGTTAAATTTATTCTTCTGTAACTTTAATCTTTGAATTAAAAAAATAACAATCTAAGAACATACTCGGGTTAATGTAGAAAATTTTCTTCATTCATTTATGAAAAGATTAACTGACCATTTAATTGAGTGCAATTGTTTGGATAATGGGAGCATAAAGATGAGAATCATCTAATTCCTGTCTTCAAGGAGCTTACTTTCTGATAGCAGAGAAAAACATGTAGTTAAATAATTGGAAAACAAACTTCAGGAGTGATGGATCTCCTATAAGAGTTGACAGACACTGTAGTAGTTCATTCATTCAACTGCTCAACCAATATTGCACACTTTTTACATGGCAGGTACTTAAAAATGAACTAAAGATAAGGTGAAGAAAAACTTTGCTTTCTTGGAGTATGTGTAGTATTCAGGAAACACAGATAAATCTGTTTATGTATAATAAATAAATATAATACATTTATACATAAATATAAATAAACCTACATATTAATATTGATATAATAAATACAGAGATATTTATTATATAATGTATTAGGTTGTAGTTAGTGCTTCAGAATAAAATAAAGCTATGGGAGAGGGTGCTGGCAGGAATGGGAAATGGGTGTAGGTGAGATTTGCTATTTTAAGGATGGTGGTTAGGTAAGAGAGAGAGAGAGACCGTACAAAGAGAGAGATGTTGCTTAAGGAGGGTATTTACATCTACTGGTCATGGATGTTGTCAAACTTGGATTCAAGATACATGCAGAGGCCAAGCGGTCCAGGTGAATCTTGTGTTAAGCTGGAGGCATCTTGCCCTTGGTTGAACACTTTCAAACACCCTCAAAATACATATAAACACACATATGTACATATGTATATAAAATGCAAAGTACATATATAGGACATTTAGAAGAGAAAATATATGATGAGCTGATGCACTGTAATGTGAATGCCCCCCTCCCCTTCATGGGAACAAGACTGTTTTTGTTTGGTGACACCAGGAAGCCTCGATGAACATGTATCAGCCTACTGAGTTCATCTTGCCTGCTCTGTTCTCTGAGGAAAGTGTGGGAATAGTTCATGTGTAGTCATTTGTTAGAGTGCCTGAGAGGGACGTCAACTGTAGAGAAACTTCTTCTAATAATGAGAAAAATGTGATAATCTAGACAACAAGTAGTGGACAGGAAACAATACAAAACTTTTAGCCTTCTGTCCTGTAAGATCAAAAGCGCATGATCACATCACTGTTACTTTGCTCTTGGTTCCATCTGGTGCCCCTATCCATGTCCTTTCTCTCTCTCTCTCTCTTTTATGACATAAAAAATGTCATGCTACGGTCTACACTTTCATGGTCAGAGTTTTGTGGTGCTTGCCAGCTGTGATACCAGAGCCATTCAGGACTTGGTCCAAAAAATGGCCCAAGTAGAGGCAGAAGATCTCCTTTCTGGAACATCCATCTAGAGTAGGGATCAACAAACCCTTTTTATAAAAGGCCAGATAATACATTTTTTAGGCTTTGCAGGCCATATTGTCTTGTTCCTAACTACTTGACTCCGCCGTTTCAGAATGAAAGCAGCCAGAGACCATGCATAAACAGGTGTGGCTACATTCCAGTACAACTTTCTTCTTGAGAACTCATGATGGGCTGGATTTGGACGATGAGCTGTCATTTGCTGACCCCTAGTCTGGAGAGCCCATTGTCGCTTTCCTAGTTCTGGCCCTCGATGTCTTATACAGACTCCAGCCAAACTCTCATTATTCTGTTCTTTGCATGACTGCCAGAGGGATTTTTCTAACACATATGATATAATGTCATTTATCTGCCTGGTTTCTTTAGTTCCTACATCGTATTGTCCATATCTGCAATGTGGGCCTGGTTTCTTTAGTTCCTACATCGTATTGTCCATATCTGCAACGTGGGCCTATCTGTTGACTCAGAGTTGGCTTCACCTGCTGCCCTGCTCAGGCAAGGCTCCAAATCACACCAGCTATTCAGAACTGACTCTACTAGATTTTCACCATGGCCCCACTGCTCCCCCGTTCCCTGTATTTCAGATATGGTCCAAACTTTAGTTTATCTTCCCTTATTGACACCAAGGCCTCTAGGACAGATGAGAATGAAACCTCCTTTGTATCAATCAGGCACTACCTTACCAGGGTTACATCTAGTGAGACAGGATCTCAGCTGTTTTAGGTCTTCTAAGATATGAGTTATTCTAACCCACAACTTCATGGAGATTTTCATGGTGCTTCTCATAAATCCTAGACCTTGAGCAGTTTTACTTTGTTACCCCTTCCCGCTGTCTGCTGTTTTATCTTCAGGTTGCAGCATTTACTAAACCCACTACCATGGTTTGCTCATACCCATGTATAATATACACCTTTGAAAAAAGTACATTTAAAAAAAATTTAAAAAAAATAAAAAGGTACATTTTTTTTTAAAAACCTCCATTTGGTGATTAGCTTTCATTTTCACATCAATACTGCCATGTTAAGATCTCAAAAAGTCTTAAACTTCTCAAGTAACAGGCTTGCCACACTTCTAAAATTGATTATGTGGGTGAATGCACTTAATCCCTGGGAATTCTTTAAAAATGATTATTATCACTTTTTTTTAGATGAGGAAACTAAGAGAAAAAGGGCTAAAGTACCTTATTTATGGTTTACACTGAGGAACTGGAGCCCCTTCTCCTGGTCATTTCATAGTACCTTTTCCTTGGCTGTCACATTTCCAGTCAAAGTTAATCCAAATTTCTTTCTCTCTAGAGATGAAGCACTGAGCGTTCTTGAATTAAAACTTCCTATACGTATGCATATTTCCACACACGGATATCAACTGGACATATACTACACAGCTATACCATAAATAATAGTTGGATCTTAAATGCACTTGAAAATATTGATGAGGGATTTGAAAAAATTTTCAAACACTCTAGATTTATATAAATGTTAGTAAAAATGTACTTTTCAAGGATACTATGTTTTATGAAATAACACCTGAACTATATATATATATATATATGTATATATATATAATAGAATATTTTAAAAAATAAAATGTAAAAATATTTAACATAGCATATATAACTTATATGTTATTTATAACTTAATATACTTATATGTACCTAAATTACATAATAGTTATGTAAAAATATTATTACATATTACTAAAATATTATTACATATATTTACATAAAAAGTAAAACTTAATTATTGGCTTATGAGTAAGAAAAGGACATAAAAAATAATCATTTGTTCAACCCCATTTCCTCATTCCTTGGGAGTATTAGCAGGAAACTTGGCATTTATATGCATAGCTTCATTGATTTTTCTGTCCACTCTTGCAAAGGTAAATGGACAGTCATTCCTGAGGTTGGTCTTTGTGTTTCTCAGAGAATATTGCTGTGTTCTGCAGAGTCAGGCATCAGCCTTTCAATATCTTCCAAAGGTGGGTAAACTCAAAAGGGAATTCTTGATGACATAATCTTGCTTGAGAATGATGGTGGCTTATGTTTGTGAAACCTCTTGATCCCTCCCAACGCACTACCTTCTGTTGTTTTATTGGATCCTCACAATGGTACTGTGAGGAAGATAGGAAGAATTTTGTCATTTCCATTTGCCCAGGAGAAAACTAACACTTAAAGACGGTAAGTAACTGGCATGTGTATACTGATAAAGGATACTTGGGCCCAAATGTTCTGACGCATAGCTGGAGAAAAGGCTTAACAGAGGTCTGATTTATCTTTGCTTTTAGGAAAAGAAAGTCCCCTCCATGCCCTTTAGAGACTTGTAAATAAATTTCCCAAAGGGCCTTCCCCATTTGTAGATATGTGATGGAATCTGCTTTCCTCCCCCTGTACGTCATTTCACACTGGGTTCACCCCCTCATTGGCTAACACTTACCCATTTGCTCATCCTGACTCTAAGCTCACAGTTTGGAGCCTGTTTTTTAGTAAATCCTGCTAAGCAAACCTTATTTCTATATCTTAGGTCTTTCCATCTGGAACATTAATTCTGGACATAAATGTATTAGTAATGACCCCTTCATTCATCAGTTTCTGGGAATCATGCCCTTTGTGCTTGCCTTTTTCTTCTCTCCAAGGTAGCTCATATGGGTACATTTTGACCTTGCAGGTAGACATGGACAACCAGCCTACCCTGCGTAAAGAATATGAAAACATTGTTCAAGGATAACTAGGTGATTTTAGCTTATGAATTAATTTATTTTGCACAGCATGGCTTTTAAGTGTCAAATATCTAAGTCATCTTTTTTTCTAGCCAAAGGTTAGTCTAAGCAGTAAGACCCTGGAAGCACATGGCTGCCGTTAAAAGTCTTGTTAGACATTTAGGAAATATTGCTTGGGAGGACACAGAAACCCAAGAATATAATGGTATCAAATACAAAGAGGGTTATAAAACCCTAAATCAAGGGCAAAATAGGAGAAAGAAAAGCCAGAGAGAGTGAGAATTAGGATGACAGCCCAGAGCAGCAAGCCCATGATGGGAAGTCAGAGGTATACAAAGGGATCTTTTGGGACATTGCCAGAAATGAACCTTGCCGAAGGCTGCTGGCTTTGCATTGAAAAGGACTAAAGACCACATGAGAACTCATGAATAGCATCTTACCTAACACTTGTTATACAGTGTTGGATAATCATCTTACAGAAAACCCATCCTGGGGGTTATGCCAAGATTATTAATTAATAAAAAGAGCAATTTATATGAACTAAAATATATTAAATACATAGAACATCTCAAAATGTAAGCCCACAGCCTGACGAACTAAAAATAGAACCCAGCTATGACATTCACACAACAGTAAGTCAATATATGTTAGATTTAAAGTACAAAATAGTTTACTGTAGGAATAAAAGCATACACTACTTCTTCATATCGTAAGTCAACGCCATTTTTTTTCTGTTAGAAAAATTTTGTTTAGGTCACAAAAATGTATTGTGAATCATCTAACATATTCTCAGTGCTTCCATCATTTTAAAATGTGTTCCTAGTAATGCATGTAAATGGCTTAAACATGAAAACCAAATGACACAATGATGATATACAGCTGAGCTTACATTGTATACATCTTTTATGACATGTTTCACTTGCTTTAAGTCTCTATGGCAGTAAACATCAAGGAATAACTTTTTACTATTTGAACTGAGCACAAACTAAAAGCAGAGAAACTATTTTTAAAAACTGTCACCTATAATATGGTGCCGATACATTATAATGGAAATTGTACATATTACATGTTCAGGCATTCATTATAAAGGGTTTACGACAATGAGAAAAAAAATACAAGAACAAAAATACAAAAATACAAGATAGATTACATTGTATATGTTTATGTCACTTTTTATTATATGTATTGGTTATAAGAAATCATTCTTGCCTGACAGCCTTTATTTTTTCCTATCAGATTATAGAAAAGCTAAGGCATCCAAAGAAATAACCCATTATGTTATTTCATGAATGGAATACCAAAATTTGCCTACATTTTGCCTAGACCATGAATATTTACTAAGGTTAGAGCTGTAAGTGGATCTACTTCAAAATTCTCTTAATTGGAACAAAAAGTCAAATGGACAACTAAGAAGCAATTGCTTATCCAGATATTAAGTGTTTTCAGGGGAACTAAGAAGGTTTCAGAAAATCGTGAATATCTTAGGTTCTCTAAACCAGCTTGACTGAAAGCGGTCTAGTATAAAGAGTAGCTAAAAATAAAATGTTAGCTAAGGGTCCTAAAGACAACTGTGGAGCACACACAATAGCATTAGTGAGGTACCAGACGACGAAGCAGACTGAAAGGTCTGTCCTGTAGAAAGCTGTTATTGGTAATGAATTCTTGAGAAAATACTCCCCATGTAGAATGTTGAGACAGTTGGGTAGAGTTCTGTTGTTGTTGTTGTTGTTATTGGAAATATTGCTTATTTTAGATTCCTTTTATTAATGGCTGGTTATTAAGCCACATGGCTTATATATAAATAAACCGAACTGGGTTAAGACAATAGCATTTGGATTTACATTCCTGGCCAAAGCATGCTTCCGAAGAATGAAATGCCCAAGTAACATGAACCCTAGTTACCGAAATACACAACACTCCCTGGTACTGAAACCCTGTTGTAGAAGTCACAGGGCATTAATCCTAATGTTTAATGTGTTCTATTTTACAGGGAGAAAGTCATGGGAACATGCCCAAAACATTTCAGCATATATCCTAGGAGCCTTTTAAAATAGAACATTATCTTAATTAAGTGCTTAACTCTTTTTAAAAATAAGACATTTAAAATTCAGATTACTTATGCCAAACTGGGAACTATTCAGATGATTTCTGAAATTCTAGAAAGTATATAGATGGTTGTTATCTCACAGGGAAAGTACCACTGAATTTGAAAAGACAGAATAATGCTGATGACATATCCATTTATAAAAGAATAGATACTGCTCCACAGTACTCAGTAAGGGGTGGTGCTTAACATTGCTCACCCAGTCCCGCACAAAGGTCTTTACTATGCTTTGTAGAGGTTTCCAGCCCTTACATTGTCCCTTGTCCTCATTCCATTTCCCTGGAGCCAAATAAACAGAAACAGATACATTATGTTTTTTTAATCACACTTCTAGTTCTGAACAACGTCAACTGGTATCATGATTGACAGTCCTTTCTAATATCAGTTCTTTAGCTTTTGATCTTTTATTTTATTTTATTTTTTCTCATTCAGAATTCAATAGGGGGTCTTTGGTTTAAGTGCTTAACATTCTTTAGTGAGCTAAAACCCTGGGTTTCAACATTGTTTAAGTTCTTCCTCCCATGGCTATATTGTTTCAGTTGAACAAGGAGCCTGCCTGCCCCCCATCATTTACATAAGTACCCAGCTTTGGGTACTTGCCTTGACCCAAAGAAATGGAAACAGATAAATGGGGTCCATAAAGTCCATATGTCTTTCTTAATTTATACATGGGGGTATTAATTTAATAGTGTGTTTCAAAAGCAAAACAATAGCCAGAATATTAATTGAGTACCTGTAGTGTGCCAGGTATATAGAAAGTTTTATCTTATTATAATCACATCCATGAGAGGATAGTATTATCCTCTCCATATTTTTAACCAAGGAGACTAACTTTTAGGTGAAAAGGTTAAATAACTCAACTGAGATTGCCTATTAATAAATTGTGGAACCAGAAAAAAATCGTCAGCATCTACAGCACTATGATGTTTAACTTCAAAATTGTTACTGAAAATTAACTTAAAAATTGTTATCTAAATTTGTACAAGTAAATGGCCTATGAACACTTTACCAGTAGTAAACACACACACACGTAATACGCACTGATCACTGTAAGAGGAACCTAGTGGTAAGTCTGGCCCCTAGTTAAGAGAAACTAAGACCATGAAAATCTGGATTTGACCCAGCTTCTCTTCCCCTCTGTGTCTCCATTGTCTTATGTATCATGATTTGCCACATGACTTTCTGTGGCCTTGTTGCTTCATTAAAGTAGACACTGGAGCACAATGGTTAGGAACATAGCTCTAGGGTCTCACAGGCCTGCAATTCCTGAGCTGTAGGACTTTGGGCAAGGGACTTGGAATCTTTGAGTTTCATTATTCTTATTTATAAAATAAATAACAGCTATTTCATTAAATTTATTGTGAAGATTAAGTGGGGTATTATTCATATGCTCTTAGAGTTTCTGGCTTACAGGAAGCTCTCAACGTCTATTACTGCTGTACTATTTGTAGTTGTTATTTTTTATTTATAATAGTATAGGAGGCATCATTCTCTTTGGTAGCTGCTCAGAGATGAGTTCTGTTGGCAAATATTTAATCCATTTAACTTCCTGCTGTAACTGTAACTGCTGTTTTACAAACACACAAGCATACTGGAGGTGTGGCTTTTCTCCAGTCTATGTATGCTTTGAGAAGACCTCGTGGAAGATACCCACTGCTGAAGAATTCCTATGGTTGACCAAGAAAAATTCTGCAACTATAGGAAGTTTAAAAGTTATTTTGGTGTAGATCCAGTGGAGAGTATTTTTTGGCTGTGTACTATTCAGATACCTTTGCTGCACGCTGTGCTCCATAAATCTGGACTCTGGTAACTTAGGGTTGAGATTTTCTCTTCTGGACACTCCAGGTTTGGCCACCCCACAGGTGAGTTACCTATTCACAATGATAACAAGTGAAAGAGATGATTTAATCTAAACCACTCATCAATTTAAGACAAAGGAAATGGAACTCCATTTCTGACAATGGTGGAATAGTTTTTTTGTTTTGTTTTGTTTCATTTAAAAGATTTTATTTATTTATTTGACAGAGATCATAAGTAGGCAGAGAGGCAGGCAAAGAGAGAGGGGGGATGCAGGCTCCCCACTGAGCAGAGAGCCCGATGGGGGCTCGATCCCAGGACCCTGGGATCATGACCTGAGCCGAAGGCAGAGGCTTTAACCCACTGAGCCACCCAGGTGCCCCTGGAATAGATAGTTTCAAAACCAAATATTCTAGAGAATAACTAGAAAATGTGGATTGAGTGTAAATAAATTGTTTGAGGGAATTATAGAGATACTAAGATAGCAAGCATATGTTTGGATAATATCTGGAAAAGAAGAGAGAGTGTGCCACTCTTCCTTGAACTGACTACAGATGCTTAAGAGCCAAAAACTAACTAGAACTTTCTATAGATTACAGGATTAGGGGAATATAAATTGAAGTTCAGGACCTACTAAGGAAGAAGGGTACTGTTAAGGGCAATCAAAATACAGATCATTCCCCATAAGGACTGAAATTAAGCTTTGCATCTTAGTAGTTACTGGATTGAGATGATTTTCACTAGCCTAGTTGTGTATCAGAAACAAAACTGAATTCCCCTTATAGAAGATTACATTGTAGAGAGCCTTAACATAGCTCTATAATATTTCGTATATAATGCTGACTTAGTAATCAAGCATACAATTGAATGTCATCCTGGCTCTAAACTGGAAATTTTTTTTTTTTAAGATTTTATTCATTTATTTGACAGAGAGAGAGAGACAGTAAGATAGAGGATACAAGCACGGGGAATGGGAGAGGGAGAAGCAGACTTCCCTCAAAGTAGGGAGCCTAATGTGGGGCTCGATCCCAGGACCCTGGGATCCGACCTGAGCTGAAGGCAGATGCTTAATGACTGAGCCACCCAGGAGCCCCTAAACTGGAAAATTTTTAAAAAGACTATAGAAACTGATTCCTACAAAGTCAGATAATGGAGGTATTTCTAGCATCTTTAAGATATTATATGATTAATATACTCAAGTAATTAAATAAGATTGAGAATTAGAATTTCATCACCTAACTGGAAACTCATAAAAAATCAAACAATCACATTGTTTGGCTAAAACTTTTACAATAGTATATATGTCATTTATGTGTCAATAAAGCTGGGAAAAAATAAAATTAAAAATCAAGAACTAAATAATGTAATAACTGAAATAACTAATGGATAGGATTAATATCACATTAGATACTTCTAAAGTGATAATTAGTGGGTCAGAAGATGGGGTAGATATATAAATACCAAAAACATGACTAGAAAAAAAAAAAGAATGAATAGTTACCAAAAATAATATTTTGGGATATAGTGAAAATGCCTTGTATATGATGAAAAAGTAAAAGAGAGTAAGTTGAAGCAATACTGATGAGATAGTTACCAACAAATTTCAAACCAGCATGATTGTAAAACAACAACAACCATCCTAAATATAATTACAGTAAAACTGCTGAAATAAAAGAAAATATCTCAAAAGCAGTCAAGGGGAAAAAAGCACATTTTTTTCAAAGAAATAACAATAAGGTTAACGGCTGACTTTTCAACAGAAACATTGGTAGTCAGAGGAAAAACAAAATGATACTTTGAAAGGATGGCAACATAGTAATTGCAAAAGAAAAAAAATTTCTGTATCAGGAAAAATTGTCCTTCTAAAAATGCAGGTTAGAATAAAGACTTTTGTTAGTTCAGAAGGAAAAAGATTTTGTATATGTCCTACCTGTGCTATAGAACAGAGAGAATGTTCTTCAAATAGAATGAAAGCAATCTCAGATGGGAAATGCTTAGACATTTATGAGATAATGAAGAGCAATTAAAATGTTAAGTATGTTAAAGAATATTGATTGTATAAAGGTACCTGGGTAACTCATTCGGTTAAACGTCCGCCTTCATCTCAGGTAATGATCTCAGGATTCTGAGCAACAGGGAGCCTGCTTTTCTGCCTGCCCCTCTGCCTGCTTGTTCTCTCTCTCTTGCTCACTCTCTCGCTCTCTGTCAAATAAATAAATAAATAAATATCTCTTTTTAAAAAAGAATATTGATTGTATAAAGCAGTAATAAACTCTTCGAGACTTATAATAAGACAAAATTACTTGCCAATAGGGACATAGAATTCAGGATGATCATTAATAGAATAAAATTTCCTCAGATAACGTAGAGAATATCAATAGTACTATTTCATTAGAGGCTAATAAATCATAGATATTAGTGGTAATCTCTAGTTACTAAATGAGGTGTGTAACTAATGAGCGAATGGAAGGAAAAAACAATCTAACAAAATCACTTTAAAAAGCGAAGAGGCACACAAAGAACAATATATGAGACAGAAAGGAAATAAATAACATGAAAGTTCTGTATATCACATAGGTAATTGTATTAACAGTAAATGAGCTAGGTACTCCATTTAAATAGTAGAATAATAATGATGAGTATATTTCATGGGGAAAAAACACCAGTGTTTTTTGTATAAGACACATCTTAAATATAAAAACATAGGAATGATGAAAGTAAAATGATACAGCATTAATAATAGAAAAAAAGATTGATAAATTGAACTAACTCCTGGTAGAAGCTTTTGTTCATCAAAGAATATCATTAAACTAATATAAAAGTAAATCATAAAATGAAGAATGTATTCGAAACCCCTGTGACTGACAAAGAGTCTGTGTCTTATTTATAATTTTGGATTAGAAAAGAGAATTCGTACTGGTAGAAAATGGTAGGAAAAAATGGTGAAAAAGTTTTAAGCACTGCTATTTAAAGTGACAGTTGCTACATTTTGGAAAACTTTGTCATTCTACTAAATTTGGAAAGATCAATGGGTAGATAGATAAACAGATACCTTAAGACCCAGCATGTTTACTATTAAGTATATTCCATATATATATATACACATATAAACACGTACTTCACACACTTGTGCACCAAGAGACATATATGAGAATATTCATAACACCATTAACCAAAATAGTAAAAACAAATGCTTTACCAGCTGGAGAATAAAACTAAATTACAGGATATTCATGCATTGGAATAATATGGAACAAAAACAATGAATGTAAAAACATGAATGAATGTTGTTCATTCAACATTCAAACAAACAAAATGTTGGAAAAAAGAAGCCAGGGAAAATGTGTGTAATCATAAGCCCTGTATATAATGATCAAAAGAGGTAAAACTAATTCACAGTGTTAATAGTGAGAGTAACAATTACCTTCAAGAAAGAGCAACTGTATATTGATGGAGGAATTAGTGGGGGCTTCTGCAATTTTTGTCATATTCTAATTCTTTTTTAGAGTGGGGTTTCTTCTGTTATTGCTGTTGTTATTATTTAAATTCAGTTACCCATTGTGTTGTACATCATAGGTTTCAGAGGTAATGTTAAGTAATTTGTCAGTTGCCTATTACACCCAGTTCTCATGACCTCCTTAAGGCCCATCACTCAATTACCCGATTTCCTCTACCTATCTCCCCTCCAGCAACCCTCAGTTTGTTTCCTAGAGTAAAGAGCCTGATGACTTCCCATTTGATATTCTAATTCTTAACCTGGGTGATAGTTACACGAGCTTGTTCTTTTTATGATCATTCGTAGAGCATACAATTATAATTTTCCCTAGATGTATTTTTGCATTTTGCTCCAAACAAGTTTGTTTTAAATATAGCAGACACAGAACACAGATTTTTTTTTATAATAAGTATACTCAATGCTTTCTCAAGCTCTCTTCCTCATCATTTTCTACATTTCTGTTTTTTTTTTTTTCCATAGAAAACGAAGCCAATGCTTTTATATAGCAGTTGCCAACTAATGGATAGTGTCTGACCTTGTATGCTTTATAATATGCATGTTGTGTTTAGAATATGAAGTCTGTTAGAATGCTTAATGGATATAAACCTTGTACTTCAACTCAATTATGTATTTTCCTTTTAAAAATGAGCTCTGTTTCAGCAGCTAAGATGTCTTATTTAATGTTTGCATCCTTAACCTTTAGGAAAGTGTCTCACATATCCTAGTATAGTCAACAAATGTTAAGAATTCATTCATCTAGCTCATATATTTTCATCACCTGCTATGTATCGTGCACTCTTCTCCTGTTGTTGATGTTGAAATCGGGGATGAGGATGGAATAGGCTGCTGATCTCATGCAGTGATTGTAGATAGCTATTCTCCCTTAAATCGACTATGGGGAGGCCACTTTTTTTTTTTCTTTCATAGTGGATCACTAAAATTCTGAAGTTCAAAAGAAAAAAAAAATTCCTAAGGAATTCCTAATAAGTAAGTATGTCCCCTCCAAGGATGTCGTGTGATAGACAGCATTACCGAAAGGGTCTATGAAGCACCATTCTCTAATTTAGAAATGTTCCTATGAAAGAAATCTCCACAGTGAATGACAGTTTCTTCCAGGCCAAAGTTATTAAGGATCATGGTCTTAGTCTTGAGCCTCTAAAGGTCCCAGGAAGACAACTGAGCATTTCTATGATATAGAGCCTTTCAAGTCGGTGTTGCTGTGTGTATAAGGAGATGGAACCGTGGCTGAGGCTGCTGGTGGTAGGGTACAGTGCTTCATTTCAGCATTCCATCGATACAGTGGTAAAAGATTGAGAGCTGAGTGGTATCCTGATCAGGAAAGTAAAAATGTTATCTTGCTGTGCAAAACAAAACGCTCAGTCTTTGTCACCTCTTACTGATGAAACAAATTAGCCTTATAGAGAAGATTGAGAGAAGCTGCCTATGAAATTTTTTGTGCTGCCAAAGACTCCTTTATCCCAAAGTAACTGCTACAGCCAAGTGCAATCCACGGGCTCATTTTTTTTGGAGTTCTCTTCTTAAGACCTCTCATAAAATGTAAATACTTTTGGAGGAATTAACACTAATTCAGTAACACTGAAAAGCGAGTGGCCCATAATGATTTTATATTTTTCTAAGAATAACCATGTTGGCTACCTGTGGAGAACAAAGGAGAGTGGTGGAGGGCTCTACAAAATGTAGCACAGAGGAAAAGGTTATAGTTTCTGGTGTCAGGGAGACCTAAGTTTAAATCCTGGCTCTGAAACATTTGGCTAATATGATGCTGTACAAATTACGTGATCACTCTGGACCATACATTATATGGAAAGGAGAGACAAAGTAACAAATGCACATAAAATTATGCGTAGTGTAGTGCTTGGCACCAAAATAATTGCGCAATATAGGTAATTTCCCAACTTGAAGAGAGGAAATTATAAAAAGTGAAATGGAGTGTTTCTGGAGAAAAATGTAACTATTCTAAAATGTAACTTGCTGTTCAATGGTAAATTCTTCCAAAAGATGGAGGAAGTTATATGTCAATAGAATTCCAAGGAGATAATGCCCCAGGAGATGTTGCAAATATCAAAGAAGGCAAAACAACCAAAAAGAATGGAGAAAGGTTAAACAATCTGTTGGTAAATTAATGTTAGATTGCTAGCAAAAGGATAAGCTAACAGACTGGGGAAACATGTGTTGACATGATGGGTGTGAAAAGCCGGGAAAGCAATAATGTTGGAAAAGACTTGAGAGATTGGTTGTCATCCAATTAATTAGCTGCAACACATGCCTGTGTGATTTTACACCACACAAGAGATTTCTCCCACGTGACAATGATGTGAATGCACCTGGCGTATCACATTTAACAGGGCCTCTTCAGTCCCTCAACACTGAAGGAAAATCAGAGCGATCAAGAGCAATGATTAAGGGTCTTAGCAGGCTGTTCTCTAATGAAAAAAATGAAGCAACCAAGTAACCAGACCTTGATGGGGATAGCCAGATGCAAATGAATACAAAACTTGTTATAACACGACTCACTATTACATAGCCAGAAAATCACCAGCCCAGTCACATTCTCCAACACAACTCCCTAAAGTAAATACAGGGAATCAGACTGTTGGCCAGCTTCTGTTGGCAAACCAGGGTCTGCTGGGTTTCCTGATGGGAACCTCTGGACAGGATCCTTTCAGTCTCTTTCCCCTCCTTCCTTTCTGAACCAAATCTGTTCCATCTCAAACTACCACCTCGGGGTGCTTTACTCTGAACACATCAGACTACAGAGTATTGTTTAAACAGGTTCTGGAATTTTCTATTTCTCTGTCTTTATTCATCATATTTCCTTAGCTTAAGGTTTTCTCCTTCACTTCCCACCCATGATGGTCACTCTCTTCCCTTTCCAGACTCACTATTCCTGCTGCCCAGTGAGCTGGGTGGCTAGCCACTTTGTACTTCATCACCTGGACTTCTTGCCCTCTGGCTTCCCATTGGATTGGCCAATGAGAGGTATTGGCAGGAGATCTGAGAGTGGGAAGGGAAAGATAAAGAGTTTTGTCTGTGATCCTTTGTCTAAAACCACAAATTCCCTACTGTAATAATCTTTTGAGTTACAGTTATGGCTCACCTTGACCCTAACAACCTAAGAAAGGTAAGGACATCATGTACTTTTTGGCCCCAGAAGCTCTCATTTGTCCCCCTAACTCTGCCTGTACATTTGCAGTAGTTTGTTCATTAGATTTTTTTTCAATCTCTTTATTTTGAGAGTGCCATCAGTTCCTTCTCATATGTGAAATCTTTCTCGGTTTTTCTATTTGAAACATACTTCTCTTCCTGTGCTCTTGTTGTAATTATAACAGCTCTTACAACAGAGAATACAGCAATTTTTCTATCCCTCATTTTGGTTTTTATTTTGATTTTTGTATTCTAACTTGGTGACAGAAAGTTAATGATCAATTTGCGATCACCCCACTCTCAAAACAGTGTCAGATTTAGAGGGAGTCTCTGTAACCCTGGTAAGGTGCCAAGTAACCTATGCTCCTGGGCATTAGTCTAGTCTATTCAGTTGCACATCTATAGTGAACATGGTGATGCCAGACCCAGTTCCCTGTTTAATGAAGGGCATGTAGCTTTACTTCCTGAGATTACAGAAGACAGCCTTCACATGATGCCATTACTCAAGGTTATGACCTTCATGGAGCTGCACATACTCAGTGGTAGTTTACTGTGGTGTGTGGAAGTTCAGTCATCTCATCCAGTGCATGGCAACTCTGAAAGGCCTTTCCAGTGTCTCTTGGGTTGGCTGATGCCTTCAGCCAACCCCACTTCTCCCTCTGTGCTCATGGATTCTCCTGCCTTCCTTCTATAGGTGTTGTTCCCAAGGGTACTTCCTAGTAATCTTCCTGTCCACTGAACTTCATTTCAGAGCCTCCCAAGGGATCACTGCCTGCAAAAAACCTTACTTCTCAATAACCAGTTACAGCTGATGTGTTTGTCCCTGCTCCCTGTCCTCTGGCTATCTTAGTGCTTCCTCCTTCTATTTGTGGTCTCTATATTATATTGACCACAAATAGAAGTTTGTGGTTACAAACTTAGTGGCTCAAAACAACACGTTTATTATGTCAGGTTTTCCAGAAATCGAGAGTCTTGCGGTTTTGTTGGGCTCACCAGTCTCACAAGGTTTCAGCCAGGGCTGCAGTCTGAGCCAAGGCTTGGCTAGAAAAGGAGCCACTTCCTAGCTTACCGGGTTATGGATAGCATTCATGTCCTTGTCACTGTGGGACGGTTTTACTGACTGTCATCTGGAGGCTATCGTTAGCAACTTCAACTAGGCCTTTCGACCTGACCCTTCTTCAAAGCCAGCAAGATAAAGGGTCTGTTAGCAAGATGTATTTTAATCTTATGTTATCATGGAAGCGACATTCCATCATCTTCGCTGTATTCATTGGTCAGAAGCAAGTGACACTTCCTGCCCTCACTCAAAAGAAGAGCGTCTGAAGACATAAATAGCAGGAGTGGGGTCACAGGACCTCCCTACATTTTCTTCGCCACGCTCTGGCTCTTCTGAGGTTAACTATGACCTCGTCTATCTGGAAACATCAAACAGCTATTCTCTCCTGGACATCTCTGGGAATCTTCCTGGAGAGTCGGAATCAGGGCATTTCTCTCTTGGGCCAAGCAAACTCTTATTTATGTTCCCTCCATATCAGAAAAAAATATATGAAGGCTCAAAAAGGAGAGTGGGGAGAATGGAGCCTCTAGTAGTGTTGCGGAAGTGGACGGAGTAGAGTGGTGGTGAACTGTTGCCTCGTCCAGAATCCACTCAAGGGTTTTCTCTCATGTTTGAGGGAAAGAGGGCAAGTAGAGAAAGTGAAGAGGGTTGGGAAGGAAAGAGAAGGGTAGAGGAAACAATGGTGATATTAGGAAGTACATTCTCGATCACAGACACTTAGAGTACTAAGCAATTCCATTTAGCAACAGCTGGCATTTCAACAAATACTGTGATTGACAACTGAATCTTGAATTTTCTACATTAGAGTCTAAATCACTCAGCTTGCGACTATACCTGCAGAGTAGAACAGCAAATTCTTCAGAGTTGTTTACGGGAGAAAAATTGTGGACGCTCTTACTAGGCTAAGAAGCAGCTACACATCCTCTCACCGTTTCATGAATTTAAGGAAGCATCTTTCTAACAGAGCCTTAAAAACAGTCCATGTTCTGAAACACAAGACTGCACGTTGGGTAGATAGTTTTGCTCATTGGTATCTGCCCTTTTCACTGATACTCATTGCCAGAGCTGAACGCATGCATGAATGAATTAGGCCTTCACCACCCAGCTTGGTGGGGGGGTTGGGGAGCTGTCACAGAGTTTTTGAGCCTGTAAGTGGCTTCTGCTATTGCTCTGACATGAGCTTACCTTTCACGTCCATAAACTCTCTCTTTAAGTTGTTTAACGTTATGATCTAGCATTAACAACGTGTCAGCAGCCAACTCTAAAATCTTTACAGAATTCCAGGCATATTATGCACAAAATAATCTAACTTAGCCCAGTGAGAGTATTGAAGGTATTCTGTGATATTCTTGGATTGCATGACAATGAAGCACACACACTGTAAGCATCATGTTTAAAATGATTGCGTGGGAAGAGAAACTAAACATATATTGAAAACCTTTTACGTTCCAAGAATTGTATTATGTACTTACGTCATTTCATTATGTTTTTATAATCACCTTGCAGGGTATGTATTAAAATTTCTATTTTATAGATGAGAGATCAAGTGCTTAGGTTAATAAACTGTCAATATCACAAAACTGGTGGGGGACTGACCCAGGATTTAAGCCCAAGTCTGTATTCTATAAATTCTGTTTTTCTACCTGCCATGTTGCCTCTTGGAATTCATAAATCATTTGCATAGATCTGTGAGATACACACACACACAGTTTCTGGCACAGAGATCCTATAAAACCCTTGCAATTTCCTAAGTGATAAGAACACTGGGAACATCTCTTGTTTTACTATTTGTCATTGACCCTCTTCCTGACACAGGGCTCATAAAACCCTTGTAAGTTCCTAAGTAATAAAAGAACCAGGAATATCTTTTATTCATATGTGGTGACTCTGGGTGGGCTCCTGAATGGCTCCTGGATGGGGGGTGGTCATCAGAGAGAACAAACTACGATTAGCAGCTGGGGATTTTCATCCTCATTCCCTATCTTCCAGAGAGGGGCTGGAAAGGAGTTAATAATTGATCATGCCTACATAAGGAGGCTTCCATAAATTCCCCATAATACAGGGTTCACAGAGCTTCCAAGTTGGTTGACCACAACCACACTGAAAGGCTAATGTACCCCAACTCCAAAGGGACAGAAGCCTCTGAGCTTAGGACCCTCCCAAACCTTGTTCTGTGTTATCTCTTCATCTGGCTGTTCCCTTAATAAACTGGTAAATTTAAGTAAGCATTTCCCTGAGTTCTGTGAGCTGCTCTAGAAAAGTAACTGGAGGAGTCATGGGAGTCTCCAGTCAGAAGCACGGGTGATAAGCTGGGTGTAGAACTGGCCTCTGAAATTTATGTGTGTAAGGGGTCTAGTCTTGGGGAACTGAGCCCTTACCTGTGGGATCTGACGCTATCTCCAGGTAGAGTGTCCGAACTGAGTTGAGTTCTTAGATATCTCAAGGGTGTCCGAGAATTACTTGGTGTAGAGAAAAACCTCCACACATTGGGTAACCAGAGTATCAGGAGTGACGTATTCCATGTGAGCAGTAAGGGAGACACGTGGGTGAAAGAAAGACACAGTAGGAAAGAACTGGGTTTTCCCCTACACAGGAGAAGAAAACCGAGTTTCTAATTTATAAGCCCAAAGAAACATTTCTTGGGACATCTGAGAGAAGTAAAAACAAAACAAAACAAAACAAAACCATGTAGGAAACGAGGAAGTTTCTCCTAAACTTTCTCTTCTTTCAGAAGTAGTTTAGAGGAATTGTTCTATTTACCCTCGGAGGACAGTGGTTTTCTGTCTGGAATTTGAGGAACAGTATCCCCCACAAACAGACTTAGCAAAACACATTGCCTCCACCTTTTTTCTTCCCAAATAAAGATTAAAAACCACTTCTGTGACACCAGTTGAAGGGCTCCCTCCAACCCATTACAAACAATAACTGCCCAACAGCCATTCACCCCGTGTATAAATTCTGTTAATCAGAAAACACTCACTGGAGAGTTAAAGAGAAGAGATGTGAGGGTGTGCAGTAAAAAAAAGGAACCACCAGGCATCAACCAAAATTCTTCCCTGGAATAGACTACCTTTGTCACTTGTTCATAAGAGAGAATAATAATACATAGGAAGGGAAAGAAATCCAATTGTGTGAGGATCAGAAGCCAAAGCCTGTAAGGGATGCATTAGTGGAAATTGGGTATAATCACTAACTGACTTTTATGGGAAAAAATAAGAAAATCCCATTGAGGTAAAAATGATTCAACAGTACAAAGCCTATAACATGGAGGCATTTGGTCAGTCATAACGTGATGATTTCTATTATTCTTCCTGAACACTTCTTTATATATGAGAGAGGAATGAGCCAGCCACAGCGAGCTGATGCTTCACTGATGAATTCTAGAGAAAACCTCTTATGTACACAATACATAGGGAGGTTTCTGTGGATTTTCCTGTGAGTTAGGTATCAAGGGAAAGAGTTTCTTTTCTTTTCTTTTTTTTTAAGATTTTATTTATTTGACAGAGATCACAAGTAGGCAGAGAGGCAAGCAGAGAGAGAGAGAGAGGAGGAAGCAAGCTCCCTGCCGAGCAGAGAGCCCGATGCGGAATTCGATCCCAGAACCCTGAGATCATGACCTGAGCTGAAGGCAGAGGCTTAACCCACTGAGCCACCCCAGGCGCCCCAAGAGTTTATTTTCTTAAGCCCATTAATTGGAAAGGCATATGGCTTAAACTACAGGGAATAGGATATTTTAAAGTGTATAATCTTGTTTTCAATAGTGCTTCCCCCTCACAAGAAATTTAGGCCAAAGGTCAAAGAGGCGTTCATAGTAGAATCTACAGAAAGGAGGGACATCACCTAGCTCAAGAGACAATTTGATGTGGGCCCTGAGTAGTTTAATAATTTAGTCACGTTTTGTTTGTCTGAAAGTAAGGCCCAGTGCCTGCTATGCAAGTTTGGATGTCTCAAGGAGAAAAGTGGACAGCAAAGCATCCGTAAACTAGAAGACCATGTTGATCAGAGGTCTTGATGTTGGGTGGAATGCCGATGAGGTGTTTTGGAAAAGTCTATGTTTATGGGGCCACGAGGCAGATGAGGAGGGTTTTTTTGCATTCTCTTATTCTGTCAGGTCCTTTTTCATCCAATCTCAGTTGCTTTTCTCAGCTAAGCCCCTTCTCTACTTCCCATTTTCCATTGGTAGAGTTCTTGTTTTGTTGGTTGGCTTTCTTGAACTATGCGTGGTATACAAAATCTTCAGGAAAATGAAAACAATTTGACAGCTCACCTTTCTTTGCAGGGCTTATCCTCAAGTTTGACCAGTCTCTGCTGCCCTTCATTGCTTAATACAGGGTTTCCCATACCTGGCATTTATCGTTTCTTCCCTGGAAAAATTGCATGATATGAACTTTCATTGCAACATGCCAACAACTTTTTTTTTTTTTTTAAGATTTTATTTATTTGACAGAGATCACAAGTAGGCAGAGAGGCAAGCAGAGAGAGAGAGAAAGAGAGGGAAGCAGGCTCCCCACTGAGCAGAGAGCCCAATGCGGGGGCTTGATCCCAGGACCCTGAGATCACGACCTGAGCTGAAGGCAGAGGCTCAACCCACTGAGCCACCCAGGTGCTCCTCTTGTTCTCTCTCTCTCTCTCTCTTTTTAAAAGATTTTATTTATTTATTTGACAGACAGAGATCACAAGTAGGCAGAGGCAGGTAGAGAGAGAGGAGGAAGTAGGCTCCCTGCCGAGCAGAGCCTGACATGGGGCTCAATCCTAGGACCCTGAGATCATGACCTGAGCCAAAGGCAGAGGCTTCAACCCACTGAGCCACCCAGGTGCCCCCATGCCAACAACTTTTATACAACTCTGAAGTATCTTAATACTAATCCATATGTTATCATTGAGCATTCCTATTTACTATTTATCCCATCATATATGTGAAAGTGCTATATTGATTGCATCTACCTTTTGGATTGACTGTTCTTTTAGGTAAATAAACCTAAGAGTTTGCTAAATGACTGATTGCTCCTAGTCTTTCTAGTCAACTCCCCTAACCTAATATTATCGTTGCTAGAGGGCTTTTTGGCAAACATACCTGTGGTACCTGAGTTAAATATGTCACCGTGAGGGTCCAGCATAAAAGGGTGAGGAATGGCATGCTTCATCAACAGCAGCACATGAATTCTCTTTGATGGTGTAGATAATAGCACAGCTGTAGTCTGGTGACAATAGGTAGGCATCGTCACTGTGTGCTGGGTTGGCAAAAATGACAGGAAAATGAGAGTTTTGATCTATTCTGATGGGAAAGCTACAATATGCTTTCTAATTATACAAATTTAATTCCTTCTTTATACATTCCCAAGACTGAAGTCTTTCCTTTTTTGATTCTTTAGGTAATGGACAATTATGAAAGAGCCATGCAAGCAAAAATGCTTTGAAAAACAGAGATTGAGAATAAAGGTCAAAATACACTCTAAATTTTTTTTTTAACTTTTATTAACATATGATGTATTATTTGCCCCAGGGGTACAGGTCTGTGAATCGTCAGGCTTACACATTTCACAGCACTCGCCTTAGCACATACCCTCCCCAATGTCCATAACCCCACCACCCTCTCCCTACCCCCTTGCCCCCAAGCAATCCTCAGTTTGTTTTGTGAGATTAAGAGTCTCTTATGGTTTGTCTCCTTCCTGATCCCATCTTGTTTCATTTTTTCTTTCCCTACCCCCCATACTCCCCACCCTGCCTCTCAAAATACTCTTTTAATGTAGAGCTTGTTTTTTCCATGATACTGTGTTCTTCTACAGAATATAATTAGTCAAACTGAAAGTCTTCAATAAAATTCTAATGTAGAAATTCAGTTAAATAATTAAATGTTCAATAAATATTCAGTGACAAAAACACTTTTAGAAAACTGTGATGTACTAGATAAGGAGACACTCACCTTCTTTGCCTCGTTAGAAAACCCATGAACCAGGCTATAGCCATCAAGTCATTTGGGATTTCTGTTAAATAGCTTTAACACCCAACTCTCAGGGTTCTGATACAATGCAGGAGCTCTTTAAAGAGAGATCACATATTTCTAGTGTGATTACTGCTATGATAAAGGATAGTGCCCCTAATCCTGTCTGAGGATTTCATTTCCTACAGGGATACACCAGCAGAACATGCACATTTCTCTGCCACTTTGTATTGGCGCCAAGAATCAAATGGGATTAGTACTCAGACCTTGTGTATAAAACTTGATCTTTATATCTGAGGAGCAGCCTGAGGGTAGGATGGGCAACGGACTCCCAAGCTTTCACTTTTCCTGCATTTCGAGAGGAACCGTGTGTTACTCACTTTCCATAACAGAGTTGGAGATCTAATGAGGACACCTGCATTTGAGACTCCAGTGGAATCAGATGTTGAAACATAAGCTGTCCTCTTTGTAGGAAACACCATCTGGCAGTGTCCTGAACACCCCTCCCCTGTCCTTCCCTGTGGGTTTCTTCATTGCCTTTACTTGTCATTTTTGTAAGCTGCTGAACGATAGTCCCCATATCTAGTTTACAGAATAGAAAACTAAATCCAGAGAAGGAAAATGACTTCTTCAAGATCAACAACTAGGACAAAGCCACGCCATTCCTCCCCATCTTAGAATATAACCTAACTTCCTGACAAAATATCAGATTTCCCAAACATTTTTTAATGGAATCAGCAGTTCTAAGTTGTGTATTTGAATACAACAGTTTCAGGGAAGGCCTGTAGTTCCAGTGTCTTAGGTCAAGCTCCGTGCTCTTGGCAGCTAGGTACGTCTCAAACTTTGGAATCAGGTTTTTTTACTCAAAGCCCAGCTCCTGCCAAGAGATATTATGTGATGATACACACCGAAAGTAGGGGGTGGGGTATAGACCTTTTTTTCCTTTATTTCTAAGCATTGTAAATAGTAGTCAGGGTGGTGAAGATGGAAACCATTGATCATGCAGGCTCTTTCAAAATGTCATCAGCAGTAGTATTGAGATGGATTTAGAAACCACAGCTAATCAGTGCATCCTTTGGCTAGCTAAAGACTGTATACGTTACAATTCTTTTTTTTTTTTTTAAAGATTTTATTTATTTATTTGTCAGAGAGAGAGAGAGTGGGAGCGAGCACAGGCAGAGAGAGTGGAAGGCAGAGGCAGAGGGAGAAGCAGGCTCCCTGCGGAGCAGGGAGCCCGATGTGGGACTCGATCCCAGGATGCTGGGATCATGACCTGAGCCGAAGGCAGCTGCTTAACCAACTGAGCCACCCAGGTGTCCCAAATTCTTTTATTAATAAAAAAATACAGTCCCTTTTTTGGTCAAGTTTCTTCCCTTGTAAAAGGTTGTTTATTGCTTTTTCATTTAGTATCCTGTCTTGTTTTTTTTATTCCCTAATTTAATAAATTGTATGCTCCTTGCCTCAAAAATGTTTAGTTCTCTCAGGCATGGCTATCAGTTTCAGGAAAGGCTTTTTAATCTGTCTGGTCAATTAGCTACATTCCTAGGAATAAAAAATTTAATTTCACAAACAGAGAAATATGAAAATTACAGTGGCTTAAAATGAATTTTTTAAAGAAAATCTTACTTTTCACATACTGAATATCCCCTCAATCTCTTGTTGAAACCAAAATAGACTCTAAAAGGAATTAAGAATGGATTTTCTCAGAAGACAATTTAAATTGTCCTTTATTAACAGTAATTTCACTATAGCAATCATTTGGCATTTATAAGGGTGAGGATGTATTCTGATATTTTTTTAGTTCATTCTTTCAATTAGACATTGTAAACAATAAGATATAATTAAACTTACATCATATAATGATTAATCTATAATTAAGTAGAGGTGGGCCAGAAGAGGTAACTGTTCAGTGAAGAGAAATTATTTATTTAGAAATAGTCAGGATTTTGTATAAAATAACTGATAAGCTTGTAAATAACTTACATTTGGGGGCATCTGGGTGGCTCAGTTGGTTAAGCAACTGCCTTCAACTCAGGTCATGATCCTGGATCAAGTCCTGCATAAGGTCCCGCATCAGGCTCCCTGCTCAGTAGGGAGTCTGCTTTTCCCTCTGATGGACCTCTCCCCTCTCACACACACTCTCTCTCTCTCTCTCTCAAGTAAATAAATAAAATATTTTTAAAAACCCAAGAACTTATTTCGCTAAGCATGATACGCTCTAGTTCCATCCATGTTGTCGCAAATGGCAAGATTTTATTTCTTTTGATGGCTGCATAGTATTCCATTGTGTATATATACCATTGGGGAGGGTATGTGCTTTGGTGAGTGCTGTGAAGTGTGTAAACCTGGTGATTCACAGACCTGTACCCCTGGGGATGAAAATATATGTTTATAAAAAATAAAAAATTTTAAAGAAAAACAAAACAAAACAAAAAAAACCCAAGAACTTACAGTTGGGTTGGGTGAGGGAAAAATGTCAAAGCTATGCACCTCTCTTCTTATATTTTAATAATGTATTCATCATTTCATAGAGCTCGTTTCTACTAAGGTGGACAGAATCATTTAAACATGGTTTAGCAATGTTTTTAGTGCCAAAATTTTGTTTCTGGATAACTTTCAGAGTTCTTTATAAAATACATTTATAGGGGCGCCTGGGTGGCTCATTGGGTTAAGCCTCTGCCTTTGGCTCAGGTCATGGTCTCAGGGTCCTGGGATCGAGCCCCACATTGGGCTCTCTGTTCAGCAGGGAGTCTGCTTCCCTCTCTCTCTTTGCCTGCCTCTCTGCCTACTTGTGATCTCTGTCTGTCAAATAAATAAATAAAATCTTTAAAAAAATAAGTAAAATAAAATACATTTATATATTACATTCATTATGTTTTACATATTATTAATATATATAAAACTTTGTTTTACTCTACCAAAAAACTTAAATAAGAAATGATTAAATACCATCACAATTCCTCAGCTCTTAGTCATAATCTTTTTAAAAGAAAAACTCTCTTCCGAGATTTTTCAATGGAGAGATGTTTTCAAAATTTTAGACTATATCTTAATATACAGGTATCATTACTAATGAAAACTGTTAGTAACAATATAAAACACATTAATCTTGTTTCTATTAGGAAATCTTCCTTTTCTCTATCACAACCTTGACTTACGCTGTCAAGCAGAAAGATGTTTAAGAATTGACAGTTGGTAGTAGCAGAGTTTCATACGTAAGGGTCTGAGACAGGCTCAGTGGAAAAGAATAACCAACATTTTCATCCTCATTGTTGTTGAAATGTGCCATTCATGGAATTGAAAAGTGTTCAACTTATCCAGGAAAAATGCAGTTTTTGTTGTCTTTACCTCAGAAAGCACCTAAGAGCAGGAGCGGTGAACTAATGTGTTACTGTGTTGGTAAAGCATGTTGTAATTTACAAAATACATCCCTTTTGATCTCTTACCTCTGTGGGGACAAACCGCTGGAAAAACCAGAACTCAGGAGCGCGTAATGAATGGCTGAGTTCCCACACACAGTCGGGTGTGACCAGGTGTGGTCAAACCTTCTGCTTTGTAATCCACTGTAATTTCTCCTGAGAAGAATGAACTGGGTTAGGGAGAGGCATATGTTTGGGGTGTTTTGTTGATTTTTTAAAATCCTCAACTCCAGTTTGCCCCCACACTTTGAACATGCCTATGGGCTGTGATGTAGGCTCAGTATAAGTATCAACATGTTTGGTTCTTCACCTGTTACATGGCCCTCAATAAGGTGTGCAACTGTTTTACTTGTGACCCCCACAGTGATTTTTACAGGAGCGGAATAGGAGCAGGGGGTGTAAGATACTTCCTGAGGTCCCTTCTAGCTCTCTCCCACATTCTGGGATTCTCTTGGCCTGAGGGCAGAATGAATGCTCAGAAAATGCATGTTGAATGAATTAATCCACTTCATACAAAAGTGAGTTACAGAGCTGCCATCTTTGAGGGAGAGTAGCGCTGACAGCATTGTACGTCGACAGCACTCCTCACAGTAATTTTTAGCTTGATGTAATGCTGGCAAAACAAAACATTTGCAATTTGTTTTTCTCTATGAATAATTTTAGACTCTGAGTTTTGCAGACTTTACAAAGAATAACCATGATGTGCTTTTCCGCTGTCCATCAGCTCAGACGCCCTTTCAACTTCCTTCTCCTGCCACCCAGAAGCAATGTCCTTGCCTTCCACAGAGGATGCCTCTTTCAAGGTGAGAACTAACCCATGACATTTATACTTCAAGGGCCCTTTCAAAGTCCACACTTTTTACAAGTTAGAGGAACAGGGGTTAATTTGATCTGAAGGTTTAAGGAAGGGTTTTAAGAAGAGGCAGGGTCATGGGTTATGAAAGAGGAGGTGAAGACATTCCAGAAGGGGTCGGGAGAATGTGGCAGAAGAGATGGTGAGGAAGCAGTAGCCTGTTGGCAGAGGTGTGCGGAAGAAGCCCTGTGGAGATCAAGGAGAACTGGCCCGAAGGGGAAAAAGAAAAAAAAAAAAAAAAGAGGCATGAACCTTAGGAAGAGGTCAGTAAGGGAGAGATCTTCAAATGCTCGGTTGAATTAATTAATTTCTTTTTCCTTCTTTCCTCCTTCATTCCTTTCTTTCTTTCTTTTTTTCTTAACCTGCAGGCTCTGGGTAGGGAAAAAAGTGCATTTTCAGCACTTCCCTGAATAGAAGGAAACTTTTAGGAAGGGAAGTTCAGATTGTTTATCTTCCACTTAAACGTCTCTTCTCACTTTTGACCTATAAAGAGACTAGCAGGGACTAGGTGGCTCTCCTGGAGTTTAGGCCCACGTGTATCCAGGTGTGCTGTGGCTACGGCAGGCCTCTTTAAAGGATGTCTGAGGAACACGGGCATTCAGGCATCTGCTGACCCTTGTCGTTAATGTCTAGCCTGAGCTAAGTTATACTGGGTAGGGAGATCTAGAGCCTTTTACGTGCTGGCCTTGAGCCCGTAAGCCTGGGAAGATGTCTTTCGGCTTCGTCCTGTTAATTGTTTGTGTGACTGGAATGGCGAACCGGAGGAACATAATACCCAAGGCTTGAAGGAGATGTGCCTTCTTTGGTCCAAGTAAAATACAGTTTATTAAAATACGTTTAATGAACTTACTCAAAATTCTACCTCACATTATTTGGCTTATATATCCTTTCACCATCCTATAGTGACTAAAGTAAAATAATCTACTACATTAGTGGCTACTCACTGGGAAACAAAGATTCATGTTCACTAATACTTTCACCCTGGTCGACATCATTATGTTCCATGGCTACTGATCATCGAGGGAATGCTTTATCTGCACAGAAGTTGAAGACTATAAAAAGTTTATACAAAAATAAGCTTTTCTAGCTAAATCCTATAACTTAATATTTTTTAATGCATCACATCATTTTATCAGTTTCATATGAGTCCACAACGGTAATGATTTCTATAGTGCCTTAAAATATTGATTTGCTGGAGCCACAACCAAGGTGTGAGTTCGGAGCTATAGGTGTTAAGCTTATGGACTGATAGATAAACAATTACTCTTGGCCTAAAGCAGTAGAAATAAATGTTTGGGCCAGAATTTTGCAGTAGGATCCCATAGTTGATTTTATGACCGTCTTCCTGGATAGAAACAAATAGATCTATTTCTGTAACAGATAGAAGTTCAGATTGACACGTCCCGTGTCTGTAAGAACAAAGTGATCGCTTCACTGGGTTTCCCTTCCTCCCTCCCTTCTTTCCTTTTATTCCTTCCTTCTCCATGAGGAATGTTTCCTTTCAGTCACATCAGCATGGTCAGCTGAGCAACTGCTTCCAAAATTACTTTGCTCCAGCCTCTGTTAATGTATGCCCTGCTGCTTCTAATAGGGGGGGGGGGGGAAAGGCAAGAATGTCTTGGGTGAATATCGGAACACTCCTTGACTTTCAATAGGAAGGTTGTACACCAGGAATAGTGACACATTTTCAATTGTCTCATGGCATTTAGGACAGGTGGCAATCTTGCAGGACATTCTTCTTCCTAAAGTCTTATCCAACTTTTAGGCAAGTGCTCAGCTTCTACCTAAATGCAATTCCCTGATAAGGCTTTTCAAATAGCCCTCCAGTGCTGTTTTTCTTAGTCCATTCTGTAACTGACACGATCTTTCTGTATTCCATTTGTTTCCTTATGTCTTACACCAGCCTTTTCTTTTATCTTTGCCTTCTTGTTTTCTCCTTAATTAATATCTAGCTTCTCTTTATGTATCATTTCAAAAAGGTAAACAAACATTAGTCTGAACTTCTATCTCCAGAAGAGTGGATTATCATCTTGGCTCAGTAACATTTTTTATTGAAACTCAGGCACCCAGAAGGAGTGTAGGCATATTAGCTTTGGAGTCAGACAAACCTTAGTATGAATCCTACCTCACTAACTTGGTGGCCTTGAAAATCTGAAAAACTTCATTATAAATTCCTTTCTCCCCTAAAATGGGAATACATCATATTGACTTCTTTGGGTTTCTGGGAATGTTAAAAGATACACATAAAGCCATTAGCACTGCCTACGGCATGTAATAAAAGCTCAGTAAACATTACCATACTTTCCTCAATATCTTACTGTGTTTTGGGGTATCTTTTTGTGTGTTGAAGCTAATGATTTAGTAGAAAGAATCTGAGCTTTGAAGGCCCAGACATACATGTTTATGTTCTGCCTCGACCACTGTATAGATGAGCAATCTTGGATAATATATTAATCTTGGAGTCTCATTGTGATCATCTATGAAGTTACAACTACCTGCCTAACTCCATAGTGAAGACAAAATGTCACAGTGAAGGTATGTAACAAATATAATGACTGACCTATAATAATTACTTGGCAAATGACAGACATGACCACTTCCCATCTTTATTATTGTCTTTTGAAAAACCCGGGGACAGCCTTCTCTATGTCATACCACTAACTTCAGCACCAACCCACTAATTCCCCTTTTCTCTGTGACCCATCATTATTTCAGGTAACTTCAAAATTACCCTGACATTCATAGACATCAGAGGGAACCAGGATTGGAAATTTATTATCATTGAGAATTATTTTAAGATCTTAAAATTTGAAATTATTCTTTCTGACTACCATGATCAGTTTCACACACCATCAGTTCCCTTATCCTCACCATGACTTCTCTACCCTCTATCCCTCCATATTGAGTCCGTTTGTTCTCCTCTAACTCCACAACCAACCGTTCTACTTAATCATTTCTAGTGCTATATTTCCATCCATATTGTTCAGCTTAGCCATTTCTAGTGCTTTATTTTTCTCAGTCTGCTATTGCCTTGTGAATCACTCAAACCAACCATCAATGTGGACCTCATTGCTTCATTTTCTGTTTTTTGCAAGAGGTTCCATGGGATTGCTTTTAATTATTACCTTAAATTTTGAATTAGACTTACCAGTGAACCTTTTTGGGACTGAAATTTTCTTTATAAGAAGGTTTTAAAAATCTCAATTTTAATTTCTTGAGTATAAGGTTATTCATGTTTTCTATTTCTATTTTTTTACTACTGAATTTAAAATTCAGTAAATTCTATCCACTTACAAAATTTACATCAATCACCATTTTCCCTGGGAAAACTTTTTTGATTTATTGATTTGACATAATGTCTCATTCTTTGGAATTACCTAACACTTAATTGGACTTCACTTAAGACATTTACTTGATATCATTTGAATTATACCCATGTTGGCAAGCTTCAGAGGGAAGCAAATCTGATTTAATCATCTCTGTACTACTCATCACGTCAAGTACATGAACAAAATCAATAAGTACACTTTGAATGCAGGTAGCATTGTTATAGAAGATAGATTGTAACATTTTTAAACTTCAGAGCTAGATTCTTTTCCTTAGTCTTTGGTATAGCTCCCACCCTCCCCAATAAATTGCTAATTATTCTTAAATGACTAAACCCAGAAGCAGTTTCCTAGATACTCTTTTCTGAAGGGATGCTAGTTCAATTGTCTAAGAAGTACTAGTGAGAAAAAGTTATACTAAATAAACAAAACCTGGTTACAGTTAGTACATTTTCTCTCACCCCATTCTGCCTTCTTTCACACCCTTATAGGACGCCTTACTCCAGCATTCTCTCTCCTTGATCATTTCTGGTCCTTTATTTCCATCAGTATTATTTGGTTTAACCATTTCTAGTGCAAAAGGTAGAAAATTGGCCACAGTTTCTTAATAGTAATTCAAGAATAACCTACCATGCTTTAGCAGTGGGACAAGACCAGAAGTTTTGTAAAAGGCTATGTGTTAGCATGTTGCCTGGATAATTTAAAGCATATTGGAGTTGTTTTTGTTTTTGTTTTCGTTTTTCATTTTGGCATGGTATTCAGCAAGAGCAGCAGTTTTAGCCTCTGAGCTTACTAAAACTTTATTTTTTTTTTACTAAAACTTCTTTGTTTTCTTCATTTATTTTACTAAAACTTCTTTAAACTGCCACATATTTGACATCATTAATGCATTGCCTTTCTAAAAGACAGGATATTGCCCTACGGCTCCATACCAGGTCGATGATTTAAGCCCAATTCTGTGAGAAAAGTCATATGTGTCAGACAATGAGTCATTAGTACCCATTTCGAGAATTCATGTCTTTCTTGAGGCTGTTCTTCTGTCTTGGTCTAGCTATGTTTGATGTGCAGCTCATGACAGAACAACAGTTAAGTGGGTGGGAATATTTGTCCAGAATGTTCTATTTCTCTTTCCTTCTCCTCTTGCCCAATCTCAGAAGTGGACAAAAATACTGTTTTTTCTTAGTTCTCCCATATTATGAGAAGAAAGGCAGCCTTGCAACACTTCTTATTATAAATTCAATTTCTTGAAACAGGCTGCAGGGGGAGGCTTATGAATAACAAAGAGAGAGGAAAAGGGAAATTTGTGAGAAAAAAAGTTTGTGAGTGTTTTCCTGGGATTGAAAGATAATTCAGAATGCCACAAATCTATATCTACTATATCTGTGAGAAGAAGAACTGCTGGAAAGAATATGTATTGTGTATGTGTGGTTTTGTTACCAAAAATGCACACAGTGAAACCAAGAGTAGAAAATGAGAGGTTTTTGAATTTCACACAAACTACAAGAAACATCTGTCCCATGCATTCCAGGACTGAATGCTGATGTAGAGTGTCGGTGACAGAGTGTTTTACACCATGTTTTGTGACCTCTGACCTCTGAGTTTATTTAGGTGTACCTCTGCCTCCCCTCCCCTCACCCCAAGCCACATTTAAAACTTGTGTTTAATGTTACACTGGTCTCTGGTGCATGTAATAACATTGTACTATTCCTTAGTAAAATAGTTTATAGCTCCCAGGAATCATCACTTTAACTCTCTATTCTGCTCCTCCTCGTGCCCAGAAAAATAAAAGCCATATGCTTCAAAGCCATATGAAATTGGGGGAATAATAAAACATGATCTTTCATTTTATTATTTATAAACTAGAATTCTGTTAGGGAAACAAAAAAAGCTCTTCTCTTTCATGCCTAGAGTTTGTGTGACTAAGAGGAAGAAAGCTAATGATGCATGTGATACAGTTGTGGACAGTGATTGACCTTTGATTTTGTCCACCTGTATTCTGAGAGCAGTCAGTTCCTTGGCCTAAGGAAAGCAGCATGAATGTGATCCCAGAGGCATCTCAGTTTAGTCCCCCTACCCCTCTGGGAGAAGTAGATAAACAGCTCTCTTTGGACGTAAAATGGAGTGGGTTTTCCCACAGGATGCTGTCCCTGTCCAACTCAGCGGACAGCTGCTGCAGGCAGAGGTGGGAATACCTGACTACCATTGACCCACAGAGTTGGCAGAGTGTCAGCAACCACGAGGACACCTGAGTCTTCTGTGTCTGATGCCATCTCCCCACAAAGATGTTTTAGACAAAGTGCCATGCCATAAATGTGACTGGCTCTCATCATGCATAGGAAATGATGGCCTGGTCCTCAGCAGGGATGCTGAAATGACCATATCTGGGCATCTCACAAAGGTGCCCTGATGACTTCTATCAAAACTTCTCTGTTGACTTGATGCTTGTCTCAGCGTATTTGAGACTTGGCTCTAGGGACCTGACTCCCATACTCAGTTTGGGCCCGCACTCTACCACTGGACCCTTGTACCTGGGTGGTGTGAATGATACCACAGGGCATCCTTTGGTATCTTAATGAAAGAGCATTGGCTGATACGAGAGCTGAGAATAGGCCTCACTAGGATTTATACTGGACAGGAGGCATTCTACCAACCAGTTCTTGAGCGTGCCCTCTTCCCAGTCGGTCTTGTTCATCAGGACACCATTTCTTTTAGAAATGTGGAAGTGAGGGTCAAATAAAAATCTGTTATCAGGTAGTAATGCAATTTTAGGTAAAGCAGGCATTATTTGATATTTGAAAACAATATTGAAATACAAATCCTGAGAATGTTACTGCTAAGAGATTTATTTGGAATTTGGTGGGGGGGGGCGGGGTTGGGGGTAGGGAGCAGGTCTTCATTACACTGCTGTGTTTTACATTTTCCCTTGACTAGCGAGGCTGGCTGTTCCTCCTTTCACCCCTGGCCATTTATCTTCCCTGCCCCCATTTTTAAATGTTACTATGTTAAGAGCCCCAGGAAAATAATTAATACTATAGAGTGTTGCTTTTTATTCTGAGGTCAAACCTACTAGAATATACTTCTGGCATCTTAAGAAGTCCAGTGAAAATGTCTATTTCCATGCAATGTTTTATTTTACAATTCTTTGCTTCCATGCTGGTTGCCTTCCTGTTTTCACATTTAGTCAGTTTTCTGTCCCTTGTTCCCTGCCTGTTGAATTTTTATGAACTCTATTCTGTGGGTGTTATCTATTCCGTTTTCTTTATTTTCCAGGTTTACTGATAAATAATTCCTAGTTTGGGATATGGCTAGAAAAGTTGTTAGACATGAAATTAAAAGCACATAGAAATGTGTGCCATCTCTTTCCCTGGAAAGTTTTCAGTGTACAGGACAGGTGTAGGCAGGTCTGCACCATGTCATGTTCCCAGGAATGGATCAGCATTCTTAGGAGCACTAAGCCCATCTTGTTTTTCTAATAATTTTCTGTTTGGTGGTTCAGTATGTATTTTATAAGTACTTAAAAAAATTTTATTTATTCATTTGTCAGAGCGAGTGAGCAAGAGAGCACAAGCAGGGGGAGCAGCAGGGGCAGAGGGAGAAATAGGCTCCCCGCTGAGCAAGTAACCTGACTCGGAATTCGATCCCAGGACCCTGGGATCATTACCTGAGTTGAAGGCAGATATTTAACCGACTGAGCCACCCAGGTGTCGCTATTTTATGGATACTTTAAAAAATTATTTATTTATTTATTTGACAGAGAGATCACAAGTAGGCAGAGAAGAAGGCAGAGGAGGGGGGAAGCAGGCGCCCCGCTGAGCAGAAAGCCTGATGTGGGGCTTGATCCCAGGACCCTGGGAGCATGACCCAAGCCGAAGGCAGAGGCTTAACCCACTGAGCCACCCAGGCGCCCTGTTTTGTAGGTATTTTCATACACATCTATTTCCATTATTATACTTCCCAGGGATTAATTAAATTTGGCAAGTATTTACTGATTATTTTTTACTGTCTATCAGGCACCATGGTAAGTACTATAGTTCCATAGGAACAACATGGTGACACCATCTAGAGAGAATTTGTCATAACAGCACTTGTGGTATTTCACGATTAACCAAACACTTTCACTTTTATCATCTCATTTGATCCTCACAGCACTCTGGGAATAACAAGGATGGGTATTAACATTCCCATTTCACAGAGAAGGAAAATGACTTACGGACGTAAAGTGAGTTTCACAAGGTCACAGCGATAAGGGGCAGACTTAGGGCAGTAAGCAGGAGGAATTTTCATTTAAAGTTGATCTATGAAAGAGAGTAGTTCCTAAATTCCAATAACTACTTGTGTTACTTGCTTTATCAGAGCTCAAGATTAGTATTAGTAGCTTTCTGATTATGGCCTTCTCCATGGTCCATCTTACAGAAATAAATAAATAACAGCAAAAAGAATTGTTGTAAGGGCAAGCTATGTGGTGACACTATCCATAAAATATTATTGTTGTTTCTCAGTCTTATCCCAGAGGGATAGTTAAATCTAAGAAACACTAATTTATATGTCAGACCAATAGCATATTCCAACAGGAGATCAATTTAAATGGACATTTATTTGTTGATTTTTATTTTTAAAGAGACACCAGTAGAATAAAAACCATTTCATAAAAGAAACAGTAATATTTTTCTTTGCTCCTTCTGGTTCATGCTACAATTCCGTCTGGCTCTCTCATGCTTAGTACAAAGGCAGAGGAAGGTCGAAATACCTCTTCATCTTTAGTATTACCTTGTTTGTTTTAAAAACTTGATACCTAATTATTTTAACTTTATTCACATTTAATTCATAGCCTTTTTTCTCCTCTGGTCTTGGAGGAGATCGATAAATATATGAAAGGAGGGGCTAGAGCTTTCCATAGTATTTTTTTAACTGGTGGGCAGCATTTGACACTCTTGACTACTTCCTGTCTCTTCAGGTTCTCTCCCCTCAAATTCTTAACCCTGCCTTGTCTAATTATCTCCCTTTCTCGGGTTGTCTACTTTTCCCTCATGCTTTTAAATGTGTCATCAATACCTTGAAGTTCTGTCCCTACCCCTATTCTGAAAGATCTCATCTTCTTCTTCTTCTTCTTTTTTTTTTTTTTAAGATTTTACTTATTTATTTGACAGACAGAGATCACAAGTAGGCAGAGAGACAGGCAGAGAGAGAGGAGGAAGCAGGTTCCCTGCTGGGCAGAGAGCCCAATGCGGGGCTCGATCTCAGGATCCTGGGATCATGACCTGAGCTGAAGGCTTTAACCCACTGAGCAACCCAGATGCCCCAGATCTCATCTTCTGATAGTATATCTATTTTCATGATTTTTATCAGTCAGCCAATAGGAGTGACTTCCTAAGTCACACATTTAGTTTGGAATTCTCTTAAACCCAGTTCACCAAAATAGCTGCAAGATAAAATTATCTTGCATCCTATAACTGATATTTTGCTGTTTATAAGGAAACAAAACTGAATATCTCATTTCATTCTTCAATGTATTTCACTCAGTGGGACGGCCTCCCTTCATTTCTCTTGGCAATAACTTTGATCTCCCAGTCATAAAACTCCAGTTTCAACCCATATTGATCTCCCTTCCCTTTTGAAAACACATTTAATCAGTTTCTAAATCCTGCCAATTTTATCTTTAAATTACAATTACTTTTTTCTGCCTGTTTTTATTTACAATGCTACCATCAGGTACTCTTTTTTTTTTTTTTTTTTCACTGCTGGCAGATTTATTTTCTATAATCTGGGTATTATCGGTTGTAGCCATGATCAAAATCTGTCAATATCTTCTGGTGCATCAAAAGTCTGACAGGCAGGTCTGCCTACAGTGTCCTTTTCTCACACTTACTTACTTCAACTTATATCCCAGTTCAAGTGTTTTATATTTTCTTCTAGCTAGACATTTTTCCCATTTTATGGCTTTATCCATGTTTTCCCAATGGATGAGTTCTCATCTCCTTCCTACCATACAATAGGAACTCCATGAATCCTTTAGTTCATTTCATTTTCCATATTCTGTGTAAGTCAACACTGACCATCTGGAATGTGAAAATCTAGCTTGCCTCTCTTTTCCCATAGTAGGTCATCTGGCCTCTTGTGCTATATGAATGATATGCCTTAATATCCTAGATGTCCTTTATACTCACGTATGTCTATTTCCCATCTTCCCAATTAGGTAATAAACTATGTATTATTAGGGATCATGTCTTATCTCTTCTTACAGCTGCCACAATAACTAATTTGGAGCATGTTGGGTAAACAGTTGACTGGTTGCAGATAAACAAGGTAAATTCTTACTGTGAATTATTTGTATTGATAAGCTATATATACTTCTTTTAAAGATTATTAATGAGATTATGGATGGTGATAATTCTTCATCAATGGTTTATAACTATTTTAGGCACTCAATAAACGAAAAACAAATAAAAATCTGTTAATTACCTTCAATTATTCTGGCGGTTGATCAAAGCCAGAAACTGATGACAAACAGACATGAACAATATTGTTACAGTGTCTGGTCTTTTAATCCCAGGCACAGCCTTCTCTGAACTACATCCATCCCCTTCCTTTCTTCTAAATGGGAAAATTATTAAGGTTTTCCTAACTTATTATGCCCAGGGAAGGTAAACTTCAGAAAGAGACAAAAAAAGGACAAAAGTAGAAAGCCCACCTTATGTGAGATTTGAACAGCAGTGGCCTGATTGGGGTGGGGGGTCAGGGAGTGTTGGCATTACATGAAGTATATACTCTATTCAGTATCTTTTAATCAGATTCTTGTAGGTATAAACAACGTTCTACACTGTATGTTAATGAATGTCTTTCTCCATTAGTCTGTAAACTGTGGACACCAGGAGATATGCATTATTCATTTCTGAATCCTCAATGCCTAGTAGTTTGCGTATGTAATTTGGGTCCAATATTCATTCATTCATTCATTCATTTTCTCAGTGCACAAGAGGATAATACCTTGCGTTCTCCTTATCCACATATTTAGTCAATCGTTTATGTTCCAAGTCACACAGCTGGCATTAGGTAACATTCAGGACTTAACAAACTGATAAGAATAGACAAGGAAGAGGGGAGAGAACCCCCCCTACACAGCTACGTACACTTTCTGCCCTTCCTCCCACACATTAATTTATTAAAAAGAAAGTAGCAAAAGACTAGAAGAAGTAGTTCTTCAGGCTGCTAGAATTGTGTCCCTGCTCATCACCTAGATTATGCCTTTTCCACACCTCGTGAAATATAAAGGAGAAAAGCAGACTCTCAGACCCATTTCTCAGGAGTGGTGGTTCTCAAGCAGGAGTGATTTTTGCCCCAGGGGGAACACTGGGCAATATCTAGAGACATTTTTGGTTGTCACAACAGTGTGTATGTGTGTATGGGGGGCATCTAGTGAGTGGAGGCAGGGGTTGTTGCTAAATATCCCATGTAACACAGGATAGCCCCACAAAGAACTTTGTAGCCCCCAATATAAATAGGGCCAAGACTGAGAAACCCTCCTTTGGACTCAGTAGATAGACTGGGACCTTGGATTTTGTTTTTTATTCTTTTAATTTTTAAATTAAAAATTTTTTAAAATTTAAATTCAATTTAGTTAACATATCGTGTATTAGTAGTTTCGGGGATAGAATTCAGTGATTCATCAGTTGTATGTATCACTGGGTTATATATATCCCTATTATTCCATCCCCCCCACGAACCTCCCCCACAGCAACCTCAGTTTGTTTCCTATGCTTAAGAGTCTCTTCTGATTTGTCTCTGATTTCATCTTATTTTTTCCTCCTTTCCCCTATGATCCTGTTTGTTGATTAACTTCTACATATTAGCGAGATCACACGATAATTGTCTTTCTCTGGTTGATTCTGGTTCACTTAGAATAACTCCCTCTAGTTCCAGGGGAGAGGTTGATTCTCAGTTGGACTTGCCCTAGTGGAAATGCGCCTCCAGTATGCAGGGGTCGGTATAAGCGGCTCTGGACGCCTCTAGGTGGCGCTGTTTTGTTTCCTGAAGGCTTCCCGCACTTTTGGGCAGGATGAATATAGCCATGCCCCACTCTCTAGCCCCAGAGCTGAAAATTTTGCATCCCTCACTCTGCAGTGAAGCTCCACAGAAAAGCAGTCAATCACTCCTGTTTCCCCAATTTCCATCAGAACTCTGGGTTCACGTCGCATGTGATCTAGCATTTTTTTTTTAATTTTTTTTATAAACATATAATATATTTTTATCCCCAGGGGTACAGGTCTGTGAATCGCCATGTTTACACACTTCACAGCACTCACCATAGCACATACCCTCCCCAATGTTCATAACCCCACCCCCCTTCTCCCAACCCCCCTTTCCCCAGCAACCCTCAGTTTGTTTTGTGAGATTAAGTGTCACTTATGTTTTGTCTCCTTCCCAATCCCATCTTGTTTCATTTATTCTTCTTCTACCCACTTAAGCCCCCATGTTGCATCACCGCTTGATCTAGCATTTTTATCTCAGGCACGCCACCGAGTTTCAAAACTCCAAATTTCAGGGACCCACACTGTTCTTCCCAGCTTGTCTCGCCATGCTTCTACATTTTTTTGGACCCCTCCCAGGATGGCAGTCCCAGGAAGGTGCAGTGGTTCAGTTTGTGGCAATACACAGCCAGAGCAGGCACGTAGACTCTGGTTTGACAGCTGGATTCCCCACTCCTGTGCCTGCGAACGCTGAAACACTAAGGTTCCACCTGTTCTTGCGACCCTGGGGATTCTGAGACCACACGGTCACACCTGGGATTCTGCCCAGCTCTACCACCAGAGCACCTTTAAGCTGGGCATGTCCCTCACTGTAGCCAACTTCTAAACGTTCCAATTCTGCACCCCACTGCTTATAAAAACTTTGCAGTAGCTCTCTTAGACAGGTTCTCTTGCCTCTGCCTTATCCTCAGCTATATCATACTGGAATCAAGTATCTACAACTCCTACCTCCCAAATAGTGGTTACTATTCTACTTGTAGATTTGGAACATTTGTTTTCTCAGATCTTCGATTGATTTCTTGAGCATTCAGAATGAGTTGATAACTAGCAGGTTGACTTGAGGGATGAGACAAAACTTAGTAGGGTCCGCCTACTCCTCCACCACCTTAACTCTTGGGTTTTGCATTTTAGTGTACACAGTGATCTGATGGAGATGATCCATGACTCTCAAAAAAGCAAACTTCTCTTTTGAGTAATTATTTCTCTGTTATTCAGGTGCATGAAAAAATTATGCAATTATTATGCAAAATTAAAATGATTTTGCACCAGTATGCATGATTCTTGTTGATATGAAATGCTTAAAATGAGCTTCACAGAGCCCCAGCATGGCATATTATTACTGGCAGGAAGCAAGCCAAGGTTAACACCCTCACCATCTAGTCAAGTCTGACAGGCTTGTTGGCTCCATTGTCAAGGCATATGCCTACACAATTACAGCATGCGGTCTGCTTTAATGTCCCACAAAAAGAAAAGTACTGTAGCAGATAACTGCTCCTGGGATCCCTGCTGTCAGAGAAAGTAAGCAAGTTATAACTTCTCCATGGTCCTAGAGAGCATTTTCTATGGTGTCTATTGCTGCTTCACTCGGATGCTACATGTTTCCCTCTGATACGTGGTCCAGCTGACTTTTGACCCCATCTTAGGTCATGCCATATTGATTCCTGCATGAAGTTACTGTTGGGAAACAAGACTTTTTCTCCCTGCTGCAAAACTTACTACTACTCTTGATATGCTAACAGCTTCTAAATTACTGTTTGGAGGAGAATACCATTTCTTTTTGTGCAATACAGCGTGTCAGCCACTAAAGAAGGGCTTTTCATTAAGGTACTGAGCAGGCTCTTCTTAGTCTCCTTTCTCCCCTAATGCCACCGTCTCAACCATACCCCTTTGCACCCGTTACATTGTCAACTATTTACAACCACAGCCATCTTCATTGACCCGAGCAAGAACCTCTATCCTTCCTTCATCTTTCTGACATCCTATTACCTGAGAAAGTGACTTTTACCTCCATTGTATTGCCCATACCCCCCTTCCTACGTGCTATCTCTTCTTCAGTTTAACCCTTGAAAACTTCACTTCTAAAATTTTTAGAATTTTTTTAAAATTTTAAAAAAAATTTTAAAAATTTAAAATTTTTAGAATTTTAAAATTTAACATTTTAGAAGGTTTGCTTCTAAAACCCTAATTTGGATTGCTTTCCATTTAGTTTCCCCACAAGTATTGTCTTTTGCTTCTCCTCTAATTTACCTTTTGTACTACTTTGGGTTTTCTTTTGCCAGGAACTCCCGTTATGTCATTCTGTATATGTAATTCACAAATGATTCCCTATTCCCCGTGGAGAAAAATCCAAACTCCTCAGAAGAGTCCGGCCCTGCTTCCCCCTACTTTGCCCTGCACTACCTCCTTAGTTTTCTTTTTTTTTTTTTTTTTTTTAAAGATTTTATTTATTTATTTGACAGAGAGAAATCACAAGTAGATGGAGAGGCAGGCAGAGAGAGAGAGAGAGAGGGAAGCAGGCTCCCTGCTGAGCAGAGAGCCCAACGCGGGACTCGATCCCAGGACCCTGAGATCATGACCTGAGCCGAAGGCAGCGGCTTAACCCACTGAGCCACCCAGGCGCCCCCTCCTTAGTTTTCTAATAGACAGCACAACTTACCTGAATGAAGTGTGTTCTTGTGTTTCCCTATTTGGTCTTGCATTATTCCTTTGGCAGGAGCTACACTCTTTTTTCTTCTCAATTAGACAAATTCTTGTTGACACTAAGGTGTAATGCTCAAATTGTCTCATGTTTCTTCTCCGACCTGCCTGGACTAGATATTATCAGGTCTGCTTCCCTAGGGAGTACTCCAAGAGATCTGTATGCCGGAAGTGTGTTGAGAGCGTATTCTTAGTAGCAATTATCTGTGGGAGTAAAAAGGTGGGGAGGAAGCAGGATTGTCCAGAGAGGGAAGCCAAAGGTGCTGCAGTCACAACAAAGGCCTCTGACGATGTTATGGGAAACTCCTAGCTGGCATAACTCTTCAGAGTTGCCCTGAATGAAGGCAAGGGGACTGGACTTTCATGCCTCAGTGTTGGCATGTCACTGTATGTGCATTGTCCCAGAAGTGGTGTGACATGAGGCAAAGCCTGGGAAGGTCCTAGAGAGGGACTTTGCTGAGAGCTGTGGATAACTCATTCTTCAACAGCTGACAGAATGAGTATATCATCTTTAAAGAAGGTCTGAGGAGGTAGGCATGTAGGAACCCAGGGCATCCACTAGGACAGAAATATTCATACCTTCTACTCAGACCTTAATTATAGAACTTAGCATTTTGCACAGTGACTATTTATTTACATCTTCTTCTCACTGAACCAAGCTAATGTTTTTGAAGGGAGTGCATTTGGGGGTCAGGCTCATGGATCAGGGGAATATGGGATAGGCACCCTAGTGTAGTAATAAAAGTATATTGTATTAGGCTTTTCTCCATTCAATATAAAAATGTACCTACCTTGATATAACTGATGGATAGCATTGATTTGTCTATTAAGATCTTAGTTCTAAATGAGACTGACTCTGTTTCTCAATTAAAACTAACAAAGTTTTGGGGTGCCTGGGTGGCTCAGTGGGTTAAGCCACTGCCTTCAGCTCAGGTCATGATCTCAGGGTCCTGGTATCAAGTCCCGTATCGGGTTCTCTGCTCAGCAGGGAGCCTGCTTCTCTCTCTCTCTCTCTCTCTCTCTCTCTCTGCCTGCCTCTCCATCTGCGTGTGATATCTCTCTGTCAAATAAATAAATAAAATCTTAAAAAAAAAACTAACAAAGTTTTCAATAGGCAATATTTATTTTTCTCATTAATAAAGACCTTAGATTTTTTTTATAACATCAATAGCATATCATTGTACACTCATAAGAAAGAAAACCCTTGTCATATGAAAGTCCAGAGAAAATGAGTGGAAAATAATATTACATTAAAATTATTTACAAAAAGCTTAGCAATGCTCAGCTGCAAAGAGAACAAGTTTAATAATCCCTTAGTGTCTGGTGCATACTCAGATTCCTTCTTACTTGTAGAAGAAAATATTATTCTAAGATCAAAGATATATATTGAAACAAGAAAGCTGTGGCCTTTGAATATAGTTCATTTAGTTCTCATCATTAGATGATAAAATATAATGAGTTCATTGTTATAAATGAAACTATTCAGGAAATATAATAGAGTTTCATAACAATATATTTAGTATAGCATGCAATTACTCATTTATTGTTTATACTTTTCATCATGAGTCAGTTGATGGCAATATTAAAATTTCATCTTGAACACTGCCTGGCTTCTCTTTGTTTAACTTGTTAGATTCTAGATGTTTTATTCCTAATTATTACTTGTTTTGTTCTTTTGAATGCAAGAGCATAATAGAAAAAATAAACTTTTTCTCACTTGCCATTAAAGATACATTGAATTTTCATAGACATCGGGTACTACTGTTGATATAATTTACTTGAATTTCGGCAAAATGATGATGTAACTATGAGTTACTATTTCTGAGCCTGAAGCTCAGAAATGATTTTACAAACCAGGTAAAACCTGGGGCCATGAGAAACTGCAAAGAACAGGAAGTATTCTCTTCTCGAGCCTTCGGGGGTATTTGGCCATAATGACACCATGACACCTTGATTTTGGATTTCTGAGCTTTAGAACCATGAGAGGATATATATCCTAGAAAATTAATATGGATTTTGATGCTCTCTTGAATTATTATTTTTTAAAAAATATCGTTTATATGACCTCTCCATCTATATTTTAAGTATTTAAAGCTTAGAAACTTAAATCAGCTCAGTGTTGACAAAACTTGGGGCTGCTAGATCTGAGAGCCAGCATGCACTTGTGCTCATTCTAGCTCCCGGAGAACTGGAACAGGTCAGACAGGTTAAATGCATGGATGCACCGAAGCAACTAACACACCCACAAACTGTGATATTCCTCACTGCCCTGCCTTTTAACTCAGGAGGAAGGGTTCCATAGCTCAGAGGAGAACTCTTAGCTCATATTATTTTAGAGATGAGGACATTGCACCTCTAAGCTAAGACTTATCCCCAGTGACACATGAGTTAATTCTGGACCCAGATGCTCTGGTTCTTATGTTCTTCAGTTGGCTAGGAGGATAAATGGACCCTGACACAGAAACGTAACCATTAGTAACTCAGTCGAATGTAACTTTGCATCAGGAAGAGTATTTTTTTTTTAATTAAAGATTTTTATTTATTTGACAGACAGAGATCATAAGTAGGTAGAGAGGCAGGCAGAGAGAGAGAGATGGGGAAGTAGGCTCCCTGGCGAGCAGAGAGCCCGATGTGGGGCTCGATCCCAGGTCCCTGGGATCACGACCTAGGCAGAAAGCAGAAGCTTTAACCCACTGAGCCGCCAGGGCGCCCCAGGAAGAGAGTATTTGTGAAAGTATATTTGCATTTGTCTTAAAATATTTCCTCCTTCCATCCCTTATCATGTTAATTGTATATGACATTAGTTAGATTAGCCAAATATTTGTAGATCACTCTCTATGCACTCTACATTTTCATCTCTATTATCATCTTACATCATCATCATGATTTCAGATAGATTATGCCATTTGTCCAAGATAAGTGGCACTTGTTTTTTAGTTCCCAGTCCATTTTCTCAGTAGAATAGCAGCAAAACAGGGTAACCATGTAATTAATTGATAAATCTGGGCTATTTAAAGAGGGAAATGAGGCACTATTCATAGATATACTGAACAATAAGCATAAACCAAGATTGTTCTGGCACAATAGGACATAAAGTGCAAGGTAAGAAGAGTCTGGGAGTTTCCCGCCATGTTTCTCTGAATTGAATTTTGAACACAACAGCTAAAAGTACTCTTCCCAGTATATAATGTAGTTGTGCTTTAAGAAAGAAGTATCTCTCTAAGAAGTACATTGTTAAATTCAAAGCTGGGATACAGTGTATTCCAAGATAGAGCTGGTGCAAAGATTGTTAAGAATACTTTGAGTGTTTCTGAGAAATCAAACTTAGTGACAGTGTCACCTATAAATTTTGTTTAGTTCACCCAAGACGTGGTCCCCTCTTGTAACTCTTCATTTGGAGAAGTGCTCCCCTTCATGCACAGTTGGCCTCATTGTCTTATGTGCTTTTAAAATCCTTTAATCATACCTCCTTTCGGACACTTAATTTGTTACACTGTAAATTTTCACAGCTGTGTGTGTCCTTCTCCTTCAGTAGAAACACGTATATCTCCTCAGTTTGTGCATCTTTGGTACAGTGACAGTTGCTTAGCACAGGTAAAACAGGATGAGGGAAAATTCTTGTGGACAGCAGATGAGCATAAAGAATGGACGCTTATCTTTCTTGAAACAAATACCCATCAGAACCTAGAGCAGAGGGGGAGAGTGTGCCATGTTAGTAGTTTGAAAAGGCTTATAGAAACTCTGACATACTCTATTTTAATATTAGTGATATCAACAAACATAAAAACAACAAATGTAAAGTATTTATTATGTATCAGGTACTCTTTTTAAGATAACTTCACATCACTTGGACACTAAAAACTGTGACAATCTTATCATGACTTTACTGTTCCGTAATCTTCAGTAGCATTATTTTCCTATTACAGAAGACTCCTGCCCAGGAAGATAAAATTTGCAAATAACTGCATTGGTCATTACAGGAATTCCCAAGACCCATTACCTGTTCAGTAGAAAGCATCAACAATACACGACCTAAGACTCCTTGACCTTCACCTCAAAATAATCTCCTTACTGTTTCTACCAATCCCAAATTACTAGGATCTTAACCCAATCCTCATTAAGATGTGCACTGAAAAACCTGCTTTCAACCAGACTAAAATCTCAATAAACTGAACACTAGCACACTATCCCACAGTGTAGAGGTTTTGTTCTCTCAGCTTTGCCTTATCAAGATCTTATGAATAGGTTTGCTTTTCTGGGGACCTCTCAGCAAGCCCATTACATATAACTGATGCAGTCTTCACTGCAACTTTGTGATGTTTAGTGTACTCTTATTCCAATTTTGCAGAGGAGAAACTAAGCCCAAGGTTATACAGCGGGTTGATGGCTGAGTTGAGACCTAGGCTCTCTGACCCTACAGTCAGTCTATTTGCACTGTATTCCTGTGAGTCATTTAAAACCACTTTAATTGGCCTCATTTGGAAGAAATTTTAAAGCATCAGAATAAACAAAACTCTTATATTAAAAAATAAAGACAAATTTAGTAAAGGAACATTTCAAACATCGTATCATTTACGTAAGTTAATCATTCTTTTACTCATATGTTCGTATAGTTTTTCTCCATTTTAAGGGGCAGTGATAAGCATTCTGGTATTTTCAATGGTCATGATGCAGGAAAAGTGTCTTAACATCTGAAAATATTCTTGCCATTGAAAAAATAACCATTGTATTTATCACTCCTGAATGGCCAATATGTTTTTACATGAGTTTCAACTTGCATCTACTGTTCTAGGGAAAGGGAATTATCTGCTACTAATTTATTGATGGTATTTCTTTGGAATTAAAAGACAGTGGATAAATGAATAATATTTACCAAAAAAAAATCCTCTAAACGGGTTTCAATGGGAACTTTATCATAGGAAGGAGGAAATGGGAAAATAGATTTGGAAAGTGAATACTCAAGGCTAGACTTCTGCCCCCAAAATTGTTATAACTGAATTGAATAAAAAAGTTTATCTTCATGAAATGGAACAAACTTGAATGGTTTGCTAATATCATATATGACAGAACAAAGTCCTATATAATGTCAGTATGATAGAAGAATGTGGCAAAAATTTATAGAGATAAATAAAAACTCTGGTGTTCAGGTCTGAAAAACAAGTGTTAAATGCTTTCTAACAATTAAACCTAACTCAGAGTGATTTAGTCAGCTTTGTAATGTAGGAACACACCAACCTATCAGGTATTTAAACAGAACATAGATGACCCTATTTCGGGAATATTCTGTATGACAGTTAAATCAAATGATGTCTACATTCATGCTGCTGAGAGAACAAGATGGTTTGAAAGATCCAAGGCTTCCATTCAAGTTTTAGTCATGTGGGATGTTGCCATTCCTCATCTGATGTATCTATTAGTACATGTTTTTAGATACTGTCAGGAGTGTTTTACCTGCTTATATGCACATGCACATAATTTTGGTCATGGCCAGATGTCCAAAAGAGAAGGGAAGATGGAAAGCATTTATCATAGAGCTTGCTCTCTGCATCAAGGCTAGAAGAGGAAAGGAACATTTGTTTTAATTCTTGAATGTCTTTGGGAATCGATTCTGTCCCTCCTAAACTTCACGGTAGAATTGGATCATCTAAGTGAGACCAGGAGTTTAACCACTGGGCGTATGGCTAATTTACTGTGTACCCTGAGGTACAGCTTTCTGAGGACAGGAGATTTTATGTTTGACCTTCAGGAACAGTTTGTTCTGAGCAGTGACTGTAATAATAGTATCAAGGTTGCCAGTGACCAAAGGGGTCAAAGGGGATATATCCAGGGGATGCTGACAGTGACGTGGACCTGGACATGCTAAGATTCTAGCATTCTGCATCTCAGCTCTGCATTCAGCAATGACAGTATTGTCAAAGTAAGCCATGCTTACAGGACTTAGAGGGCATTAAGGAATGATGGCCAGAGCAAGGGCTATTTCCACTACAGAGCAACACTACTTTGGGGCCAAAGCTTCTTCATCCCTTGGCCACCAGAATGCTGGGCATCTGCCATGAAGCACTGAAAGGGCCTTTTTCTTCTTTTCTTAACTTGAAACTTTAAAAAAAAATTGGTAATCATTTTAAGAAACCAATTGTTGAACATAAGAGGCTGAAACAATTTCTTGGCTCTTTAAGAAGGAAGCATACATTGGCACTATATTTCTGTTTCTAAGTTCTTTATTATTATCATTAATATTCTTATTATTTTTATTGGTATACAGTACTGTGATTTTAAGATCTGCAGAGACTCTGTTACATTGTTACTACAATTAGGATGCTGAACAGTTCTGTCTTTCCCAAAGACCTTCAAGTTGCCCTTTGTGGTCAAATTCTTCCCCCATCCCTAACCTGTGCTGTTCCCTATCTCTATAATACTGCTTTTCCAGAAAGCTGGATAAATGGAGTCAGTCCTTTTTTCACTCAGCCTAATGCTTTTGAGATGCATCCCTGTTATTGTGTGTTGATATTCCCTTTCTTTTTATTGCTGGGTGGTATTTCCATTGTATGAATATACCATATTTTGTTTATCCACTTGCCCATTAAAGGTCATTTGGGTTATTCTTGTTTGGGACTACTGTGAATTGCTGCAGTTAACATTTGTATAGAGGTTTACTGTAAACATAAGTTTCCATTTTCCAGGGGAAATATTTAGCAATAAAATTGTTGGGACATGTAGTGTCTTTAACTTTGCACAAAATTTTTGTATTTAGAAATTAATATATATTATTACATATTTAAAAATCTATACATTAATTATATATATTATGTCATTTGCATATATAACTTTATATTATACATAATTTATAAAATTCTTATAAAATTTATCTATTAAGATACACAGTTGACCCTTGAGCAGTGTGGGGATTAGGAGCACTGACACACACCCCCTCCACAGTCAGATATCTGTATATACTTTTGCCTCTCCCAAAACATAATTGCTACTTGCTTCCCAATGACCTGAAGCCTACCAATAGCATGAACAGTTGATCAGGACCAGCTGAGCGGGCAGCCTGATGCGGGAGGAACCCTATCCCAGAACCCTGGGATCATGACCTGCGCTAAAGGCAGATCCTTAACCAACTGAGCCACCCAGACACTCTATCAACTTTTTCTTTGTAGATCATGTTGTTTTATGTCACATGTAAGAGCTTTTTGCCAAAGCTTAGGTCAGATTTTATCCTATGACTTCTTTCTACAGCTTTACTTTTTTGCATGTAGAGCTATGATCTATTTTGAATTAACTTTTCTATGTAGTGTGAAATTTGGATTCAAATTTATTTATTTATTTGTCATCTAGATGACCAATTATTCCATTTGTTGGAGGAAAAACAACACCCTCCCTGTACTGAATTACTTTTGAACCTTGTCAAAGAGCAATCAATCATATTTGTGTGGGTCTGTTTGTGGACTCTTTATTCTTTTCCATTGGTCTATGTGTTTCTCTCTTCAGTACCAGTGTCTTGACTTCTAAAGCTTTATATTAAAACCAGGTAGTATAAATCTTCCAATTTTATTGTCTTCAAAATTATTTTAATATTTTACTTTCATCAATTTTCCATAAAGACTTAGAATCAGATTGACTAAATGTGCAGAAAAATACTCCAGTGATTTTGCTTAGAATAACATTAAGGCTATAGATCAATTTGGGGAGAATTAACATGTTAACTGTGTGTGTCTTCTGGGGTACCTGAGTGGCTCAGTCAGTTGTGTCTGCCTTTGGCTTGGATTATGATCCCAGGGTCCTGGGACCCAGTCCTGTGTGGAGCTCCCTGCTCAGTAGAGAACCTGCTTCTTCTTTTCCCTCTGCTACTCCCCCTGCCTGTGTGCTCTCTTTCTCTGTCAAATAAATAAATAAAATCTTAAAGAAACAAAAACAAAAACAAAAATGTGTGTCTTCCAATTCAGGGAATTGGAAGTATGTCTTTCCCCTTATTTAGGTTCCCATTTATTAGAGTTTTTAGCAAATAGATCTTCTATATATTTTGTTAGACTTACACATGTTTCATTATTTTTGGTGCAAATATATACTAATGTATTGATATATCCTGGAAAGAGGGTGAACTCACTTACTAGTTCTAGGATATTTTGTCAAGATTCCCGGGATTTGTCACACAGATAATCATGTCTGTGAATATGAACAGTGTTGTTTCATGCTTTCCAATCTGCATGTCTTTTGTTTTTCTTTTCTTATTGCACTGGCTAGTACTTCCAGCACAATATTGAATTGATGTGGTGAGAATGAAAATCCTTCTTGGATATTCTCAACTTCCAAAGAAAACACATATTCAGTCTTTTAAAATTAACTATGTGGGTAAAAGTGTAGTTTCTTCTCTAACAGATTATCAGATAAAGGAATTTCCTTCTAATCCTAGTTTCTCAAAAAAAAAAAAAAATGGCATTCTAGGCTTCTTCTTGCACTGATTAATTTTACCCAGGATTATTTACTCAGGAAGGAGGGCATACTGAGAATATAGGGAAGTAGTTGTGATTATTGTTGAATTGTGTAGGATAAGGTCAGAATGTGATCATTAAGGTGCCAATATTGGGTGACATTGTTTTTATTCAAGACTGGTAGAACCAGATATTGCAACTACTCTGTGAAATGTACTTGGATAATGTCTGCAGACTGGACGGACATTGGATATAATGTTCTGTAAAAAGACTTTATATCATAAACTTGCTTAGTTAGAGCTCTATCCTCCCTTATATGAGAACTGGATAATCAGATAAATGGGATACAAAAACATTGTATAACTAGTTCATTTATACTACATGTCCTACATTCTTCCAAAAGCACTTAATTTGCTAGAAAGAAAATGTGTGTACATATTATAGCCCGAAATGTTGATTCATTAAATAATTGTACTTTATTCAATTAATGCTTCACTAATAATTTTTTTAAAAATAACAGTTGTCTAAGAGTTTGAACCTGATACACACCTCAGTTATCTCATTGCATTTCCCTCATACTTCTGTGGAAGAGTTATTCATTGATTTTCTGTTCTTCATGTCTGATAAAAGATTTGTATGAATTATTGTATCACATAAAACATAGCAAGGCAGATTGCATTGGCTGCTACCTTGTTCCTGAACATAATTTAAAGTACTGACATTGCTTTAAAACCTCTAAGTGTCTGCAGTTCTCATTATATTAGAAATCATTTCTTCCATTTGCAGCTTCAAAATAAGGGAGATTAGCCAACAATATATCCATAGTGATATTGCCCAAAAAATACCTTTGGGGAGTCAGGGCTTAGACATTTATTTCTGTGACCTCATGTAAGGAAGATCTCTGCCTGGAAAACCAATATTTGATCTCCCAGTAGCTGGTGTGAGGCCTACAGTTTTCAGGTTTTCTGGTGGCATCTTCAAATTTTATAGCTGACTTTGTAAAACATGCAATATAAATTGCAATGTCATGAGGAATCTCTTTTTAATGCCTTTATTAGCTATTTCTCCCTGAAGCAATTCTTGGAAGAGCACATTTTAAAAATTAAACAAATCTGAAGAGGGTTTAAGAAAATGTATGGGTTGGCATAATTACAAATCTGGAGCAAAGACTATTCATATACTCATTTTCTTGTGTGTGAAATTTATTCATTGGGTTTCACAGTGATATTTCGTATTCTGGGACTGCACATCTCTAGCCAAATCTTTGCATTCAGTTTACTTCTCTTCTTTCCATCTGTAATGGTAGATTACTATACTGAGATTTTAGTCATACAAATTCAGAATAAAGTCATTCATTGTATGTGATTAAAATTTTTAATCCAACTCACTTGTTTTGGGAGAGTTATAGTAAAATATCAATTAATAGTGCTTCAACATCTTTGTACTTCTGTCTTTTCATATGTCAGAAGAATAAATAATTAACTACCTTTCTTATCTGTAGTGTTTTTTATGTTGCGAGAATTCACACAAGCATACATACACAAGTATAAAGATGTCTAAGTTCTATAATTTTCTGTGTGAAAACTGACAGTCTGACAGTGTAAAGAAGACAGGCTTTGGATTCTAATGGATCTATGTTTAAAAACTAGTTTTTAAGTAGTTATGCAACCTGGAAAAATTTAACTTTTTTGTCCTTTGGCCCTCTTAGTGTAAAATAATAACATCTCCCTTTCAGAAATATTGTATTAAACTTGATGAGTTATAGAAAATTGTGAAAATGATTAGACACAAGATGCTCAATAAATGGTAGCTGCTGTCACTACTGTTACTGTTGTTGATTTTACTGGCATTCTTCAGTGAATGGTGACTTGATTTTCTCTCTATCATTGAGCCTATTAAGACTCCAGTGCTAAGTTTCAGCCTTTAAGACCCATATTATCATTTTGCAGCACTTACAACAAGCTAAGGAATACAAGGATACAAATGAAGCCTTATCAGCCCATCTGCTTACAGGTTGCTCCAGATAAGGTCTCCCCTCTGGTTGCAGTTACATTTCCTCCTTCCATGTGACCCTGTAGCAATCTTTGGTTATTCCAAATAGCAACAGATATAACTGAGTAACAGAGCTAACTTTAGAGTAAGCTTATCTTTAGAGCCGGAAGAAAGGAAAAGATGATAAGGAAGAAAAAACATGGTTTGAAAATGGGATAGGTATGATCATAAAGCCTTAACACTAAGGGTTTTTTTTTTTTTTTTTTTTTTTTTTTTTGTAATTATGGATGGTTGTCTCCTGCTGTGATCACCATCTCCTACTTCTGCAACTTGCTGGTCAGCTACTCTGGTAACTCTTCTAGTTCATCATGACCACTGATTAACTCCACCTTCTTTCTTTATATTTCCCTCTTATCTTCACTGTGCTTACCTTGCAGTTTTGAATCTATGGCTCAACACTTTTATATCTCTCTTAGAGGTCTAAATTCCCCCGTTACTCAGTATTTTTAACACTTCCATCTTATAATATACCAAGTACATCACTTTTCTTTGCCTCCATCACTGCAGCAGATGAATGGTGCTGAAGAAATGTACTATGAAGGGGAGCAGAATATACCACCCCAAAATATGCTTCTGGAATGAGGACGATTTTAAGCTGAGTATTTTTAAGGAAAGGCAGACCAAGGAAAACTGAAAATCAGTATGTTACCCTTTTGTAAGAAAATTTACATTTATAAGGACAATCTCCATTTGTAAAGGTGTTACCCTCTCTGTTCTAGGAGGAAAAAGAGGACTCTAAATCTCCAGAAACTTCTGTCAATGGAGATGGCAACAGTTTAAATCTATATAACAATAATACCTTTGTTTATGTGCTTTCCTGGTAACCTCCTATAACTGGCCTTCTCATTGTTCCCAAACATCTTTTGTCCTTACCTGGAGATGTTATTTAAAGTGGTAGCTTGGGGGCGCCTGGGTGGCTCAGTGGGTTAAAGCCTCTGCCTTCAGCTCAGGTCATGATCTCAGGGTCCTGGGGCTCTCTGCTCAGTGGGGAGCCTACTTCCTCGTCTCTCTCTGCCTGCCTCTCTGCTTACTTGTGAGTTCTGTCTGTCAGATAAATAAATAATATCTTTAAAAAAAATAAATAAAGTGGTAGCTTGGACCATTTTGGGGAGTTACTCAGTTTTCTTGGGTAAATTCCTAGAAGGTATTCATGTTTTTAAATTTCCATTTACTTTTCTTTTGTTAATCTTTTATTACAGGGTTGTCTCAGCCAAGCACCCAGAACGTAGAAAAGCAAATTATTTTTCCTCCTCCACAACTATCAGGAAAACCAGCACTATGAATTAAAAATGACTGCACTCTGTGGGACCTCAACATTGCATAAAATTCTTCCTATGTTTTCCCATGATAACTATTTGAATTCTATTTGATTCTACTCAAATTTCTGACCTATCACTTCATCCAATTCTGGATATGGGATGTTACCTTTCTTTGACCAAATTAGATAGAAGTCTTGAAACAATGAATTACTGAAATTCCTGAAGCCAAACCAGGTACATGTTTTCATCTGCTTTGATTCTCTTAATTCCTGCTTGTTTCTTTCCATTTCAGGAACCCACGCTATTACGTATCTTCAATCTCTACCTCTCTATTGGATCTTTCTCATTATCATTTATATATGCTGAAGGGTCTTCTATCTTTAATATTATAAAAACAATTTCTTTGAGCTAGCTTCTTTATCTCTCTTCCTTCACAACCAGAGTAATCAATACTGTATAAACTGAGCTCATTTCTCATTTCTTCAATCTATTCCTTCTGATTTCTGACCCAGAAACTTCATAGAAATAGAAATGGGTAGGATCAATTATGATTTCCATATTGTTAAACTTGTTTGGGTATTTTTCAGGCTCCCATCTAATAGAACTCCTAGAAGAAATAAACAATATTGAAACCATTTCTGTTATTGAACACTATTTTTCATTTCCATGACACCAAATTCTCTTTGCTACTTTTTTCTCCCTTGACTATTCCTTTTCATTGTCTTTTACTAGATTATTGTGCCTATCCAGACCACCCTAACTTTCTTCAGGTCTTTGGCTGTTCCATGCTTTTTCCCATTTCAGGGCTTTGAATAAACTGATCTGTCTGGAAAGGCCTCTTTCTCCTTTACCTGGGTAACTCTTACTTATGCTTCAGATCTCAACTCAACTGATTTCCCCAGAACGGTCTCCATCAACACCACCCCAAATCATATATTCCTATAACAATTCCCAAACTAAATTTGTCTTTTTAATACTTCGATACAAGCTTATCTTTTTCCTTTAAAGTGTAGGGAGGCAAAAAAAAAACAACAACAAAACTTTCCCTATACCCTTCATGGTTCTTTGATCCAATAATCAAATTAACATAAAAATATTTGACCCATATGACAAGCTGGGAGATTGAAGCTTATACGCCATTTTAAGCTAAGGAATGAGATGGTCCTGGGACTTCAGAGGTTAGTTGGGCAATTCACAGAATGATAAGAAGAGCAGATGTTTGGTAGTTAGATATTTTTCCTGCCATAAAGATTTTTTTTAAATTATTATCTCTTTTGGGGTCAGGCCATCTTCTAAATTCTTTTAGGTAGTTTAAGAGGGGAGTAGATAAAAGCTTTTCTTGAATGCATTGGGTCTTGATTGCCTTCAGTTCAAAACACTGCATATGCAGGGGCACCTGGGTGGCTCAGTTGGTTAAGTAACTGACTCCTGGTTTCGGCTCAGGTCATGATCTCATGCGTCATGAGATTGAGTCCTGCATCGTGCTCCATGCTCAGTGGATCATGTTTCTGTCCCTCCAACCCCCACCCCTCAACATGTGCTATCACTGTCTCACTCTCAAATAATAAATCAGTCCTTAAAAAAAGTAGTCCACATGCCAAAGTGTTACATTTTGGGGAGGTTTTTTTCCTGAGCCAATTCAGTAGCATTAATACAGAATTTTCTGTTTTCACCATTGTTTGGAAAATGTCCGTCTTCCACTAAATCATAAGCTGTAAGAATGCAGCAACTATATCTTCTTTGCTGACCATTTGTTTTTGCCGAGCATTAGTAGATAATAGGTGATCAATCAAATGTGGCATTGTGTCTTTAATCATCTACCTTCTAGCTACAGGAGACGACCCAGAGGAAAATGCCTCACTTTCCCATCTTTACATTTTTTTCAAGTTTTAAAAGATTTTTTGCTTTTATTTCAGTCTTCTCAGTAGCTCTGTAATGTAGGTATTCTTACCCCAATTTATCACATGAGGAAATTGCAAAGGAGAGAGGATGTGACTTACAGTCACACACTAGTAACTGGTGAAAATGAGATTTAATTTTAACCTCTTCTTTAACCCTCTACTAAGGTGTAATTTACAGACCATGAAGTTCTTCCACTAAAGTGTATAATTAGTTTTTAGTGTATTTACAGAATTATGCAACCATACTATATTCTAATTTTAGAACATTTTACCGAATGCAAAAAAGAAACCTTGTACCTTTTAATAATTATTATCCATCTCTTCCTCTGTTTCCTTAATTTGCAGTCACAGGCCAACAATAATTTAATTTCTGTCTCTATGGATTTACCTAATTCTGGTCATCTCATAGAGGTAAATATCATACAATAGGTGATTTTTGAGGCTGGTTTCTTTTACTGCTTTCATAACCAGCATAGTGATTTTCAGGCTTATTCACACAGTGCTACATATTAGCACTTGATTCTTTCTTATAGCGTAGTTATATTCCATTGTATAGATATATTCCATTTATCCATTTATCAGTTGATCAGCATTTTAGTTTTTTCTACTTTTTAGCTATTATAAATAATACTTCTATGAACATTCTTGTGCAGCTTTTGGGTGGACTTGTGTTTTCCCTTCTGTTGGCTACCTACCTAGGAGCAGAACTGCTGGATCATATGTAATTCTGTATTTAGCCTTTTGGGGAATGAATTGTTTTCCAAAATGGCTATACCATCTTACATTCCCACCAGCAATATATAAGGATTCTAATTTCACTACAAGTTTAGTGGTACTTATTACTGCTTTTTATTATAAATTTCAGCCATTTTTGCAAATGTGAAGTGGTATCATGTATGGTCTTCAGTTACATTTCCCAAATAGCTAATAACATGGAGTATATTTTAATGTGTTTATTAGCCATTTATATATATTTGGGGAAATGTCCATATAAGCCCTTTGGTCATTTTAAAATTGTGTTCTTTATCCTTTTGTTGTTGAGGTTGTTTTTTTTTTAATTTTTTTAAAAGATTTTATTTATTCACTTGACAGAGATCACAAGTAGGCAGAGAGGCAGACAGAGATAGAAAGAGGAGGAAGCAGACTTCCTGCTGAGCAGAGAGCCCGATGCAGGGCTCAATCCCAGGAACCTAAGATCATGACCCAAGCCGAAGGCAGAGGCTTAAATCACTAAAGACACCCAGGCGCCCCTTGTTGTTGAGTTTTATGAATTCTTTATAAATTCTAAATTTAAGTTCTTTTCTCCAAGTCTGTGGGTTGTCTTTTCACTTTCTTGATGGTTTCCTTTGAAATATAAATCGTTTTTAATTTTGGTGAAATACGACATATCAATCTTCTCCTTAATTGCTTGTGCTAAGAAATCATTGCCTGACTCAACCCAAGGTCATAAAAGATTTACTCTTGTGTTTTTGTTTGTTTGTTTGCGTTTTTTTTTGTTTGACTTTTGGTAAGAATTTTATAGGTTTAGCTCTTACATTTAACTGTGATATATCTTAAGTTAATTCCTATGCATGGCTCAAGGAAAGGGGCAACATCTTCTTCTTGGTCTGTTTTTCTTTCTGTATATGAATACTCAGTTGTCCCAGAACCATTTATTGAAAAGACTATTCTTTACTCAATGAATTATTTTGTCTCCTCTCAACGTTATTCTGAGCCTGTGTCTATTCTTATGTTGCTAATACACTGTGCTGATTATTGTGCCTTGTAGTAGGTTTTCAAAACAGGAAATCTGAGTGTATTTACTTTGTTGTATTTTGGCTATTCTCAGTCCTTTGGATTTCTTTATGCATTTTAGGATTAGCTTGTCAGTATCTGCAAAAACTGAAAAAAAAAAAAAGCTGGCTGGTGTTTGACACAAATTGTGTTTGATCTGTAGAATGATATGGAGAATATTAACAGCTTAACAAGTCAATATCATTATTACAACACCTGTAATCACAAGTTTTCTTTCTGCTTACCTTTTAAAATTTCTTTCAATGATGTTTTATAATTTTCAATGTGTAATTCCTATACTTTAAAAAAAATCTATTCCTAAATATTTTATTCTCTTTCATGCTAATGTAAATAGATTTTTATTGCCAGTGTACAGAAATACAATTTGTTTTTGTCTATTGATCTTGTATCATGCAACCATACTGAACTTGTTTATTCTAATAACCATAAGTTCTAATGCTTTTTGGGAAGATATTTTAGAATTTTCTAGGTACTATATCATGTCATTTGCAAACAGACTTCTTCCTTTCCAACCTAGGTGTCTCTTCTTTCATTTTTTTACAAATCATCCTGGCTAGAATCTCAAGTACAATATGGTATATAAGCAGCAGAAGTAGATCTTTCATCAGATGGAGGAGGTTTCCTTTCCTCCCCTTTTGGAGTAAAGAATTTTTATCATGAAGAATTTTAAATTTTTTCAGATACTTTTTCTGCATCATGGAAATGATAATTTGATTTTTGTTCTTATAATAGTGCATGATATGAATGGATTTCTGCATTTGGATACAATTTTTATTGCCCTCATTTCCTACTGGAATATTCCTTACTCTAGTTCCGGCTACTTCATTCACTTCATCAAATGAAATTTTATCCACCTTCCAGCCACGTCTTTAATTCACCCTCTTTCAAGAATCTCTACCACAGAATAGTTTGTATTATCCATGTGACTGATGATTTCTATTTCATCTTACTCATTTGGGTATCAGTTTTATACACTTCAAATTACATAATTACATGCATATGTGCTATAAAATAATTGTTCTTAGAGGCAGAAAACACACCTGTTTATGTATTACACCGTAGTTTCCAGTGAAATGGTATATACAGAATATAACAGAAAAATTGTTCAATAAATGCTTGTTGAATTACCAAGAGTTTCCAGTTTTATTGAGGCCAGTCTTCTAATAACTGTGGCATTGAAAAAATTAATGTAATCATCTTACACTCAAAACATGCTAAATTCAAATTAACAAGCAGATTTCCATTTTCATTGTCTTGTCATTTACTTGAGCTTTTTGTCTTCTTGATGTAAAGTTATGGCAGATATTTCAATATGTGGATGAACATTTCTAGAGCATCTGAACAGAAAATCCATTTAGAAAAATGTATCCAAGTGGAAAGAGGCATTTTCAGTTTTAACTCAAAAAGTTCTAAGTGTTGAACAATGCTCACATGACATATACTCAATCTTCAGCTTTCAAATGTTAAAGACAGTTTTACAACACTAAATTTAGCAGCTTAAAAAAAAAAAAAAGTCAAACAAAACGTATCTGTCAAGCTCATGTACTTTTTGTATATGCTCAAAATCTAGTCCCCTTCTAACTTATTTTTTGAGTTCCTACAATCCCAAAATTGCTTAGGATCAGTAAAAGTTTCCCATCAACTGTGTTCTATTTTTCAGGTTCAAGTGCAAATTATTTTATATTCATTCCGTGGTGGGGGTTTATGGTTAAGTCCTGCGTAAAGACTGTAATGCAGTGGCCAGAGGAAATATAGCCCTGGCTTGGCTGTGGCCCCAGTGATAAGCTCTCAGCACATGACTTCTGCTTTTTGCAGCACATTAGGCAAGGTGAAGATAAAAGATTCAGGGTGCAAGTCTTGTTATGGGTAGAATCATTTTATAAAGAACTATTTTATTCATTTTGTAGTCTCTGAATTCAGATGTTCACAGCCATTAATTAAGAGACATTTCAGGAGAAGCCATTGCCTTGGATAGTATTAACCATAGCCCATTCATTTTTCCTCTGTAGGTTTACTAAAGACCAATTTAAAAATTCAAAACAGATACAGTATTGTTTTCTTAAAAGAGTTGTTTTGATTTTCTCTTACATAAGGCACGGATTAGACTGGATGAAGGAAAGTTTTCCACCAAGTGACTGTCAGACTCTGGAAAAGTCATTTTTCCACTTCTGTTAAATTTACTCATTGGTAGAATTAGAGTTTGACTATATGATTTCTAAGGTGACTGCTATCTCTCAAATTCTATAATTCTACCTGTGCTTTTCATTCCTTCTCCTGCCAGTGTATCAGGGCTTGTCAGTACTTATTCAAAGTGTGCTTGTTGTAGTGTTCTGAACACACCAGGTTACTTGGAACCTGGAAAAGTAAACAGGAACTTAGGAGAACTTTCACTGTTTTCTTTCTGGAAAGCACATTTAAAGTAAATTATCTGGACACAAAACTATTCAGTTATGTGACTGAAAATTAGCAAATGCCCTTTTCCACTGGTTTAGACAGCATAAACTTGTGGTATTGATAGGCTTTGACTCATATGTTAGTTAAGTGGTATATTTCCCAAAACATGTTCCAAAGAACACTACTGTTCCTCAGAATGTTTCTAAATATTTTCTTTGGGGTACAAGAAAATTCCGTGGCCAAATAACCACTGGAAACTCTTTATACTATATATAAACTCTTTAAACTATCCCAGTATTTGGATATTTACAAGTGGATATTAACTAACTAAAGGTTCTGAGAAGTGCTACAGTTAAGAAACCGCACATTCTCAAATTACAAGACTATGGTAACTTTTTTCCATGGAGCACTTGGAGGTTTTAGGAATGTAGATTCACAAATGCTAATTTTAAGAATTTTTCTTTTCACTTGTTAAATTCTCCAGAGACCTCAAGGATTAAAATAGTTAAACTACCTTTCCAGCTACTATTGTTCTTGCATTTTTTTTTCTTATTATATGTCATCTTATTATTTGAGGCTCAATTGTTGTGAATATATTTTTCTGGTAATTTTTTTCTACAAATTTTGGGTATGTTATCAAGTGACCAGTGAAAACTCAAGAGTGACAAACTTTTTCTTAGAATGGGAAATGATTTCTATTTCTATTTCTATATCTATCTATCATCTATCTATCTATATATTTATCTTTGAGCAGGAGAAGGGGGCAGGGAGGGGAAGGGGAAGGCACAAGTGCAGGTACACTTACTGCGAATGGAAAAGCTTGAGGAGAGGATCAAGGAAAAAGGCACTAAAATAAGATTGGATATGCGCTCTGGATTCTATGCAGTCAAAACTCCAAATATTAGGAAGTAAATTTTGGTAAATCTAAATGATTTTTTATCTGACAGTTCCCTTCAAACTCCTATATTGGCTACAGCTTGCCTCTCTGTGCTCGGATGCTTTTATTGACTTTTCTATTCGGTGCCTTGTGATGCAGTACCAAAGTGATTGGATCAGTATATTTTCCCTTGGGGATTATTGTTGGAATCTTGGAAATCTTACAGATGCATTTATTACATTTCCAAAATTTTACTGCTTACTTAACCAACCAGGGTTTTGTTGCTTTATGTAGTGCAGTTTGGGGGAAGGAAATAATTTACTGGAGCTAATACAGATAGTTTGAAAGTTATATCATAGTTTCTGTTAATGGAGCTTATAACCCTAGAGAAAAACGTACTATTAAAACAGTTTGGGCGAGCTTGCAAGACTGCAATAATGAGTTCTGAGGCTATGGTGGTGGTAGTTATTTTTCTTCTCTCTAAATCATATAATTCTTCATCTTTCCTTGCTTTCTTTAAGTTAATGTTGCCAATTTACACTGCCACCACACAAAACCTTTTATTCTTTAAAAAAACAAACAAAAATCATTCTGTTATTTTTTTATGTGTAATTTGTGAGTTGACTCATTTAATAACTGACAGACAAGAAGTCATGTCTAACACATTTAAAAACCATACAATCATTATTTTTAGGAACAATGTGAAATTTCATTTATACGTTAATATGAAATTAAACGGTGCTTTCGGAGATCACATAGCTTTTACTTCTATCCTTTTCTCCCTTTCCTCATCTTAGTCTAATCCCAAGACTTTACTTATGCTTTTTCTATACCCTGACCAATTCTTTAACAAATCATTGAACATATAGCAACTGCTATCCATTATGAAGGATCCTGTGTACAGGGGAATAATATTTAATAAGAAGCAGGTAAAATATGAGATTTAATACTTTTATCTGAATGAAATTCAAACTCAGTCAAAACTATTGTACAACCATGTTTAATTTTCACTAAACTCTTTATTAAAAAACTTTATTGATGTATGAGTGACATACAAATAGCTATACATATTTAATATATGCAACTTGGAGATAAGTATGTATCCATGAAACTGTCACCACAATCTTTGCCATAAATGTATTCATCACTCCAAATAAGTTGCTTCTTGTCCTGCTTAGTATTATTTGAGTGCCTATGGATGAGAGAAAGAACATTTTATGTAAGACTTAATCTCTTAGCAAGTTTTTCTGAGGTATAATTAACATAAATGTTAGTTTCAGGTGTACAAAATATTGACTTGGAAATTCTATACTAAATCCTTACTACAGTAAGTGCAGCACCATCTACAATTGACAATGTTCCTTATGCTTTACTTTTTTGACTTATTTTTAACCGAAAGCTTGTACCTCTTAATTACCTTTATTTTGCCTTTCCCTACCATGCGCCCCTCTCTGGTGGCAACCACCTGTTTGTTCTCGGTATTTAAGAGTCTGGTTGTGCTTACTTGTATTGTTTTTTGGATTCCACATGTAAATGAAATCGTATGGTCATGCTTTTCAGTGGCTGAGTTATAACCCGTTGTGCATATATCCCACATCTTCTTTATCTACTCTTCTGTCAATGGATACTCGGGTTGCTTCCATATTGTAGATAGTGTAAATGATGCTATAATAAAAGTAGGCATACATACATACATCTTTTTGAGATAGTATTTCCCTTTTTGTTGGATAAATGCACATTAGTGGAATTACTGGATTATATGGTATTTCTGTTTTTAGTTTTTTGAGGGCCCTCTACACTGTTTTTAATAGTTGTTGTACCTATTTACATTCCCACCAAGAGTCCACTAGCATTTACTTTTCTTCAGATTGTCAACAACACTTGTTGTTTCTAAATTTTTTTTTTTAATTTATTTAACAAACAGAGATCACAAATAGGCGGAGAGGCAGGCAGAGAGAGCGGGGGAAGCAGGCTCCCTGCTCATCAGAGAGCCCGATGCGGGACTCGATCTCAGGACCCTGGGACCATGACCTGAGCCGAAGGCAGAGGCTTAACCCACTGAGCCACCCAGGCGCCCCACACTTGTTGTTTCTTGTGCTTTCTGAGAGGTATAGGTGTTAGATTGATAGCTCATTATAGTTTTGATTTACATTTCCTTGATGACTAGTGATGTTGAGAAAAGATACGTCTGCTCTCCATCTGCATGTCTTCTTTGAAAAATGTCTATTCAGGTGCTCTTCCCATTTTTAAGTCAGATTGCTTTTTGACTTTGTGTTGAGTTCTTTATATATTTTGGCTATTAACCCCTTATCAGATGGATCACTTTGCAAATACCTTCTCCCATTCAGTAGGTTGTCCTTTTGTTTTGTTGATGGGTTCCTTTGCAGTGCAAAGGCTTTTTTATTTTCATATAGTCCTGATAGTTTAATTTTGCTTTAGTTTTCCTTGCCAGAGGAGATATATTTGGAAAAATGTTACTATAGCTGATGTCCAAGAGGCTGTTGTATATTACTCCTTCTAGAAATTTTGTGGTTTCAAGTCTCACATGTAGGTCTTTCATGTATTTTGAGTTTATTTTTGTGCATGGTATGAGAAAGAGGTCCAGTTTCATTCTTTTGCATGTAGCTTCTGCCTATAGCTCTTTTGTTCTTTTGCAAGTAGATTTATTATTTCCTTCCATCTACTAGCTTTGGGTTTTGTTTATTCTTCTTTTTCTAGCTCCTTTAGGTGTAAGATTATGTTGTTTATTTGAGATTATTCTTCTTTCTTTTTTTTTTTTTACAAGATTTTATTTATTTATCTGACAGAGAGAGAGATCACAAGTAGGCAGAGAGGCAGGCAAAGAGGGAGAGAGGAGGAAGCAGGCTCCCTGCTGAGCAGAGAGCCTGATGCGGCGTTCAATCCCAGAACCCTGAGATCATGACCTGAGCTGAAGGCAGAGGCTTAACCCACTGAGCCACCCAAGCGCCCCAAGAGGATTATTATTTCTTGAGGTGGGCCTGTATAGCTATAAATTTCCCTCCTAGAAATACTTTTGCTATGTTTGTAATATTTGGGGCCATTGTGTTTTTCATTTATTTCCATGTATTTTTAAAATTTCCTATTTGATTTCCTGGTTAGCCCATTCACTGTTGAGTAGCATGTTGTGTAGCTTCCATATATTTGTTTTTTCCAGAGGTTTTCTTATAATTGACTTTTGGTTTCAAAAATTGCTAAGAGATTAAGTGATCAGAAAAGATACTTGATATAATTTCAATTTTCTTAAATTTATTGAGGCTCGTTTGTAGCCTAACCTGATGTATTCCAGAGGATCTTCTATGTGCCCTTGAAAAGAGTATGAATTCTGTTGTGTCTTGGTGGCATGTTCTGTATATTCACGTCAGGTCAATCTAGTATAATGTGTTGCTGAAAGCTACTAATTCCTTGTTGATTTTCCATCTAGATGATCTTTCAGTTGATGTAAGTAGTGTGTTAAAAGTCTCATACCATTATAGTATTACTGTCAATTTTTCCTTTTATGTCTGTTAATACTTGATTTCTGTATTTAGGTGCTCCTGTTTTGGGTGTGTAGATCTTTACAATCACTATACCATATTGCTGGTTTGATTCCTTTATTATTATGTAGTGCCATCTTTGGATCTTGCTACAGTTTTTAAAAATATTGCTACCCTGGCTTTTTTTTTTTTTTTTTTTTCTCTCGCTTGCATTTGCATGGTGTATGTTTTTCCATACCTTCACTTTGTCTGTATGTGTCTTAGTTCTGAAGTAAGTCTCTTGCAGGCAGAATATAGACGGGTCTTTTTTTTTTTAAACCCATTCACTCACCCTATGTCTTTGGATGGGAGTATTTAGTCCATTTAAAGTAATTACTGATAGGTATGTTCTTATTGCCATTTTGTTTCTTTCTTTCTGTTTCTGGGTTTTTTTTTTTTTTTTTTAAGAATTTATTTGTTCATTTGACACACAGAGATCACAAGGAAGCAGAGAGGCAGGCAGAGAGAGGAGGAAGCAGGCTCCCTGCTGAACAGGGAGCCCAATGTGGGGCTCGATCCCAGGACTCCAGGGTCATGATCCAAGCTGAAGGCAGAGGATTTAACGCACGGAGGAGCCACCCAGGTGCTCCTCTTTCTGGTTATTTTGTAGTTCTTTTCTCTTCCTTTCTTTGTTTGCTGTCATCCCTTTAGTTTGATAGCTTTCTTAACTTTATACTGGACTTCTTTATTTTCTGTGTCTCTATTATAGGTTTTTGATTTGTAGTTACCATTGGGTTCATATGTAACATTTTAAATTAAAAAAATATTTTACTTATTTATTTGGGAGCGAGAGAGAGAACAGACAGAGGGAGGAGCAGAGGGAGAGGGAGAAGCTGGCTCTCTGCTGTGCAAGGAGCCCAATGTGGGGCTTGATCCCAGAACCCTGCAATCATGACCTAAGCTGAAGGCAGATGCTTAAATGACAGAGCCACACAGGCGCCCCTTCACATGTAACCACTTTTGTATATAGCAGTCCATATTAAGTTAATGGTTCCTTAAGCTTGAATACATTTTAAAAGCACTAAAGTTTTACATCCACACCACCATTTTATATGTATCATGTCATATTTTACAGCTTTTTAAATTTTGTACATTCTTTGACTAGTTTTTGTAGATATAATTACTATAATACTATATAAATACTATAATACTATATATAATATATATAAAATACTATAATATATAAGTACTATAATAATTTTACTACTTTTGTATTAATCCCCATACCAGCATTATCAGTGATTAATCTACTACTTTTCCTAAGTGTTGTGCTTTTACCTGTGAAATTTTTTCCTTTTATAATTTTTTTTTCTAGTTGTGGCCCTTAACACTCAAAGAATTCCCTTTAACATTTATTATAAGCCTGTTTTAGCATTGTTGAATTCCTTTAACTTTTGCTTGTCTGGGAAACTATCTTCCCTTCAATTCAGAATGATAACCTTGCTGGCTAGAGTATTTTTGGCCATAGGTGTTTTCCTTTTAGTACTTTGAATATATAATGCCACTCCCTCTGGTGTCCATAGTTTTCTTCTGGGAAAATCAGCTGATAGTCTTATGAAATTTTCATTATATGTAAATATTTTCATTTCTCTTGCTACTTCAAAAATTCTGTATCATAACTTTTGCCATTTTAATTATGTGTCTTAATGTAGACCTCCTTGGGTTAATCTTGTGAGGGGTCCTCTGTGATTTTTGGACCTAGATATCTGTTTCTCTGATTAGGGAAATTTTCAGCTATTATTTTTCAAAAACTTTTCCACTTCCTTTTCTCTCTCTTCTCCTTTTGGGATCCTTATAATGCTATTACACTTGATGATGTTGCCAAGTTCCCTTAACCTATTCTCATTTTATTACTCTTTTTGCTTTTTGCTTCGCAGCTTAGTTGCTTTCCATTTCTCTCTCTTCCGATCACCGATCCATTCTTTTGCTGTTGATTCCCTCTGGTGTATTTTTTATTTCAGTTATTGAATTCTTCATCTCTGACTGGTTCTTTTTTATCTTTCTAGGTTCATCTACACTTTTCTCATGTGCAGCTCATAACTTTATGACTATTACTTTGAAGTATTTATCAGGCATATTGCTTATGACCATTTCATTTAGGGTTTTACAGTGATTTTTGTCTTGTTCTTTCATTTGGGACATATGCCTCTGTCTTCTTATTCTGCCAACTCTCTGTTTTCATGTATTAGGGAGGTCAGCTTTTTCTCCTAGCCTTGAAAGTAAAAGCCTTGGATAGAAGAGATCCTGCAGTGCTCTATAGCACAATCCCTCCATGGTCATAAGATCCAGGTACTCCAGGGGTGTCTCCTCTGTGGGCCAAGTGTACCCCACTCCTGTGGCTGAGCTCCCTTTGCTTTCAGCCTAGCCAGCTGTAGGGATTCACTTTGCTTCCTGTGGGCACGCTCAGCAGAACAACACTCAGCATTGTTCTCTGTACTGTTGAGAGGCCTGTATGAGGCCACTGGGAGCTCCTGAGGGAGTAGAGCCTGGAGTCAGGCTAGTTGTATGCATTTAGCCTCTCCTATTGTTGTGGGCTCACAAAAGGGCAAGGCTTGCTCCCTATTTGGTCAGCTAAATGGCTGGGCTTGCTATACCTTTGGGCATGCTGGTGAGTGGGTTTATCTTCCTCCTTCCCCAGGGCAGGAATCACTTTGTAATGGTGCTGGTTCCTACTGTGGCTGCCTGTAGAATGGGACAGGACCAGATCTATTTGGGAGGAACACTTGTTTAGGCGGGTGGGTCTACACGGGTACCCTGGTATATGTTAGCACTAGCTCCCAGAAGCATCCAGCTGTCTTGGCCTGGGGAAGGAAAGAATATCTGCTAGTACTTTTATTCTTGGAAAAATCTTCATGTATATCTCAGGCACTTTTTAAACTGCTGCTTTTCAGGGCACCTGGGTGGCTCAGTGGGTTAAAGCCTCTGCCTTTGGCTCAGGTCATGATCCCAGGGTCCTGGGATCAAGCCCTTCATCAGGTTCTCTATTCAGCAGGGAGTCTGCTTCCCTTCCTCTCTCTCTGCCTACTTGTGCTCTCTGTCAAATAAAGAAATAATATCTTAAAAACAACAACAAAAAAAAACCTGTTGCTTTTCTCCTGACTTATTTATTACGCTGGCTCTTTACGGTTAGGGTCTCAGTTTCTTAACACACTCTGGCTCTCCTGGAGTGAAGGCCCACGGATTTTCAAATGATATGTCCAGATATTACAGGAATTTGTCTTCCTAGTGCAGGTCCCCGGTGCTGGGCATGCCCAGGATGGGGTCTGATCCTTTTGCTTCTCCTTGCTTGAGGTGTCCCTTCCTTTGGTGGTTAGTCTTACTGGGAGTGTGGTTCCCAACCGTATCACCATCCATTCTACCATTTTAAATATGGCTTCTTGTCTATAACTAATTGTTGAAGGTCTGTTCTGCCAGTCTTCAGGTCCTTTTCAGAGTTATAATATGAATAGCTGCTATCTCAGTGTGTCCATGGGATGAGGGGAGCTCAGGATCTGAACTGCAGATAATTTTAAGTATATAATACATTGTCAGCTCTCAATACCATGCTGTATGGTAGGTCTCTAGAACTTACTCATCTTGCATGCATGAGTAAAACTTTGTATCCTTAAAGCAGCCCTATGAGATATGTTTCAGTACCCTTAAATCCTAGATTTATGACTGAAGAAATAGTTATTAAATCCTTCTGAGTCTGTACCTCAAGTTCACAGGAGCCATTAAGTAACTTGAATTAGTTGGGATAAATTAGGTTCTGCCACAGGAACAGAGACAATCCCTGAAACTTCACAGGCTTAAAACAGTAAATCTGTCTCTCACTCTTTCCAACTTGGACTGTCTTCTTCCATCTAATAGCTACCCTAGCCACTATCCGGAACATGGAGCCTAGAAGGACACCATGGCAAAAGAAGAGGAAGATGGTGGAGGACAGAAAACTGATATATTTCATAGGGCTTTGCTTAGGCAGCCAGAACTACTTCCACACTCCAAACTAAGTTTGGAGGGGTTAGGCCTATGGGAACTCCAATAAGCACTAAATGTTTCTGCCATGTAATGGAATAGTTGAAATCAGATTATTAAAATTCCAAAGCTCTTTCCATAACATACTATGGTTTCTTAATGCAGTTATTTTTTAGGATTCCTGTAGCAAATGAAAACATCTATCTCATGAAAATAAATACGTTTGTCTATTTATGTTTACTTATAAAAAATGGCAGTAATTATATACAAGGGATTATATGCAGTTTTTATTTTATTAACCTGACATTTTGCAATGAATCATGTTCTATATCTTATTCTCTAAAAATATTTGAATGAATATAGCATATTTATTTAATTTTCAAAAGTAGAGAAATATTTTAAGTTGGCTCAATATTTTGATTATTACAAAGAACACCTTTATTGTGTTGTATGTATAGTTCCTTACTTCAGATTCAGTTGTTGAGTGGGAATTGCTGAGGCTAAGGATGTTAACAACTTTAAGGCTATTTACAAATATTACTAATTTTTTTCCCCAGGAATACTATGTCAGTTTGTACTTTATTAGATATTCATGAGAGCATGTCATGACTTTTTTTTTTTTAATTTTATATATATGTGTGAACTATTTGAAGGTAGCTCTCAATTGTTCTCTCATAACTGAATCATTCATGGTTTTATCTTTCTGTAAAGAAAGGTTTTTGCTTCCTTTATCATTGTTTTTTCAAAATTATATTCTTTCCTTGTTCATATAATTTCCATGTATGCATTAAGGACTGTCATCTTGGAACTCTTATCTGCTTCCTCAATTCCTTCCTTTATATCACTCATTCAGCAAATGCTTATTTTCCATCTCCTTTTGCTAATGAAATTCCAGATGGTAGGATGTACTGAGATGGAGAGATCCCAATAGTGAAAAAAAAGTATAGGTGGGACCCTGCTGTAAAGATAATCACTAGGTTTAACGTTAGGATGCATGTGCACTGAGAACCTCCCAAATGAATTCCATACAAACTAGAATTAGATAATGGAGTAAAACACCCATGACTGGACTATCAATTTGTTTCTTCTATGTATCAGGTTAAATAGGACTTCAGAAAAATTTAATAGTTCAACCATTTAGATCATGTTTATAAGACACCAATACTGGAAATATCTCTCAGGAATGTCAACTTCTTAAAGATGGTTCCTATCTCAGGAAACTGACCTCTGCCTTATTCTAGGAGCTGTATTACCAGTCTCCTTCTTTCTGTTTTTCCATTTGTTTCATGTAATCAACATAAATGCAGCTTACCATACCTATTCTATTGATTTCTGTAGCAGATTTCAGTGGTAGCCACAGACAGAAGCAAAGACAGTTCCCTCTTATGCTCTGATTGATGTGGTCTTTTACCACACATGACAAAGTGATAGATGTACTTAGTTAACTTTCTCCAAAATCATTAATGCCACACTCACTGGTTGGCTACTCAGGAATTGGTTAAGTACCTGTCATGCATTTGCTACCTGAAACACTGCAATACTGAATAAGGAGCCCATTAATTTTCTTTCAAGATCGACTCGAAAGGATAAGTATGAAATGCATAGTTAGAAAAGAAGTAGAAGAATATATACCATGGGCTTTAGAGAGATATTAGGTACCGCAAAATTACAACCTAAGCCTGAGATTAAAAAAAAAGAGAAAGTAAATTGATTTTTCTCTGAATTTACACTTGGGAAAATTGTTTAAAATGCTAATAAGTTTTCTTGCAAGCTATAATTTAGATGTTGGGTTCTCAGGTGTATGTCGCATCTAAATTTTAATCTTGAATTCACAAATAAACTCAAGCACTAGATGGCAAATTTTTGCTTCAGAAAAACTTTCTAAAATGAGAGAGGAATAGAAAATATAGAAAAGTACAGATTGAGCTAAAAGGTAGTAATTTCATAGTGACCAAAGGAACCTAATGAATAAATAATTAATGCTCCAGAAAAATGGGACAAAATGTTACTGACCTAGAAGAAATCTATTACTAACTTTCACATGGTAACTGTTCCTGGAACAGCAGGTAGGAAAGAAAAATAATAACAGCATCTTACATCTGTCTTATTACGCCAACAGAAAAATGTGGCCAACCAACAGCCAAGCAAATGAAACAAACAATGAACACTTCTAAATAGCAAGTCTCTTCCTCCACCAAGTATTAATGTTTATTAAGGATTCAAAAATAGAAAAATCTAAAGGGATGAATCAGACTGTGTACAGTTTCTGTAGGGAGAATAGGCAAGAGAAGGGAGCATGATCTTAGTTCTGCCATCAAGAAATTAGCCATCTCAAGGGGAAAAGATGACAAGACATATATACTAGAAAAATCAGTTATTAGAAGATACTCATCTATTCATTTAACAAACATGTATTAACAAATATGTATTTTGTACCCACTCATGAGAAATAAAGTGTTTAGTGTCTGGGGAAGACAATACTGAATAAGACAGAAAATAAAGACAGAAACAGTCAGAGAGGGGACAGTTAGGACACGAAGGCAGTGGGCTTGACAATGGCATGAGGAGGCAAAGCACAACTTTCTTTAGATACAGTGGTTTGGCAAGCCCTTTCCTAGGAAATGCTTTTGAGCAGAGACCTGAATGATGAGAAAGAACCAGTCACTGACAGATCTGGCTGAAGAATATTTCAGGGAGAACAAACAGCAAGGTTAAAGGCCCTGAGGTGAGAAGGAATTTCAGGAATTGCAGGAAGTGTAGCTGGAGCTCACAGCTATGTGGATGTGGGTGGGGAGTTATGAGATCTGCACACTCAGAAATGGCTGAGATTATTTTGGTCACCCTAGTTTCCTAGTCAGTTCAGCTAATATGTCATGTCACACTTAAATGCCTCAGCTTTATGATCTGAGATATTAGAATAATAACATTGTATATCTCTTATAAAACCATTCCCTTTCTATTGATTTTTGTCCACAGAGATCATCATAGTGTTATTATGATTTCCATTTAGTACTTACTCGTCCTTACTGGTTTGTTGTACAATCGATACTCTGTCTAGAAAGCAGAAGCCATCTTTATTTCTCTTATCCCTTTTTGGTAAGCATGAGGGGAGGGATCTCTCTTGTATTGGGAAACAAACAAATTGCTGTGGAAGTACAAGTAATAACATCATGTTTCTTTGGTATATATTAGCAAACTACATTGTTCATTTGGAAAGATCACTTCTGCTTTCAGCCAAAGCTTTGTAACATCCAGGCATTTCAAACTGGCTGCCTTCTTTAAGGAAAAGCTGAGTCCTGAGGCCATCCTCTTTTGAAGAAAACAGCTGCCCCCCACCTTTTTAAATTTGTTTTTTATTTATTTTCAGAAAAACAGTATTCATTATTTTTGCACCACACCCAGTGCTCCATGCAATCCATGCCCTCTATAATACCCACCACCTGGTACCCCGACCTCCCACCCCCCGCCACTTCAAACCCCTCAGATTGTTTTTCAGAGTCCATAGTCTCTCATGATTCACCTCCCCTTCCAATTTACCCCAACTCCCTTCTCCTCTCTATCTCCCCATGTCCTCCATGCTATTTGTTATGCTCCACAAATAAGTGAAACCATATGATAATTGACTCTCTCTGCTTGGCTTATTTCACTCAGCATAATCTCTTCCAGTACCATCCATGTTGCTACAAAAGTTGAGTATTCATCCTTTCTGATGGAGGCATAATACTCCATAGTGTGCCCTTTAAATCTCTAGTGAACTAATCATTGAATTACTTATTTCTGATGAGATTTTGCTCAAAAATGCCCATTTTAAAAACAAAATCACTTACCCAAATATCCTTCCACTTTCATAACACATTATCATTGTCAACATGCATTATATAACTAGTATAGATTTACCGTGTGATTAAAATGATGATTTTACCTCATGCTTTTAACTATCTTATGTTGTTTTTCAGTTCCAAGTGCTCATAAGTGTTTTTCTGTATATTTTTGCCCATTTATCTGTCTATACTGGGTACCAAATAACACAGTAAATATGCTTCCTCTTTCCCCAGTTTTTTAAAACATAGACCTTTATAAATTACTAAAGTATGACTATAGTTTAAAATCTATATTCACAGCAAGAACTTAGAAAAGACAGGCACATGATATAATATTGAGAGATGACATAAAATAAAGACTACTCTAGCCCAGTTGAGTTCTATCTCCATTATACTAGAGAAGCATCCATTTGCCCTCTTAACCTATATTCACTAAGTATCATTATATGCCCAGAGAGAGTTCAAGCACTGCAATGAAATTGCTACAGTAGAGTGATGTAAAAACTCCTAGATGAAAATATAATAAAGGCAGACTAAATGTGATGGTAGAAGTCAAAAAAGATGACTTTGTCAAAGGTGGTAGTCTGTAAGAAGCTACTTGAAGCAGGAGTTATTCTTTTGCAATCCAGAACGGTGTATTCCAGGGAGAGGGAACAGCATACATAAAGGTATAGTGTCATTACTGAGCAAGATATATATGGGATGGAAAAAAATAGTTTCCTTTTTTGTGTATGTCAAGAGAAGTAAAAGATAAGTTAAGGCTCTGCAAGAATCAAATGTAAAGATTATCATGTGCCCAAGAAAGGAGGAATTCTGGACAATTTTTGCATAACATGAGAAAAATTACTAAAACACTTGTGATGAGAAAGCACTGAACCTGTCCAAAAGTGGAAGGTCTTGTTGAGAAATGAGACCTTTGGTGGAGATACGGAGAGCCTGAAGTAAGAATGTTTAGCTCAAAAGAGTCAACAGAAATTCCATATTGTTCAAATTAATCTCCTATATTCATGATTCTGAGGCTCAGGAGAGATATCTGGGCTGAGAATATAAATTATGGACTCTAGTCTTAAGAGAAAGCTTTCTCTTAAGAGAGTTAGTGTAGGGGTAAGATTATAGGCTTGAAATGCAACTTTGGAATCACTGTTAATATAGAGAAAGGAAAAATATGACAGTAGGCCATCTGAAAGATCTGATCCTTCACTTTGGCACAGGATGATATAGAGACTTCTATTCTTAGAGCTGTTCTGGCTGACCAGATAGTGGCCACCTGGATGGACCAAGGGTAGACAAAGACTGTAAAGATCAAGTTAGGCTCAGTTGAAAAAGTGCTATGACTGAACAATGATATCTATCATGTGAGAAAGGAGACAATGATGGCCTTTTGCTTGAGCAACACTCACCAGTTCACGCCCAAGGGAATGGGAAAGTGTCTAGGTTTTCTGCCAAAAGATGAGACAAATGGACAGAAAGATCAGGATGTTGATGGTGTTGACAAGTGGTCGATGGAGGTGATGGTAGTAGAGTCTGGGCTAGCTAAATGAGGATAAACCATTTGGAGGACAATTACACACTTAAGAGAGGAGGTGAAATTGAAGCCCTGGAGAATGGAGTCTCAGAGGATGTTTGATGAGAACAAGAGGGTGAAAGACTCAAAAATAAGAGGCTGGGTTAGAGAATGAAACAGAGCTAAAGAGTGTGAGAAAGCAAGAATTGGGACTAAGTATAACCTTGGAAATGGTCAGATAGCAATATTCGAGGCTGAAATCACATAAGTTAAGGTGCTAAGGAATAGTTATTATTAATAGTTAGCTATTCCCACAATAAGGGCTGGATGTGGAGTACGGACAGAGATTGTGACATACTAAAGTCCTTCCCAGATATAAAGTATTGGGACATCAGTAGAAAATGACATGGGTTTTGACAAAGGAGGGGATTTTGCCTAGGATGTAAATGAAGTAGGCTAAAAATGGCAAATGGCATCTAGATAAATGCTTCCTTTGCCCCCTTGTATATATACACGGATCCTAGAACACTATTTTCAAATGTTGACAACTATGATCTACAGTAGAAAGTTACATAAAAAAGAATATTCAACTTCATTAAAGTAGCACATACTTCACACTTCATACATACATGAAGGCACATGCACATACAGTATAGCCTAAATGATTCCCCACATTGACTAATTATGACATGTGGTGATAGTTACTATTGTAATCTGTCCTCTTGTGTTCTATTTAAATGCTGGAGAAAACACACCACTGGAGTGGTTTCAACATGCATGAATGTGTTTATGACCTGCATCTTAGCAAACTGAGCATGTCAGATGTGTTCCTATTTCATGCAGTTTTCAGGACAGACACGGGCCCCCAAAAAGAAAAAAATGTCTTTGAGTGTAAAAAGATGAGAGCACATAGAAGCACAGAAACATAGCATCAAGGGAGGTAGAACATTGAGGTATGACTCCAGAGTATGAACTGTACTGTAGTGTGTAGGGATTCTTTAGAATCTCAGAATATCATGGATAGTGAAAAAATGGCTCACTCTAATCCCAATGAAAGAAAGTAAAAGAAAGAAAACAAAGGATACTTACACGTTGTAAGATTTTGAGAATTCCAGGAATGGGATTCAAGAAAATTGGTGAATGTGGTTAGAAATCCCTGAGCTTCTCAAAAACTAGAGATTTCTAGACCTATATGAAATGAAAATTTAAAAAATCTAGTGTATGAGTGTGGGATTGAAAAAATGTAACTGTGAATTAGATTTTAGAAATTGAAGGGCATCACGGTCAGCAGCAACCCACTGAAAAAAGTAACAGTTTACGGAGTAATTCATTTTTTCAGATACTGGCTATACATTTTACATATAATGTGTCACTTATTCTGCATAGCAACTTTATTATCATAAACACTTACAGATAAAGGGACTGTGTGACATGCCAAGGTTACATAGGTAGTATAATTATGATGGCAGTTAGACAGGCTTGATTGTTAAAGAAGACTCATAGTATCCAAAATAACAAGAGTTACAAAGTTATGGTTTGTAATAGGAAAAAGATATAGTACAGCAACAATATTAAAGCAACGATATGTACCCAATTTTGATGAAGACGTGGAACAACTGTAATATGCACCACTATTCTCAGGAATGTAAATTGGCACAGCCATGTTGGAAAACTGGTAGTATTCCTTAATGCTGCCCTGTGCAACACAGAAGTTAATAGCCACATTTGGTTACTGAATTCTTGAAATGTGGCTAGTCTAAAATGCTGTGAATGTAAAACACACATTGAAGATATAATATGTGAAAAAGAATATATCTGATCAATAATTTTCACATTGATGACATACTGAAATAATATTTTGGATACATTGGGTTAGTAAATGACTTGATTAATTTCACTTTTTTAAATATTTCTTTTAATGTGGCTACTAGAAAATTTTATACTACACATGTGACTTGACTTGGATTAAATTCCTCTTGGACAGTACTAACCTAAAGCTAAGAGTCATTATTTCATTCCTGGGGATATTCCCAACAGAAAGGTGTATGTATGTGCAGTTAAGGTTAAGAATGTTTATGGCAGCACTATTATGCACAATAGCTAAAACTAGAAACAAGCCAAGTCCTTCAACCATGGAATGGATAAGTAAATGGTGGTGTGGTTATAATATGAAATATTTAGCTCCAAGAATGAATAGACTACAACTACAAGCAACAACATCAAAAGGTAAGGATAGGACAAAGGCAGCCTCCAGCACCCTGTGTAGAGTTGGCAAAGACAGACTTCAGTTACCTTCCTTCTACAGACTTTACTGGAAGGAACCTTTTATTTGGGTCAGAAATGTGTGCACAGGAACAATTTGGAACCAGGAACATAAAAATAGAGTTTTAGCTGTGGTCTCTTAGACCTATATGAACATCAGGGTATATTTCTTGCTATAGAACCAATTCCCAAGGGCAGAACCTTTCAGGGGTCTCACTTAGATCAGGTATTAAGTCATCAATCCCACTGTCACCAATAAACAATGCTGACAAGCTGATACAAACCACCCTGAAACTTCTTAGACCCATCATTACCAAACAACACTATTGGTCTGATTTAAGTCTTGATCAAGAGTCAATGCTATGAAGCCACATTTCCTATTTCAGTGAAATAGCTCAGGTCACTTCCAGGCCTACTCTGAAATTAACCTTCACAGGATATCCAATAATCAATAAAGCCTGCACCAGATTTCACGTTTTCTCTTATAAACAGCTAAATTAATATGATGCTGCATTACTAAATTTATAGTAAATTTGCTTAGATAGTGTCAGTTCTACTGAGTTAGTTACAACTGCGTTGAACAGTATACTTCTAGAGTGCTGATTTGTGTTCAACACAGCATGATTTGTTTATACCTAGAAACCAAATCTTATCAGGAAAGTCAGAGGACAGAAAAATTCATCTTTATAATCTCTTCAAGAAACAGAATTATTTCAAAAGGTATCTACCACACATAATCCCAGGAAATTCCAAACCTCTGATTGAAATGGCATATTGTGTAAAACCACAGTTCCATTAACTGTACTTAAAAACTAAAATTAGATAAGGCTTTCAGATTTTACATTTCATAGCAACTTATAAACTTTTTTTTATTCTGGAGCAGTGCTGACAGAACTTTCCACAACAATGGAAATCTTCTGTAACTGCATTGTCCTATATAGTAGCGACTAATCACTTTTGGTTATTGAGCGTACACTTGAAATATGACAAATTTGAGGAAGTAAATTTTTATATTTATTTAATATTAATTATTTAAAGTTAAAATAATCATATGTGACTAGTGGTTACCTATTGGGTAGGGCCGCATATTACTTTGCCATTAAAGCAAGTCAGTTTGACCAGTACCAAACCTGTTACCAAATAGTTGTGCTGTGTGTTTGTGTTCTCACAAAAACACTGTCGCTGATTACTGTTGAACTGTCCGGGGCTGAGTTGGGATGGTTAATCAGAACAACAAGCAAAACTAAATATGTGTTTGTTTGTTTGTTTGTTTGTTTTAAAGACTTTTTATTTATTTATTTATTTGACTGACAGAGATCACAAGTAGCCAGAGAGGCAGGCAGAGAGAGAGGAAGGGAAGCAGGCTCTCTGCGGGGCTTGATCCCAGTCCCTGGGATCATGACCTGAGCCTAAGGCAGAGGCTTTAACCTACTGAGCCACCCAGGCACCCCAAGCAAAACTAAATGTAACAGTCAAGTCTTTGGTTACTTACTACACCAGTACAGAGAAGAGGCAAAAGAGAAAGGCATTGGTTCTTCAGTGTTCTGTTTATTTCCCCAAAGAATGGCACCAGACAGGGGTCATATGATATATAGCACAGATTGGGGGAATCATCTCACTGGAGAGGAGTCCTGAATAAAGTCTCCTGCCTTTTTCCTGGCCAGGGAACTGGGGGAACAAGAGACGGAAGGGCTAGGAGTCAAAGAGAAGTGAGTCAATAGTGGGAAAAAGTGCCTCAGCCAAGGCACCCCAATAACATCATCTGGTAGAGTTACTGGAGAGTATTTCAACTGAGGCCCCAGTAAGGAAGCCTTTGAATGGAGCTGCCTGAGTTAAGAATGCAGTTGTATGAATGAACACAGCTAGTCCAAAGAGAACCTGACTCCTTGACTGCAATGCCCCAGGAAAATTGTAATGCCTTGGCTGTGCAGGGAGTCTAATGTGGGGAGGGCAATTTTCCCCATGAGGCCTGCCAGGCAAAACCTTGTAATTGCCTGTGGTCAGAAATGAACAATCACATACATGACCTGTGCCTTGGCTGGAACTCCTCAAATAAATATGTATTTTTTTTTCTTCTAGGAACTACTCGTGTCCTAAATATGGGCAAAGCGAGATTCCCCAAATGCAAATCTATGAAATGTTTTGGGGAATTGGGAAATTCAAAATTAACTTGTTATTATTGTTATTTCATTTTTAGGTCCTTGGCTATTTTGGATTTATTTTAGTATTACCAATTTTCAAGTCCATTTCTCTGTCCCATCTCTTTCCTAAAGATGTTTCTTCTTGATTCAAGGTAGAGCCTGTATCATAGTAAAGCACCATTCAAATGCAAAATATCAGCAATGTTGCTTTGTCTAAGAAATAGCTAGAGGGTGTCATGTTTAAAACTTCATCGGGCTGGTAGTCCCCAAGGCAGTTTCTTTTAATGCTCTATTAAACTACATGTAAAACCATCTCCATACTCCCCAAAGCAATCCAAAGATTTAACGGCAACAGTTTTTTCACAGAACTACAATAATCTTAAAATTTCTGTGGAACCACAGAAGACCATGAATAGCCAAAGCAATCTTGAAAAACAAAAGAGGTATCACAATCTCAGATTTCATGTTATACTACAAAGCTGTAGCAATCAAACAGTATGGTACTGACACAAAAATAAACCCATGGATCAGTGCCACAGAGTAAGAGTCTAGAAATAAATCCACACATTAATGGTTACTCAACCCACAGAGGAGGCAAGAATATACAACTGGAAAAAAAGACCGTCTCTCTTCAACAACAAATGGTGTTGGAAAAACTGGACCAATTTCTTACACTCTCCATAAAAATAATCTCAGGATGAATTAAAGATCTAAATGTTAAAACCCGAGACCATAAAATTCTGAGAAGAAAATATAGGCAGGAATCTCCTGGACATCAGCTGTCAAAACATTTTTCTAGATATGTCTCCTTTGGCAAGGGAAATGAAGGCAAAATTAAACTATTGGGACCAAAATAAAAACACCAAAATAATAAAGCTTCTGTACAGTGAAGGAAACAATTAAAATTAAAAAAAAAAAGTTAGCCCACTGAATGGGAGTAGATATTTGCAAATGATATATCTGATAAGGGGTTAATATTTAAAATATATGAAGAATTGATACAGCTCAACATCAAAAAGAAATCAATTAAAAAATGGGCAGAGGACCTGAATAGACATTTTTTCAAAGACGACAGACTAATGACTAACATGCAAAGATGCTCAACACCACTATAGGGAAATGCAAATCAAAATGACAATGAGATATCACACCTGTCAGAATGGCTAAAATCAAAAACACAAGAAATAAATTGTTGGTCATGATGTGGAAAAAAAAAAGAACTTTCAATGCACTGTTGGTGGGAATGTCAATTAGTAGAGCCACTGTGGAAAATGGTATGGAGGTTTCTTAAAAATTTAAAAACAGAGGGGTACCTGGGTGGCTCAGTGGGTTAAACCTTTGCCTTGGGCTCAGGTCATGATCTCAGGGTCCTGGGATTGAGCCCTGCATTGGGCTCCCTGCACAGTGCAGAGCCTGCTTCCCCCCTCACCCCTCACCCCCCTCCTGCCTCTCTGCCTGCTTGTGAGCTCTCTGTCAAATAAATAAAATCTTTTTAAAAAATTCAAAAACAGAAATACCATATGATCCAGTAATTCCACTACTAGTATTTATCCAAAGAAAATGAATTCACTAATTCGAAAAGATATATGCACCCCTATTTTTACTGTAGCTTTATAACAGCCAAGATATAAAAGCAGTCCAGGTATCCACTGATAGATGGATAGGTGGATCAAGAGGATGCAAAATATATATAGGTATATATTATAGAATATTAGCCATAAAAATAAGATCTTGCTATTTTTGCAACGACATGCAAGAACCCACAGTGTATAATGCTAAGTGAAGTAAGTCAGAGAAAGACAAATACCATGTGATATCACTCATATGAGGACTTTAAGAAATAAAACAAATGGACAAAGAAAAAAAGGTAAAAATAAGACTGTTAAATACAGAGAACAAACTGGTGGTTGCCAGAGGGGAGGAGAGTAGAAGGATAGGTCACAAAAAAAATTTAAAAAAAAGTGAGAACAAAGAAAATATCTGAACTCACAACACTGAAAATTAGGACAAAGAGGCAACCTATTTCTAAAATTAGGAGGATTTTCCCCCTAACTACAGGACTGAGGGAAGAATTGGGTTGAAGTGTATTACCGATGGCCCACATTTGATTGCGTCACGTGACATTTCTAAGATAGGTTTTATTTCTTGCATGCAAGAAATATGACCAGTCATCATACTAGTAGTGAATGCTACCCTTTACGATAGCCAGAGTACAAGTTTCTAACTTTGTATACATTTTAGTATACATGAAACAAATGAGTGGGCAGACAGTGGAGAAAGGGGGTAGGGTCAGGGATACTGTGCGTGTTGGGAAGAGGAATCCTTACCATCAGGTACTGAAGATGACAGTGAAAAGAGAAAGAGCTGTGGAAATAAATCCACAGCTAGAAATAAATAAGAAAGCGGAAAGAGAATTCTTCCATCAGTTCAGAGCTCAGCCCATCTATACTAGAGAAAGCTTGTGAGCGAGAACTGGGCAAGGAGATACATGTTAATCTGCTCTCCAACTGATAAACTCAAAGACAGCAAAGCATTAACTAAATCTCTCCCTAATTTCAGAATGAGTCAACAATCATATACATCATGAGGATTACAAAAGTATTATAAAAGAAACTAAGATTATTCCAAAGATTTGAAACAATGTACCTTTGGTAGTCAGATGAAAAATAAAGTAATTTGGGTTAAACAGGGATAGAAATAAATATTGAGAATGCAAAGTGCAAGCTGAAATTAAACCAACAAGATAAGAAGAGGGATGAGAAAAGGAAATATTAGGATCAAGGGAGTCTGAAAATGGAATTTTAAAATTGCTATCTGTGTAAGAGGTAGGAAAGATTAAAATTGACATTTTAGACAGGACTTTTGAGAAGACAAAATTGTCCCTGAGAAGGAAGAGGAAAAGTCAAGGAGATGAAATGGTGATGGAACAGCTAAGAAATGTGGAGGTCAGAGAACCTATGTAGATAAATTCTGTCAACATAAATAACATTGCAATATAAAGAAAGGAGGCATTCCTGTATTTAAATTTATTTATAGAGTACTGTTCTGGATTCTGAGGATACAGAGATAAAGAATATGAAAATGTTTGCTTTTTATTATAAGAGGAACAGAAAATAAATGGAAAAGATTTTTTTAAAAAGGAAATAATAAATATTAATAAGTGCTACAGTGAGGAGAATACAAGTGATGTGATGCAGGACAGAGTAACCAGAGGTCACTTAAAGTTGGTTGATCAGGGGAGACCGCTCTGAGAAGACAGGTGTTAAGGCAAGAGCAATAAGCAGAAAAAGGTCAGGGACAGGAATGGTGAGGAGCATTTTGGAAAAAAATAGCTGTTGACGAGATCCCAAGACTAGAGCAAGCCGGCATATTCTAGGAACTGAACTTGATTACAGTAAGCAAGAGACAATAGAAGCAGATCATCTAGGACTCTGTTAGCCAGGGGGAGGTCTTAGGATTTAACTACCAGTTCTCTTGTCATTACTGCTGGAAGGCACCAAAAGATTTTCAGTATCAAGATTGACAAAAATAAGACTAAATTTTTAAA